>NC_133291.1:0-600000 GCF_005239225.2 Populus alba
TATGGCATTTTGTAGCCCGGAAAAAATCCAACCATGCATCGATTCCACTGGCTAGAATTCTCCATCAACATTGCCTCAGATACCTTTAGGCGGTGAACCCAACAGGTTGACGAGGAAGATTGTCAAGGGTGAAACGAGTGCTGGGAGTTCCGAAATCCTAACTCTATCAGCCCATGATGTTGGTCAGTAGCCTTGGGGTTTTGGTTTAGTCTTAGGGGGAATCATGTTTGTGTTTAAATTGGTATGTGGTGGAGGCAGTCAGGTGCAAAAGGCAATGAACGTAGCTTTGGTGAAGGGTGGCTGAAAAAAAAAGAAAAAGTTGGGATATGAGGGACGGTGATGCTGTATATAGATATATTTTTAGAAAAAGTGTTCGGTGAAAAGTGGAAGATAGGTAAGGGGAACGTGTTCCAAGGTTGAAGAGATGGAAATAATGGCTGACGGTTCCTCTTTTTAGATCTCAGGCCGGCAAGCTAGAGAGCTTTTTTCGCCTGTGGCAGCCATTGTTTCTTCAATGTTTTTTCCCTAGACCCTAGACCCTAGGACCCTAGACCCTAGACCCTAGACCCTAGACCCTAGACCCTAGACCCTAGACCCTAGACCCTACACCCTAGACCCTATACCCTACACCCTAAACCCTAAACCCTAAACCAAAACCCAAAACCCTAAACCCAAAACCCAAAAACCCAAACCCAAAACCCAAAAACCCTAAAACCCTAAAAACCCTAAACCCTAAACCCTAAACCCAAAACCCTAAAACCCTAAACACCTAAACCCTAAACCCTTACCCTAAACCCTAAACCCTAAACCCTAAACCCTAAACCCTAAACCCCCTTTAAACCCCTTAAACTAAAACCCTAAACCTAACCCTAAACCCCTTAAACCCTAAACCCTAAACCCTAAACCCAAACTCAAAACCCCAAACCCTAAACCCTAAATACCCTAAACCTAAAACCCTAAACCCTCTAAACCCTAAACCTAAACCCTTTTTTTTAAACCCTAAACCCTAAATACCCTAAACCCTAAAAACCCTAAACCCAATAAACCCGAACCAAAATATATATGGGAGCATACCTTTGATCCAGAATAACTCTCTAATGGAAAATTATTATGAAAGCCGAACGGTTAGTTTGTAGTGGGGGTTGAGTCACACAACATATCCAAAAATGGAGATGATCCAACGGTGGCCGGAGTGGGTATTGCTCCGGGCAGCACAAACCTCTCTCTAGTCTCCACTTCCAGGGAGCTTCTTCTCACTAAAACTCAGAATTTTTTTTCCCTCCCTCCCTAAACCCTAAACCCTATACCCGAACCCAAACCCTAAACCCCAAACCCTAAACCCCAACCCAAACCCAAACCCAAACCCAAACCCTAAACCATTTTTTTAAACCCTAAACCCTAAAACCCTAAACCCTAAAACCCTAAAACCCTAAACCCTAAAACCCTAAATCCTAAACTCTAAACTTTTTTTTTTAGAAAATTGAATATGTATATTAATAAAGAAAATGTGCTACAAAAGTTACGAGGGGCATACCCCAAGTGGAATAGCCAAAAGGCATAGAAATAGAAAAGAAAAAATTGCATGGCTGCTGCGCTAACAGTAGCTATAGAAATAGGTTTCTCCATATAGTTGAAACCATGCACAGCATTCACGTGAACAGTAGCAAGGATTGTTTTGTTTTATTGCATACTTTCATGAATTAACCACCTCTTCTTCATCTTGCAGGTTCCATATGGCAAGAGTATACGCTGAGATACCTTCATGGTCTATGTTTCTGATTTGTGTTCGAATCTGTTGGAAAATCGCCTCAGCCGTCACCTGGTATGTTTGAGTAGTATTGGTGAAAACACGTTTATTCCTTTCATGCCAAAGGAAGTAAACTGTGGTGGAGAAAAGAAGACGAGCTATTATGTGGTCAAAGTCATTCTTTTTTTTGTAGTATGATGCTGCCCATTGAAGGAAACGCTCCCAAGGTAGACATGGCCAATATATATTAACGCGGTTACAGACAGCCCTCCATATTGACCGTGTATAAGTGCATGCAAAGAATAGATGGTCATGATTTTCTTCTTGTAGGTTACACAGGACACAGGTGGGGTCTGTTATTAATCCATGAAGTTTGTCCATGGTGCGTAGTCGGCCAATACTTGCTAACCACAATATAAATGACTGACGTGGAACATGTCCTTTAAACCAAAGAAGGCGATGCAGTAAGGTTGCTGGTCTGTGTTCCCGAAGCATATTCCAAACAGAGTGAATTGAAAAGTTACCAGAATGATGTCCTGTCCATACACATTGATCTTCTCGTGTAGGATGAGGATGGAAAGATATGGCAACCCATGTTGATTGAAGCTCTGGTAGTTGTGGGAATACCTAGTGATTGCCCTGTATAATGTCCGAAACTCTTGCATTCCAAGATAGGCCAGTAGAAGTAAGCCTCCGTAATGAGATTACATCAATGATTCTTTTCCCTTCCGGTAACCAGTAGTCAAACCAAAGTGAAGTGGAAAGACCATTGCCAATGCAAGATAGAAACCGACCTCGGCATTGTTCCCTAGCCTGTAAGATCTTTTTCCATGACCATGAAGGATTGGAAGGGATGTTTATGTGCCATAGTGAACGATTGCGAAGAAGAATAGTGTTGACCTAAATTGTCCAAACCGATTCCTTGTCAACCAATAGATGCCATATATGTTTCATAGTAGCAGTTGCATTCCATGTTTTGAGTCTTATGATATCGGTTTAATGTTCAGAAGCCGAAAATCTATGAAAAACACATGAAATTAGAAGGGCTAGGCACCTTGGATTAACCATTTCTCATATTTTCAATCAGCAATGAATTATAGTGTAACAGGGCATAATCATGTCCAATACATGTTCTTTGTGTAGCGAACAATTTGTCATAATTTACAAATTTCTTTGCATTATATATTCATGCTTAGAAATTGTATTACATATGCACTTTTGAATTACATATTCATGATTCTATGATATGGTTTCTTGTTTATTTTACAGATAAATCTATTCACTCACATTGTCCAAGCAGGTTCTTGGGTACCAGATCATCGAGTTTCAAAAAAACTGGAAGGCACAGGTTTAAATGCAATCCAAAGAATTTCAGCGACATTCCAGCAAGATTCTCATTTAATACAAGCATTGCTGGACATGTATAGTGTAAATGAAGATGTGTTTCGATTTGAAAACTTTAGTTTATATTTAGGCTTAGAAGATGTATTATACATCATTGGTTTGCCAATAGATGGCGAACCAATTACAGGTTTAGATACTAATGATGGTGTAGAAGAATGTAACAAGTTTTTAGGAATTTTTGAATGTATACACCATAAAAACAAGATTAGAAATTATGTAAAGCTATCATGGCTCAAGGAAAATTTTGAACAAATTCCTAGCACCATCGATGAGGACTCCCCTAATTTTGTAAATTATGTACGAGCATACACATTGTTTCTTGTGGGAACAATAATTTTACCCAATGCCTCTGGACATGCTGTCCAAACACATTATCTTCAACTTCTAGAGAAGATTGAAGATATTGGCAAGTATGCTTGGGGTGCTGCTTTGTTAGCGCACTTGAAATGCAGTATTAAGAAGTACAAGGAGCGTCACATTCGTTCCTTGGCTGGAAACAATCTTGTTCTTCAGGTAAGTAACTAACATATATGAGTTAAATTATTGACTTTTTCCTGAAATAAATACTAATATTTTATCCTTTCTTGTAGTTATTTACTTTTCTGCATTTTCCATTATTAACAAGGGAGGTGATTAAACCAATTCACCATGAGGTTCCTCCCATGGTGGATTTGGACTATTTACCCCTGCAAGAATCATCGAGGAATAAGCATTCTAAAAAATCATCGAAATACTATTCTAAACAATTAAATGAGGTGCAGGAGCATGAGGTAAACATTATATGTATAGAAATTGATGCTAAATGTAGTTTTTCATGATGTGGTTTGTAGATGTTATCTTAAAAAATCTCAATGGTAATTATATGTATCTTTTGACCAAAACTTCTTCTTATAGGTTATATGAAAGCCATATGAAGGCATCAAATTGCCTTTATATTTAGAGAACCAGCTTCCGATAGCAATGTGCAAAACAATTCTCATTTGTTTTAATGAGTGTTTTGCACATCAACCTGATTCATGTCCAAGACAGTTTGGATTATTGGAGGTTAGATCGAATTTGATAGAGTTTCCAAAAATTAAGTACAAGAGGAGGTTTGCAGGAACTAAAGGCCAAAATTGGGAAGATGGTTTATTTTCCTCCTATATTCAAATATGGAGATGTAGGAAAGAGAACTTCATTGGAAATCCCTCTCGCCCCCTTCAGCCTGTGGGATCACCTCCTCTTGTTTCTCAAGGTATTTATACTTTGTTATGCCACATTGCTGGCTTTTCTTTTCTTTTTCTTTTTTTTGCTGATTTACTTCTCTTGCGAATTTTTCATTGCAGTTGGAGCTATTTGATCACCTCCTCCTCCTGCTTCTAGCTCCTCACCTCATGTTTCTCATGGTATTTTTACTTTGTTATGCCACATTACTGCTTTTTATTTTATTTTGGCATGCAAAACGTTTATTGATTTACATCTCTTGCTAATTTGCTATTACAGTTAGAGTTGAAGGAACAACAACTGCCTGTGGTTCCATCTTTAGCTCCTTTATAGGGGTTGCTGATGGTCCCATCTTCACCCCTCTTCCATCAACTCCTCTTGTTGTTGATGATTCCTTAGGTATGACTTTATTTTCTTAATTTTTAATATATCACCATACCCGACTATTCCCTAGTGATATATTATTATTCAGAAAAACAAACATTATTTGGAATGAATTTTTGTGTTGTTACTGTTTGTTGGTTCAACTGTTACAGTCTTAATGCTAATATCCCATGTATGTTGTTTCAACTGTTACTGTCTTAATGGTAATGGTTTTACTTCGCAAAATATAAAAAATAATAACATTTAATCATGTTTGTGATTTTTCTTGTCTTGCAATAGAACAAGCATCGAGGCAGATTCAAATGCATACATGCAAAACATATGTTAGAAGACGAAAACATCAAATTCATGTATGCAAAATATATGTTATAAGAGGAAAAAGGAATCCAGCTCCTCTTGTTGTTGTCGATGATGTCTTAGGTATGACTCTATTTTTTTCTTAATTTCCAATATACTTGAGTATTTACCTCTTGTGATTTTTCTTGTCTTGGAATAACAAAATATATCTTAGGTATGACATTATTTTTCTCTTAATTTGGGTAGAGAAACAGGGGAGACAAAGAAGGAGCCATGAACGACAGAAAATAGATAACACAAAAAAGACACAGAGACGAACAATAACAAGACAAACACAGGGGAAGAACCCCCATCTCCTGAGTTCAGACCTCCATCACCATCGACCATCGTCTTCGTCTGCGTCTTTGTTTTCCAATAATATCACAACCAACAGCTTAGGAAAGGAAAACTAGGGAAGACACAAAAACAAAAACAGAAACAGCTTAGGACGATGGTGGTGAAGATGTTAGGTGTTGTCGGTTAAATGGACGTTTGCTCCCCTGTTTCTGTTTTTCTACATGTGTCTTCCCTAGTTTTCCTTTCCTAAGCTGTTAGTTGTGATATTATTGGAAAACAAAGACGCAGACGAAGACAAAGACGATGGTCGATGGTGATGGAGGTCTGAACTCAGGAGATGGGGGTTCTTCCCCTGTGTTTTTCTTGTTGTTGTTCTTCTCTGTGTCTTTTTTATGTTCTCTATTTTCTGTCGTTCATGGCTCCTTCTTTGTCTCCCCCTGTTTCTCTGCCCGGTCTTCTCTGTTCAAGACAAAGACGATGGTGGTAATAGCACGAGGCGCTGCTGGTTGATGGACCAAAATCTTCCCTAGTTTTGTTTCTCTCCCCTCAGCCCCTTTGTTCTATCCCCCGTTTTCTTCCTTTTTTTCCCGGTTCGTCCCTGTATTTCTTCCCCTCTCCTGGATCTTTTCGTGTCTTTTCCCGTCTCTTTAAACATTCCTTCTTCTCTGGTTTTTATCCCCCCTTAGCATGCCATCGATTGATCGTGCCTCTGTTTTAATGCAGGAGTAAAGGCAGCCGTTGTCATTTTTTCGGGTGAAGAAGATGAACAGTGTTGAGGATTTTTGCGTTTTGGTCCTTGATGTTTTGAAAGTTTGCAGTCCAGTCCTTGGGGTAAATTGCAATTGAACCCCTGCATCTCAGCGCTATTTACACATTGGTCCTTGGATTTTAATTTGTTGCAATCATGCCCCAATTAAACTCCAAACTTTGCTATTTCTTCAATTAAGTCCCAGATTTCATTAATTTAATTAAATCCAAAGTCCAATTAAGTCTAATACTTACCAATTCTCCAATTAAGCCCCTAATTGGATTAATTAAATTAATTCCAAGCTTAATTAAGTCTCAAAACTTATCAATTCTCCAATTAAATCCTTGATTGGATGAATTAAATTAATTTCAAGCTTAATTAAATCTCAAAACTTATCAATTCTCCAATTAAACCCTTAATTGGATTAATTAAATTAATTTCGAGCTTAATTAGATTAATTCCAAAGTTTAATTAAACCCCAAAAACTTCCAATTGTGTTGCCCTTAACCCAAATTTTAATTCATTCTTCATTTATTTCATTTTACTTGTTTTTTCAGCATTATTATCATCTTTTATCCTTTTCAATAAATAAAATAATAATAATAATAATAATAATTAAAATAAAAATGATCAAAATTCAGGTTATGACACCCTTAATCCTCAACTCTCAACCCCAAACCCCAAATCCTCAACCCTTAATCATCAACCCTCAACCCCAATTCCAAAACTCCAAACCCGAAACCCCTAAACCATAAACCCCAAAAACCTAAACCCTAAAACTCTTAAACCCCAAACCCAAAACCTCAAACCCTAAATCCTCAACCCTCAACCCCAATTCTGAAACCCCTAAATCATAAATTCTAAATCCTAAATCCCAAACCTCAAACACAAAAAACCTAAAACTAAACCCCAAACCATGTTAGTGGTTTTCAAAATGTTGTTAGTAAAGTATTTTTTATACCTAAACTAAAGAATAATCTTTTAAGCATTTGTCAACTACAAGAAAAATGATCTGCAATTCTCATGCAACATGAAAAACAAAAAATTTATCATTTTAAGAAAGGACTCATAATACATACCGAGATGATAACAAATTGAATGTTTATGTTGCTAGCAAATTCACTACCTTAAAAGCCAACTTATATCTTTACTTCCACACAGGATTTGGCACACGTATGACATTATCGTTATGGATATTTAAGCTACAAAGGTTTGAGACTCTCCAGTTCAAGAAGATGGTGCATATGATACCTCTGTTCAAGACTCCATCAATAGTATGTGCTAACTGTATAATTGGGAAGCAACATAGGGATCTAATCCTTAAAAAAACAATTAAAGAGCCACAGAAAAGCTCCAGCTTGTTCATACAAACCTCTACAAACCAATATCTCTTATCTCTAATAGTAAGAAGAGGTATATTATATGCTTTATTGATGACTTTACTAAAAAAGCATAGATATATTTTTTTTAGTAGAGAAATATGAAGCCTTAAGCATGTTCAAACATTTTAAGAGTTATGTTGAGAAAGAAGTAAAAGGGTATATAAAATGTTTGAGAACAAATCAAGGAGCAGAGTTCACACATCATTTGAATTCAATGAGTTTTGCACAGAGCATAACATCAAGAGGAAATTGACTACAGCGTATACTCCACAACAAAACGGAGTAGCTTAAAGGAAAAATCATACAATTATGAACACCGCTCAATGTATTCTCTCTGAAATGAGGATTCCTAAAACTTTCTTGCCAGAGGTAGTAAACTAAACAATATATGTTCTAAATTGGAGTTTTATATTGGCTGTAAAAAATCAAACACCTAAGAAAGTTTGAAGTGGAAACAAACACTTAGTTGAGCATTTTAAGGTTTACAAATATGTGGCACATATATATACTCTTAATGTGAGAAAGATAAAGCTAGATGCATAGAGCTTCACTTGTGTGTTATTGAGAATAAGTGAAACATGGAGATAAAGGCTATGGAAAGGAACAACACATGGGAACTCACTGATCTACCTACAAGTACAAAGAAGATTGGAGTAAAGTGGATCTATAAAACCAAACTTAAGAAGAATGAAGAAGTGGACAAGTTTAAAGCTTGTTTAGTAGCTAAGGGGTATGTGTAACAATAAAGGATAGACTACACGGAAGTGTTTGCATCGGTTGTAAGAAGTGATACAGTGAGAATGGTTGTGCCTTTAGCAGCTTAGAAAGGATGAAATCTCTATCAACTTGATGTCAAATCCGCCTTCTTGCATGGGGAACTTAATGAGGAAGTGTATATGGAGCAGCCTAAGGGTTATGAGTTAAACAATAAACCTCATAAAGCATACAGGTTGAAGAAAGCCCTCTATGGACTGAAACAAACTCCACGAGCTTGGTTTAGTCGTATTGAAACACATTTCATAAATGAAGGGTACAAGAAGTGATATAATGAACATACTTTATTCATTAAAACAAATAAAGGATGTAAGATTTTTATTGTTAGATTGTACGTGGATGATTTAATATTTACTAGCAATGATAAATAGATGTTTGTTAAGTGTAAGATTTCCATGTTAAGGGAGTTTGATATAACTGATTTAGAAAGAATGAGGTTATTTCTTAACATAGAAGTATTATAGAGGTCGGATGAGATTTATATTTTTTAGAGAAAGTATGCTTTGAAGGTGTTGAAGAGGTTTAGGATGGAGAATAACAACTCGGTTCATAATCCTATTATTCCATGTTGTAAACTCTTTAAATATAATAATGGAGTTTGTGATGATGAGACTTTATTTAAATAGATTGTGGGATGTCTTATATACTTAACAACTACAAGGTTGGACTTGATGCTTGTAGTATATGCAATTAGCAGGTACATAGCTAAACCAACTGAGTTGCACTTATTAGCAGCCAAGAGGTTACTAACATACTTGAAAGGAGCCAATAGTTACAAGAAAGGGGGGGTGAAGGTCTAGTTGGTTATATAGATAATGACTATACAGGAGATCTAGAAGATAGGAAAAGCACATTAGGTTGTGTCTTCATGTTGGGATCTGGAGCTGTTGTCTAGTCCTCAAGAAAATAGTCACACTTTTAACCATTAAAGTAGAGTTCGTGGTTGCAGCTGCTTGTGCTAGCCAAGCTGTTTGGATGAAGATGATATTTGAGAAATTGAATATAGAGGAAAGTAAGTGTACTACAATCCTTTGTGATAATAGATCCATAATTAAACTATCAAAAAACCCTATGTTACATGGTTAAAGCAAGCACATTGATATGCGTTTCCATTTTCTTTATGATCTCACACTATAAAGAGTAATTGAGTTGGTTTATTATGGGATACTTGTGGGATACAAGATCAGCTGGTAGATGTAATGACAAAACCCCTCACATTGAATGTGTTTCAAAGGCTTTGGAGTTAGTTGGAAGTTTGTCAAATTCTTGAATTAAACCAGTTGTAGTTGGGTGCTAGTTTAGGGGAGGAATGAAAAGAAAGTTTAGGTTTTTGTAAAGGATTCTGTTTAAGATTTTGCTCTGTTAAGATTTAGTATTTAGTTTAAATAATCCTTATTATTTAGGATTGCTTAGTGTTTCTTGATTTTTTCTGGTTACATTTATTTTTCTAATTCTGTTAAGATTGTAAAAGGCTATTTATAAACCTAGATTATTCAATAAGAATGTAGTCATTTCCAGAATTGTTGAGTACTTTTTTTATTTTGTATTCTTAACAATCCTCGTTCACATTGCTTCTTCTTACTTGTGTTGTGTGGTGGCCGATACCTAACTTAACGAAATCACATATCCATACACTCAACCTTGTTTGTCTACCTCTACCTACTATCGCTATTTTTATAATAAGCAGTAATATTATTTATTTATCTATACAAGTAAACATCGATAATTAATAAAGTAATTATTTATTTAAACTTGATTTTTATTTTTCATTTCCTTTCCTCGCTTGCATATTTTTTATTCAGCTTAACTTATTATTATTTGTCTATCAATCATCAGCAATATGAATAAGGATATTATTATTCCATCTAGTAAGTTTGGTTTCTTTAGTCTTTTAATTTCCTAAATTGATCTATTTTTATTACATTTTAAACTTTTTTACAGTTCTGGACTTGCATGGCTTGATGATCAAACAAAATTTATTGTAAATTATTTTTATTTAAATTTATATTATAAACTTCAATTTAAGATACACATTAAATATGTTTTTTTTATAAGATGTAACAGAAAAAAAAAAACTAATAACATTATTATCAACCTAGATTAAGCAAAATATGTTTTTTATAAGATTAAGCTCATGCATGCAAGTTTACGAGATTGGGGTTATATTTTTAATTGAGGTTTGTTAAAAAAAAAAAAAAAAAAAAAAAAACATAGAAGTAATATCCGGTAATAGAAAGTGGTATTATAATATGAGGCCGAAACAAAGGGGCCCGAACCCGAATGCTAGTTTCCTCTTTCTAGCCTTGAATGAACGAACCAACTAACGAATCTTCCTCGTCTTCCTCACCTCACATCACCTGATGATACTAATTGCTTCATTTTCACCTGAGACGAGATGAGACGAGAGCGCATCAGTAGAGCCTAGATGAGGATGACAATCTCACAGACATCATCATCATCGTCATTCTAAGGTAATTTTTTCGTTCCTCTTTTTCCGTGTCGTTGCCTTTTTCCCTATTCTAATCTAATCGGAAAAGGTAACAAAAAATAATAATAACCCACGGAATTGAATTGAATTGAACTTTTGCAGGCTGATCTGATCATTGATTGAATTGATTGGTGCCCTTTCTTGTCATCAATTTTGGATTTTTTACATATTGGTCATCGTCATCGTATCACCTCCAGCTCATGTGAGAGTGTGAGATTTCATTTCCTTGCAAGTTCTTTGAGTTTTTTTAATTAAATAAGTAATTTTACCAAGGGAAATTCAACCATTCCAATCTTGTCAAAATTTGTCGGATGTTCACAGAAGTGTATCGAAAATCATCACAAGTCCCTTGTCTTGTTGTTTCCTTTTCTATTACACAAACGCAGAGATATGCATCCAAGCAAGGGTGGGAATGCCGTGTCTAGGAATGATCCGGGTAGTAATTCCAACGCTACTACTGCTACTACCAACAATAGTAATAAATCTCAGCGGAGATTGAGCTTGTGCTCTCAAATAGCTATGCACTCGTCCCCAATTGTTTTTCCTGAGAAACAGAAACGCAGCAAGAAGCTCAAGGCTGCTGCTTCGAATTCCAAGAGGAGTATGGAGGTCGTTGCTGATGATCCGTTTCCATTCAACCAACCCAAGATTGATGAGCTCAAAATAGACATAGGTGGAGGAGCAGCTGCAGGAGGAGACGAAAACTCTGATTTGTTAGGCTATGCTGTCTTCTCTGGGAAACTCATTTTGGATAAGAGAAGTGTCTCTTCCTCTTCCTCTTCCTCCTATCATAGCAATACTACTAAAGACCAAGCTGACATTACCAACCAACAAGCAGTTGATGCTAAGCTTACAAGCAAGGCTTTAGTTTGGGGTTCTCATATGCTCCATCTTGAGCATGTCATCTCGGTAATATCCTCATTTCATTCCAAAAACAAAAAAACTGCACTCAAGATTTTACCATAGAGATCTAGAGCAATGACCCCCCCATGTGGCTTTGACAGGTGTCATACAATGTTGGTCTCAGACATTTTACAGTGCATTCTTATCCCATAAAAAAGAGCTCTCGTGGGCTGTCTTGCTTTATTAAACCTAAAAGAACTCGCAAAGACTACCGTTTCTTGGCTTCTAGCATAGAAGAGGCACTTCAATGGGTCGGTGGATTTGCTGATCAGCAATGCTATATTAAGTGTTTGCCTCATCCCTTGGCTTCATCAAAAAAGCAAGCTTCTTCTGAGTCGCTTCCCACTGACCCCCCTCCTGAGCTTCTCTTCAAGTGCAAGTGCCCTCCCAAAATGCTTGTCATATTAAATCCACGGTCTGGACATGGTCGTTCAACTAAAGTTTTCCATGGAATAGTAGAACCAATATTTAAGGTCCGTAACTGTTCTTGGTATTTGCTCGCAGTTTTCATGTAATTTCCAATACACGATAATCCAATGAAGCATGAAACTCTACTTCCTCCACCTCAACATGCCCATGAAAGCATGAATCACCTCTCTAAATCGATAAACATATCTAATAGATATTCCATTGTTTTTTAATCCTACTTACTTCATGTTTCTTTTCTTCTTTGGTATGATTGTTTTCTTCCTTGCATTACTTCATTTGGCGAATTAATGCACACTTTGCCCTGATATATATTGATACCAATCATTTATATTCGAAAGTGTAAACTGTGACAGCTTGCAGGGTTTAAATTGGAGGTGGTCAAAACAACATCTGCTGGCCATGCTAAAAATCTTGCTTCTACTGTTGATATCAGCACTTGTCCTGATGGTATTATTACTCAATGCATCACCTTTAACATGTTACATCTTTCATCTTTACCCTGACAACTACATATTCTTTCAGGGATTATATGCGTTGGTGGTGATGGAATTATTAATGAGGTCAGTCTTTTACCATTTCATGAAAATAACCATTTTTAATTTCTTGTTACTGAATGTTCAGTTATGAATATAATTTACCTGCTTGGACTTCATATGACCATGCCATGCACTCCATGCCCTTGTCCTGGATTTGATTTAATGACCTTGATAGTTACTTTTCACGATTTAATAGTTAGGCATGAAGAACATGATAAAAGAAACAAGATCTTTTTGAGAGGAAGAGTAAATAAATCTAGATCTTTGCGGTGCTTTGTATCCAATACTTGTTAAGAGATAAACATTTACATCGTATCATGACCAAGTTTTCCTGCATCAAAACATTTCCAATGAAGCAGAGCTTTCCCAGTCATAGGTTGGGCCTTGGTTTACATTATTGAATTTTTCAGGTTTCTGGGCTGGGTTTTTTCATCAAAATCAGCTGCATTTAAGAATTGAAGGCAATGTATAATAGCAAATGTTGTGACAACTTCTTGTGTTTGACTATGTAGATATGAATATGTTGCAGATTTTTGTGGTAAAGAGAAAAGGCCTGGTCTAGATTAGTTATTTGTTGGAGAATGGGATTGTTTGCTGTTTGATATCAATCACCATCTAAGCATGCTGATGAAAATGCCCATAGTTGAAGAGTAGAAAAAATTTGTTAGATATTGGTAAGCAATAGCAGATGCTGTTGAAGTGAAGGGAACTTCAAGGTTGTTAAAATCGCGATTTTGACACGGCACGGAAAATACAAAATAAACTCGGATCATGAAAACAGATCGTAAAATCGTAAAATCATAAGGAATTTTAAAATACATTAAAAAAAAATTCATGCTTCAAATAAAAATTCATATATAGTTCAAGCACCTTAAAATACATGCTTTAAATAAAAATTCATGCATAGTTTAAGCACCTAAATAAACAATTCAATTTTATTATATTTTTATCAAATATTTCAACATTTAAAAATAAAAAAAAAGAAATATTTTTTTGAAAATAAAATACTATAAATTACTATGACTCTAATTCTGGTCAAAGTGAAGTTTTAATTCAAATTCTTTATTCAAATAAATTTTTTTTCCTAATCAAATACTTATCACCTTGGCTTACATCACATTATCAAATTGTATTAATCATCGAGGAATATTGTTAACTCTTCAAGGGAGAAAGAGTAACCAATTAAAAAAATATCTTGTCACAAAAGCAAAAGCTATATTATCAAAATAAAAAAAGACATGTGGCAAGCAAAAGAGTGATGTTATGAGAAAAACTTCCTGCTGCATAATCAAGTACAGAGACAGGCAAACACACACATACTTAACTGTGATTGGTTTGTCCTTATTCCTATTCATGTTCTCTAAGCGAAGAGGCTAGATTATGCAAAAATCGTAAAATCGGTGGTGAAACCATGATTTTACGCAATTTCACCCGATTTTAACGATTTTACCCGTTTTAATCCAATTTTATCAATTTCCGAGTTTTTTGAACGATTTGGCATGTTAAGCCTATAACGAGTAAAATCGTGATTTTAATAACCTTGGGGAAATTAGAACACACAATTACACAGAACTTGGGATTTTTTGGGTATAAAGGAGAGGAAAATTTTGCATGGTGAGGATGATTTCATTTATTTGGAATTCTATACTGTACTATCTCAGTCCTTCTCTAGCTGAACTTTTGCTGTTTATGCAGCCCTGCCAGGTTGCACCAAATTTCTGACTCTAATTTACTTAGTCCTTGATTGGAGGATACACATTCACGGAGATCAGGTCTCCCTCCTTGGCTCCTCCCTCCATCTCTGTCATGCATTCACAGATGCATGCACTTTTGCAAGAACCCCACAAATAATGTTCCCTGCCTTTTCTGAAAGCCTAACTTAAATTCTGAGATTATTTTGCAAGTAATTTTTTTACAAATCTCAAGGATACTTGTTGCAAAATATGATTTGCTCTTATAAGGATTATCTGGGCAGTGTTCAATGAGAGCATAGTGACATTGTCTGGTGACTTGCATGCATTGACTATGTATTTGTGGTATTCAAACTGAAAATCATAATACACATGATGACAGTCTATTTCTGTATGTTGAACAAGCTATTTGACCTCTGTAATCATGCAGGTTCTAAATGGTCTGCTTAGTAGAGATAACCAGAAAGAAGGAATTTCCATACCAATTGGAATTATACCTGCTGGTTCAGATAATTCTCTGGTTTGGACTGTTCTGGGGGTTAGAGATCCAGTTTCCGCTGCCATATCTATTGTGAAGGTATTTTTCTTTTTCATGGCTAGAAAATCCTGTTCAGAAATGTTTTTATCAATCTATTGTAGATGAATGCTTTTTTCTGTGAATTTCCTTGGTCAAAACTGAGACTGTTTAACACGATTTTTCAGTATGAAAGCCATTAATTGCTTGGGGATGGACCTACCTTGCACATGTGTGTGGTTGGGGTGGGGCACAGCACTAGCTCATGCAGTTTTCTTGCTTCAGTTCTGGATAGCATCTGATTTTCTATTCAGTTAATAAGATTTAACTGCTTATTTCATGGTCAAATAATTATTGCCATCCAACTGCTTGAGCTATGTGGGATGAACTATACCAATAGAGAGAGAGAGAGAGAGAGAGAGAGAGAGAGAGTTACTTCTGGTGCCTATTGCCAGACCCCACTCTCCATAGTTAGATTTAAATCTAAATCAACCTTGCCCAAAGCTCATCGTTGCTTCCCTATTTTATCACCGCTTCTATTTATTTTCAATTTGTAATTTTAGCACTATCGTATTATGGTACCTTTCTGTACATTTGCAATAATGTGGTACAAGGTATAGTTGTATGTTGCACTAAATCCTCGTTTATACTGGGAATTGTGCAACTATCTAACTATTTGTAGCAGCAGCTAGCAAATTCAAGCTATTGTTTCAGGTTGGATCAGAAAGGAGCTACTGTTTCAGGGTTAGATCAGAATGGATGTTTATTGGTAGGGAAGGGAGGGTGGGGATGCATGAAGTAGTAGGGTGAGTGTCTTCCATAGATTTTTCATTTTGGGTAAAGCAGCAATAGGGCTTCTGAAGGAGTGCGATTTGATACTCAAGATTGTGGTGGTGTTTTTTTGGTAATTGCTTTGGTGGAGTAGGTTAACCTTAAAATAAAAATAAAGAAAAGATCAAACAGAAGTGAATACTCCATGCTGTCCTGAATCTTGATTTCTCTTTACTGTATTTTTCGAGCCCACACTTCCTATATTAGCATGTCTTAGGTGATGCAACATATGCTTTCTATATCTCAATACTCCTGGTGCCCTGCCATGAAACAGGAGTTTCAATTGGAATATTCACATCAGACCAGAAACAATTTTTAGCATGCCATCCAGGGCAAGAAGTTTGGATTCAGGTGGCATGTAATCCAGATTAGTTCCAGGTGTTCTATAGGAAAAACAAGGGGGGTCAAATTCTTTCCAAACTCAACAGTGCTTGAGATCATTTCTTGAGAATGTTTATTTACTACTGGAAGGTTGTTTGGACTTTTTTTCATTTATTCTATAGTAAATTCTACCAATTATTTGAATTAGAAGCCTACCCGTTGTTTCTCTGCAACTTGATTAGTGGAACTGATACAGCTAAGCTGGTGTCTATTATGCTAGTCAAGCTGGAGTTTTCAAGTTGCAAGATAATTATTTGTTTTGTCAGTGAGAATGCTACACCTTTCCCTGTAAACGCCTTTTCTGTAAAAACCTTTTGCATGACAGAAAAGAAGTTCAGAAATTGTGTTAGCTTTTTAGTATCCCATCACACCTTCAAATGTATTGACTGAAAAGCTGCTGTTATCCACACGCATGCATAGGTGCATTCAGTCTGAAATCATGTTGTCTCATGAGGTTCCTCAGTAAACTTCTGTATTTGTGAAAATTCCACTTCATAGCATGCTTGTGAGCTCACCATGGATGTATTTTTGTTGCTTTCAGGGCGGTCTCACTGCTACAGATGTTTTTGCTGTTGAGTGGATACAGTCTGGTGTTATACACTTTGGAATGACAGTCTCATATTATGGCTTTGTGAGTGATGGTGAGTTCACAATATTGCAATTAATCCTCGGGGAAACACTGAAACAACCAATGAAAATTTATAGGCTGATCTTATTTCTAAAAAAACCATATAAACGAATTTAAGATTCTTAAACCCATGTCCTTGTATAACTATTCTTGGTACATATAAATGTTCCTCTGAAACACATATTTATGTGAAATAATTGACAAAGAAGTGAGAGAATTGATACTTTTGTTTCTTTTTCAAGATTTGTTAAAAAAATTCATTGCACAATACCTTTTTACTTTATAAAATCCAGGTTTGTAGCCTATTTTAGATTTTAAAACATTCTTGTCGGTGTTTTTAAGCATGTTTCATTTCGTTCTTTTTATATCATTATTGATACTGCAGCCAAATAAACTTATGAGCTTTATACTTGCAAACAAGATAATTAGATCTTATTAATCCTGATGTTATAACACTTGCATCCATTTTTGTTCAAATGTTCACGAGCTTTGTTATAATGTTTGTAGTGATTACAATGCTGGGTTTGTGCTTCATGTTTGAGACATATTTGGTACATGCTGTGTATAGAGATCTTGATTTCTTATTATGAGAGGATAAGCCAAGAGCTAAGCAAATTAGAAACATGGGGACATATTGGAGACTTGCCCAATTATGTAAGAATAAATTGAGCCATTCACCCTTGTTTGTTTTGTTGGATTGCACTTTTGCAATTATCTATTCAAATTAGTGAACAGTATGAGCTGGTGGTTGATCTTTGTTTCTTTTTCCAGTTATAATATTTAATATATTGACCATTACAGAGTGTAGACAAAAACTTTCTGTACAAGACCCATGATACTTGAGATGCCTTATGTTTTTCATATGCATGATACTAATTTTTATTATTCACTTGTACTTGTTTCCCATTTGTAGTGTTGGAACTTTCCGAGAAATATCAGAAACGCTTTGGTCCATTGCGTTATTTTGTTGCTGGATTTCTTAAGTTCTTTTGCTTGCCAAAGTACAGCTACGAAGTGGAATATCTTCCTGCATCAAAAGAGGATCGAGAAGGAAAACAATCAGCTGAGGGAGACATAGTTGACATGCCAGACTTGTACACTGATGTGATGAGGAGATCTAACACAGATGGCATTCCCAGAGCCTCTAGCTTATCAAGTATTGACTCGATAATGACTCCAAGTCGAATGTCTGGAGGGGACATGGATACTACCTGCAGTAGCACCCATGCCAGCACCGAACCATCTGATTATGTGCGTGGCTTAGATCCAAAAGCAAAACGCCTGTCATCAGGGAGGACAAATGTCATGCCGGAGCCAGAAGTTATTCATCCGCAGTTACCACTGTCAACAACTCCAAACTGGCCAAGGACCAGGTCAAAATCAAGGGCCGATAAAGGATGGACTGGATTGACTACTACACATGACCCTTCTCGGTGTTCTTGGGGAAATGCCTCAATGAATGATAGAGAGGATATATCTTCAACGATATCTGATCCTGGACCGATTTGGGATGCAGAACCAAAGTGGGACACTGAACCTAATTGGGATGTGGAAAATCCTATTGATTTACCAGGGCCATCAGATGACATAGAAGCAGGGATGAAGAAGGAAGTCATTCCTAGGCTTGAGGATAAATGGGAATTTAAAAAGGGACAATTTCTTGGTATCCTGGTTTGCAATCATGCTTGCAGAACTGTTCAGAGTTCTCAGGTGGTAGCACCAAGGGCTGAGCATGATGACAACACCATGGATATGCTCTTAGTTCATGGTAGTGGGCGATGGAGGCTGCTAAGATTTTTCTTGCGATTGCAGATGGGTCAGCATCTCTCTCTCCCATATGTTGAATATATTAAGGTAAGAGCATGTACCCCTATTAATTCTTTTGCATCCATAAAATGAAGCAGCAAATTGAGTCTAGTTAATTGCATTTAGCTGCATAATGATTGTCAATGATGTAAGTATGCATGAATTTCAAGATTCTAATTGAATACAAAGGGACTTTAGATGACTGTAAAATTGATGTTGGCTGGCTCTTCCAATGCTTTTATTTATTGTTGGGCTCATCCAATGCTCTTGTTTTAGATCAGAAAAATGTGTCACGCTGTGCCTTGCCTGTTTGATCACTTTGTTGTTATTTTAATTTATTTTTTTATAGAATCTGCTATTCAAGTTTTTCTTTTAAGAGCATCTAAAACTCCAAGCATCAAGTTGATTGATATTTTAGGAATTAGCCCATACATGCAGGGCTCTGTTGAATTTTGTTGTTTTTTTAACCAACATGTGAATTTTTTTAGAAGGAAACTAGCCAGTATTTGGTCTGATCACGTAGGTATTCACTCTCAGAGATGCAGAGGTTGTGGGTGATTTCAAGCATTCATTTGTACATACAAGAAGCGTGCCGCATTGGATGCTGCATGCTTCAGGAGGCAGCAAATGTTTTCATAAATGAATTAATTAAGTTGTCTTGACACCATCTAATTCAAACTTGTGCAGGTAAAATCTGTGAAGATAAAGGCTGGGAAGCACACACCCACTGGTTGTGGAATTGATGGTGAGCTCATTCAACTAAATGGGCAGGTAATCTCTTCTTTGCTGCCAGAGCAGTGCAGACTCATTGGCCGGTTCCCAAGCCATCCTATATGACAAGCAGTGCAGACTCATTGGACGGTCCCCAAGCCATGCTATATAACAACCATGAGGCCTCGTTCTACAATCTTAAAAGGATGGGGGGACTGCTGTCGTTGCAAGTTGTGGTTGTGATATATGCATAGATCCTGGAACCAGAGAGAACTAATATGTGGTCCTTTTCTCCACCTTTTCTTAATTTTTTTATCCTTCATTTGAAGCCCCGTCACCATTGAGCCATTTGAGATCCCTGTAAATTTTTTTGTGCGGTCATGTGGATTAGTTGGCAGTTGCTGCTGCTTTTATGATTTCCTTTTAGTCCCCTTGCCTGTTGTTGGCATGAGGTGCGATTTGTATTGGAGAACACCATTCCTTTTCATTTGTGATTACAACAGAAAGTGTTCATGTCATGGTGATATTGTAAAGCATTTGGTTTCCAGCACTCCTGTTTGTTTGTCAGATTGCTTTATTCACAAATACACGACAATGTTAGTTCTGATAAGCCAGATCCACGTGTCTAGCACAATTTAAAAAGGGCATGTGCCTAGGCTTGTAAGGGAATGTTTGCTCGCGGGGTCCTTAAAAGGCAAGCAACATATCATCTGCCTTTCTCGTTTCCAACCATCAAAGGGATGGCCAGAAAATGGGGTAGGGTGTTTTTTGACCTAAAAATACAATTTTTAACCAAATTCCACATCAAAACACCGAAAACAATTCCTATGATGAAAATAAACCAATTAACCACCTCAAGAAACAAACCTAAGAACATAAATCCAAACTGAAAAAAATTATCTCTTAACCTTAATCTCTTTTTGTGGGTAATTTCATGAAGAAAAAAAAACATATCAATGGACTAGTGACACTAAGATCAATCATTTTTATGGTTGGAATTGGTGTCAATCGTTGATTTTCTTTCTATACACTAAAACCTATCAACTCTCTTTCCTTTCTCAAACAATGAACTAAAAAAAATGAAAAATAAAATTTTAAGTCAGGACTGAATTTACTCAAACTAAATGATCAAAAAGCTATTAATTGAAAAGATGCAATACTAAAGTAAACTTTGCTTGCTAATTTTAAAATTGCCGTCTATTTTCCCTATATTTTTCACTTTGATACTGTAACTCTCAATCTTGTCATTTATCAACAATGCATAAATTCACAATGAAATATAAGAAGAGCTACAATTCATTCATGCACAATAAAACCCCTCACGCCTCTTAGTTTTTATTGTTAATAAAACTAATCGTGACATATTTTGTTCCAGTTAAAAATTGTTTTGGGATGGGTTGATCATTGATGTTTGCTTTTACGTTGTGAAATGAAACAAGAAATGTTCATGTTGCTTGCTTATCATCCATAAAAAATTGGATGGACACAAGCTTTATCGTCCACCTCTGATTATTGATTCCCCTTCATCATTGATGTCATGCCACGTTTATATGGACACTTCATTTTTTGTCTTTACGATGTATCCTACCAGCCATGTATTTTCTTTTAGCTTCTTTTGTTAAGAAATATATAGCTATTCAAAGAGAATATATTTTATTTAATGTAATTTTTCTATAGTTGCTTTTAGTTTTTTTTTTACACTTGGACTTCTTAGAATAGAATAGCATAATTATAGCAACTCCCTTGTATAAAGTACATGTTTACTACTGTAATAATTAACATATGAACATATTTCAATTTTGTTTTTTGATTGTATTAGAGCTAGATTCAATACCCTAGTCTTTCTATTCATTCTTTTTTTTTGCTATTGCCGATCATTATGAAGGAACAGCAACCCTTGAACAACAATCCATATTCCTTGCACCATTCAAATCATACAGGTATGGTGCTCATCTTAAAAGCCTTTTAATGGTGATAGTTATTGGATATGGTGCAGGGCCATGATGATTTTTTGAATGCCAAATCCAAGCTGGATTTTATAAATGGAACCATTTTCATGCCATTTAAAACAAACAAGCCATATGAATATCCTTTGTGAAAAAAAATCAATGATAAGATTCTTTCTTGGAATCTTTAATTCACTTATACAAGATATTGCAGACAATGTCATTTTTTCAGTCACACCATAATAAGTATGGGAAGACCTTATGGATTGTTTTTCATAAGGCAATGCTCCTTGTATTTTTTAGATTGAACAAGATATTGCTTACCTTACTCAAGATCAAATGATTGTTGTGGCTTACTAAATTAAACTAAAAAAAATATGGGATGAATTGGGATCTTGTAATACCATAATAATACCATTTGTTCTTGTAAAGCAAAACACAATAAACACCGGCTAATACAATTTCTAATGGGACTCAATAACTCCTACAATGTCATTTGAGATCAGATTTTGATGATGAACCCATTATTTGATGTTGCTAAAGCCTATGCCTCTGTTGTATAGAAAGAGAAGCAATATAGCCTGGGCAGTATTCATGAAGTAACATATAATTCTGTCATGGCTATGCGTAAAATAGAATCAATAGCCCCGACTTCTAGACGTGGACAAGGTTCTCCTTTTTGTTTCATCTATGCTTATTGTAAACCCTTGCATTGTTCATACTATGATCATAATCATCATATGTGATAAACTTGTTGGAAATTGAATGGTTATCCACCAAAGCATCCTGAGCATCCATCCAACAACAAATATCACTCTCAATCTACCCCAGGTAATGCTCAATCCAAGCACAATAATGGCCTTTAGTTTTATGTCAACAACATTGAGGAGGATCGGCTAATACATGAGGCATCTTTAGTTATTACTAGACTTTCAGACTTACAAATTCTGTAAATAATTCCCATCATGCAAAGGAAAGGCACAATACAATTAAACAATACTATGGCCAATCCAAAAGCTAATAATGCTGACACCTTTGCAAGCTTGTTGCCAACGACATTCATGTTACGCAAGATGATTATTAATAGTGGTGCAATAGGCCACATATTTCCTCCTCAAATTTACTTGTTAACAACAACAATGGTGTTCTGTCATTAGTTACTATACCAAATAGAAAACACGTTTATATAGCTTCCATTGGCTCTTTACCTTTACATTTTGCTACTATTTTAACTAACGTGCTTGGAATATCATCTTTTAAGGTGGATTTAATGTCTATTAGCAGACTTACTAAAGATTTAAATTTCTCAATAACTTTCCTCTTTTATTGGTGTATTTTATAGGACTTGACGATGAAGATAATGATTGGTTTGGGTAAACAATGATATTGTCTTTATTACTTAGTTGTTTTGACAGCAAACCAACGACGACATCCATCCAGCCCTCAAGTCTCCTATTCTACAACTTTATGGTATTGTCTTTTAGAAAATTTTTCCTCCTTTAGATTAGGATTTATGGCAAAACATCTATTATATTTTTCTTTTCAAACTAATAATACTTGTGGTGTTTTTACACTCACAAAGCAACATCGACTATCATTTTCTATTAGTTCAATTTTGTCTATTATACCTTGAATTAATTTATTGTGATATTTGAGGGCTTTATAAAGTTGTATTTTTTTCTAGTTCAAAATAGTTTTTGACTATAGTAGATGATTACTCTCAATTTACATGGATATTCTTTATAAATCACAAAAGTAAAATACAAATTTATATCATGATTTTTTTTTTCTCATTTATCCAAACACAATTCCATGTTTCTATAGCTAATATTCAAGTCGATAATAAAGCAGAGATCTCTTTATACATGATTTTTTAAAACACAAAGGGACCACTTATCAATATTCTTGTATTTGTACTCCCCAGCAAAACCGAGTTGTAGAAAGCAAACATCGTCATATTCTTAAGTCTACGCGAGCCTTTCATTTTCAAGCCCATCTTCCTTTACATTTCTAGGTAGATTGTGTTTCTACAACTGTTCACTTAATTAATCATTTAACCACGTCACTCTTTAGCATCAAAACTCCTTTCAAACGCCTTTATAACAAACCACCCTCCTGACATCATTTTTGAGTTTTTAGGTGTCTTGTATATGCTACTAACGTGCATGTTACTCACAAATTTGCTCGTCGTGCTAAATGTTGTGCTTTTCTCGGCTATCTTTTTTGTCAAAAAGCTTACAAGCTTTATGACCTTCATGCTTATAAAATATTCACTAATCACAATGTTGTTTTTCATGAAAATATTTTTTCTTATAAGTCTAGCCATATTGCTTTCATAAACAATAATTATGTACTACCTCACATTATCACTGTTCCCTTGATTGAACCAGTTACACAAACTCTAGACCAACATTCTAAACATCCATACTTAATTCATAATGCTCCTTTACCAACACCTTTGCGCCATTCAAAACATCATTATCACCCTTCAACTATCTTGCGTGATTATGTATATAACCAAGTTACATCTCCCAACCATTCGTCGTCTCCATCATCCAGTTCTCACAAAGGTATATGTTTCCCCTTGTCAATTTTGTTTCTTATCATCGTTATTCGCCGTAGCATTATTCTTTAACCGTTATCATCCATCGAGATCCATTACAGACTATTGTATTTTATTGGGTTCTACCCTTATTTCTTGGTGGACAAAGAGGCAAAAAATTATGTCTCTCTTTTCAACAAAAGCTGAATATAAAGCCATAATAGATATATACTGTTAA
This sequence comes from Populus alba, assembly GCF_005239225.2. Lineage (NCBI taxonomy): Eukaryota > Viridiplantae > Streptophyta > Magnoliopsida > Malpighiales > Salicaceae > Populus > Populus alba. Next base: position 23,920 of record NC_133291.1, read on the forward strand.
TTATCTTGGTTACACTCATTGCTATTGGACTTGTGAATATTGCATCTGAAGCCATTGTTGTATTATGACAACACAACAACTTTACACATAGCTTTCAATACTGTTTTTCATAAAAGAACAAGACACATAGAAATGGATTGTCATTTTATTTGTGACAAGATACAAGATGGCTTAGTTAAAACACAATATGTTTCTTCAGTGGATCAACTCACATATGTTTTTACAAAGCCATTAGGAAAGGAAGCATTCTCGACCATGATGTGCAAGTTCGATGTTCTTTACATCCATTCTCCAACTTGAGAGAGAGTGTTAAGAAATATATGGTAATTCAAAGGGAATATATTTTATTTAATGTAATTTTCCTGTAATTTTTTTTAGTTTCTTTTTATATTTAAACTATTTAGAATAGAATAGCGTAATTATAGCAACTTTCTTGTATAAAATAGATGTTTTCTACTGCAATAATAACATGCATACAAATTTTAATTTTGTTTTCTTTACATCTTTCCCTTTAGAGAATGAGTTTACATAATGATTAAAAAGAAGAGCAAGAGAAAATGAGTTTAGATGCTCCTAGTATTATAATCATTGTGTTTATTAATAAAATTGAAAGTATCAAACTCTTTCTATTTATTAATTTTAGAATGAAAATTTATTTTTATGGAGTGAATTCAAAGAAGAGTGAAATTTTGAAAATAAAGGGTTGTTTTATTTTATTTTTATAATGTAAATGAGAATCATGATTGTTAAATTCAATCAACTATCTTGATTCGAGAAATATAAAAATTGATTAAGGTTAGTTTTTAGTTAAATCAAATAGAATATTAATTTAATGAATCTTGATCGGTTGAATCATGTTTTTAATGACTCAAATGATTCAATTAAAATCAAAATGTACTTATCAACAATTAAAAAATAAAATAAAACACTATACTTTTAATAAAAATAATTAATTTAATAATTACGAATTGACAAAGTAACCAAGTTTTTTTAGGTTAATTTCTGTGGGGAGTGCCCATATATTAGGTGCAGTGAAGAAATTGAATAAAAATAATAATTAATATTTACTCCATTGTTGTTGTTATTATTATTATTAAAACTTTTGGGTAAGGAGGAGATGAGATAGCCGGAGAGAAATACATAGCCATAAGGATGGAGGACAAAACATAAATAAAACAATATCTGACTGACTGAATGTGGTAGAAACAATAAACTACATTAGTCGTTTGGACCCATAAGAAGAAGGAAAAAAAAAGTGAGTGGGCGCGATGAGTACGAGCTTGGCGTTATCGTCGGCTGCCACCGCTGCAGTCAGTTCGGCGTTCCCTGCCACAGATACCAACAAATTCAAATTCAATGCCTTAATTTCACCAAACCCAAGGCTTAACTGCCGCTACTCAATTATTACTCCTACAGCTACTAGTATAGCAACAAGTAGTAGTAGCAGACGAAGAAGAAAAACTGCTGTTTCGTGCTCGGTGGCTTTGGGATCCAACAATTCCGCAACCATGGTGACAGATGATGAAGAAGAAGAAGAAGCGAAGAAGAAGATTGGAGCAAGGGTTAGGGTGAAGGCCCCGGTGAAGGTTTACCACGTGCCTCGCGTGGCGGAGGAAGTGGATCTGTGTGGATTGGAAGGTGAGGTGAAGCAGTACGTGAGCCAGTGGAAGGGGAGGCGAGTTTCCGCTAATCTTCCTTACAAGACTCAGTTTGTCCACTCAGGAGGAGTCAAATTCTTTGCTCATCTCAGAGATGACGAATTGGAATTTATTGATTGATCGACTCACTCACTTATCCTATCACCATTTCCATGCTTGTTTGCTTCCTTTCCTATACATCATCACCATCCAATGCCCGCAGGAAAATACTCTTTTTGTTTGCTCTTCCTTTTAATTTCATAACAATAATAACAATCATGTGTGTGTGTGTGTGTGTTGTTGTTGTTATAACATGAATGATGTGTGTATACAAATATTCTTCTCCAATCCAATTCAAATGCAGTTTTGCTTATTCACTTGCTATTTCGATGAGACATTTCTTCACTGCTACATTACATTTGATCTATGCTTCCTCATTATATACCATCTTATATGAACATCCAAAAGCATAAAACAACATAAACAATCACAATGTTCTGATTCATTTATTGCATTTAATTAAATTTGATGTTTTGCCTTTTCTAGTATACATGACAGTATTAAATGAAAAGCCGGTTCCTATTGTACAGCTCTGATCAGATTAAAGATCAATGGTATGTCTATGATTGAATGGAAGATTAACTGAATATTTGTGGTACTAGTCTTTGTGTACCTCTTCCCTGCCGTCCCTGCCAGCTTCATGAATTCCATTCTCCTTTGAATTGAAAAGCTTTGGCTGGGACATAGCGTTCTCAATGAAATGAGCTGTCGACTCATCTTCTTAGCATTTTTATGGAGGCTGTTCATAAGTTCTAGATTTGTCTTCAAAGCTGCATAGCTCTGTCGCCAGTGTGTTGTTGTTAGTGATGTTACCTCAACTCTTGGTTGGTTGAGAATTTCTAGTTACCTCGTATAATATTAATCTCATTAGTTATTATGCAAGGCAATTTGCCTCCCTTCAAAAATTATACTTGTGATACTTCTAGCTTATCGTTTTAGTTCTTCTCATTCAGTTATTATGACATTGCATCATTATCGATTGCTGATCATGCTGCTTTCTTTGAAGCCTGTACTGTTCAATTGCCAGTTTGTTCAAGTCCAAAATAGCTTTTTACCCAAAACAGAAAAGGCTGGTCAGTTACCGAAAGGAAGCGGAAAAAATGAGGTAACCTAGTGGGCGAATAGCTGCAAGAATCGTACACTCTTAAGCCAAGTTTCTCTATTTCCACTAACAGTGGGTATTCAAAAAAGAATGAAACTGATACATGCCAACGTTACAATCTGTCTCCTACATACTGGGTGGGTAAATCCTTTTCCACCAATTACCACATTGATGAGTGCCAAGACTCCGCAGCGAGCACTCGATGAAGATACACCCCTGTTAGCTTTCAAGTCTTTTTCAGTAAACTAGATAGAATCAGTGGTTAATGCCTCCATTTATCCTGAATGTACATGGAGGTCTGGGGCCAAGCAGGCAGAAAACTCAGAATGCAGATCCATGGCAAGCAGTTTTAACTCCTACAAGTGCACAAGCTCTGCTCCTCCCACAAAGAACTTATAATTCAAACCATGTATGGCTAAAACAATCAGCAGTCGCCACTCAAGAATTTGGAGTTTGGTCATGATACTTCTTGAAGGGCTAGATTTAACTCATGCGCATACTTTGCAACCGATCCCCCTTTCCTATTGAACAAAACAGATTAAAGTAAAGAATCCTGACACAATACATTGGAATATAAATGCCACAGCTCTCAACGCCACTAAGAGAATTAAAGTTACCTTGTAAGGGTAAGCAGGCAGCGTTTGACTTTTTCAAGCTCTACAAAGCAGATATTGCAACGTTCCAGCCTATGAAACAAATAAGATGTGTACTCGTCTTAAAGCAATTTTTGTAGTATGCATAGGAAATCAATCGCAAACATCACAAAAAGGTGCACACCTTTGCTCCGCTTCGATATCCACACCAACAGATGTTGACGCTGACAGTGTTGAATATATCATTGAACCAAACATTCTGACCAGCTTCAGCAGCATGTCCAGGGAAATGCTCAAATGCCTAAATACAACAGGCAATTTAGCTATGGATCCTCAGACCACAGAATTATGAAAGCAACTAAAGAGAAACATAATCAAGAAATTGTTCGAAAATAAGTTTAAAGGGCAGAGGGGTGCATTGTGTATCGGGATGGTGCTTTGGTCTTGAGCTGAGCTGTGATTAGCTCATGCTGACCATAAAGCTCCTGGGAAATCCCTGTTATCACCAACAAGTTGTGCCACATCACTAATGCATGTTGACCAGCAGAGGTCAGTTTGTAATGCAGATGACGCGTATGCTGTAAAGTAGAAAATAACATATGGAAAACCACCCAAGTAAAATGGACTCCACACAACTAATTCATTCCATATGCTCCAAGCTAAGGAAATGCAGTTCAAAGGCATTTCTATCATCACTTCAAGCACTACGCTGTGAAGGACCTTGACACCAAGTACACTGCTATTGAAGTGGTTGCCCTTCATCCCCCTCATAGTCAAAGCATGTAATTCGAATTTTTTAGATATTATGAGTATAGGTGGAATATGATTTCTTTCAAATGTTTACCCACCTGCCATTAAAAGGGAGACAAAAGAGGCATCATCCGCAATGACAATGACTTAAAAAGCAAAGTTGTTGCTTGTTTTGACAACATCAAGTGTCTTTGACCAAATATTCATTTGGTTGAATGGCCAAATGTTACCTGTCTTTTACCATCATTCAGCCAGAACGGAGGCAGTGCCTCCACCAGAGAGGGCCAATGACAAATAGTTAGTTGATTCATTGATCTATAATTATCTGCCGTGTCAGATAAGAAGAGCAATTAATATAGCTGTCTCTCTCTTAACAACTTTATAGGAATAGTTTGCTGAAACATAAACAAAAAATAGGGAATACACAGTAGCATCCTTCACTACTGACACTCCCTTTTGTAGAGGTAAAGGAAGAAAGAGATGTTTAGTGACATCAACACATGGTGGAATGCTTATAATAGAAAACACATAAACCAATAGCAGTAAGCTGGTTAAATGAAAAGTATAAAATATCTCAAACTTCTTACCTATCCATGTCACTTTCAAGCAGGTTTGTAAGAAGTGGCAGGAGACATGTGCATATATCCAAAGTGACAATGTCAATTTTATCAGCCACGATACTGATAACATCAGAAAGGACCTGAAAGTAAGCATATGAAGAAGAAACAAAAGGTTAGGAATGAAAGTAAAAATAAATTGTAGTATCCAGTATACTTGTCAAATACTGTGAGAAAAATAGGTCCTTACAGCATGGTCAGCCATCTTCTCCATTGCACCAATGGCCCCCTTAACATCATTTCTCTCCCAGTATCTGTAGATAACCTACAGGAAATCATTGACAAGTTTCACCAACCTTTCAATGGCATCTAACTGGATGCAGAAATATTAAAGCACTTCCAATGGCCTAAACTAACAGGATTCACCAACCTTTAAGCAGATATATACAAACACAAAATATGAACAATAGTAGGTTCATGTAAAAGATAATGATAGATTCTGTTGAGCAATAGAGATAAAAAAAAAAAAAAAAAAAAAAAAAAAGGAGAGTTTCTCAATAGTAAGTTATCTGAGAGGCAAACAGATATCAGCATATTGATGGCTAATAGAAAAGGCCTGCTCCTCCTTGAGAGGTGACAAATCAATTCATGTAAGGCAAAAGCAAATAACTCTTCCTCTCAGCACTTAATCCAGACATGAACTTCATAGAGAGCTAGATTAGCTGCTGGGAGTAGAAAAACTTGCTGAATTCAAATGTTAAGCAAATGTAAGGACTAAAATAAACTTTATAATGAATGTTGTGCACAGTTTGGCAATAAGTCCTCCCATCAATTGAGAGCCATTTGTAGGAGAAGAAACTAAAATCTGAGAGCAAAACTGTAATGGATTTATATGAATGATAACAAGGACTCTTATTAACCCAGTCACGGAACAATAAAATTTGCTCTGGTAAATGCTGTGTGTTTCTTGCTGAAAGCAGGTGTGTACCATTGCATGTGTTCATTTCCAACATATCAGTAAGGAAGTAATAACTAGATTATGACAGCTAACTTACAGTTGGAAGGCATTAAGCAGGAAGTACAGATAGAAGGTAATAACCAGCTATTAGGTTCTGATTGAATATGAGCATTATGAGAATTATAAATTTATGGAGATACTAAATGGCAGCTTATCAGTTAGGGACTGTATACATAAACATACAAAAGAATCACTTCTGGAAAATTGCAAGATAGTTTCGATAATTATTCATCTATGGGCTGTGAGTTGAGAAGAATTTAGACTGTTTGTTTATTGGTAATGAATTTATCTCCATCTCTTACATGGAACAATGTGGGAAAAATGCAAGGAAAAAAAAAACTGGTGCAGTCTGTTATCAACTCTCCCCTCCTTGCAGGAGCAAAAGAATGTGTTTATGTCTACAACTGTCACACATGCACACACCCACTTATCCTGCTAAGTCACCTGTAACTTGGCAGAACGAGACTGCATTGAGCTGACAAATTGGTCATGCTGTTCCATTAAGTCTGCAATAACATCCTCGTCAAAAGCAGAAACTGTCTCCTTTTCAATGGATTGGGTGCGTCCTCTCTGTTTAAACTTCAACATAATAAGAATTGAAACGGCGTACAAATCAGCATATTAATGTCAATGAAATGTAAAGATTTAAACAAGCACATTAAAATATATTGAAAAACATGAGCTGGAATAGAAATTTTCATCTCAAAAAAAAATCATTGAAGATATGCATACAACTTGCAAGCTGTTAGGGGAGAGAAGGTGAGAAATTTTTCTTCCATTACAAATTTCATGCCATCTCCAGTCATTTGATTTTGAGTCTAAGAAGTGCCTATAATTACCAATGAGAAACCCACAACTTCATAGACCAGCTGCATTACACTTCTACGAAAGCACAATTTGCTTCCCTGACTAAATAGCCCTTTCAAATAGTTTTCTTGGAAGGACCTAGACCTAGAAACATATCTAGAATGTTGAAACCAAGGTCAAGTTTCGGTAATATCTCCAACAATTGCAACACTGATCCACTAAATACTCTGGAGAATGTCATGTAAGGTCACTCTTGACCAAAGCAACAATGAGAAACAAAATATCCCTCTTCAAAGAAAGCTATGAAACCTATCTTAAGCTAGTGATGGTCCTGTTCCTCAAAAAATTACAATCTAATCTTGCTGTTATCTAAACCACAACCTAAGAACACACAGTTTGATTTCTCATTGCAGTACTGATGAATAATAAAATATTTTATGTATCATAAAAAGCTCCTATATATATATATCATCCATAACAGAGAAGGAGAGTCAAGTGCAATTTCCCTTTAATAATTGTTTCATTCATACAAGGAAGACAAAATGATAGATCATTATTGTACAGAAGACATAAGACCCTAAAAGCGAACATATATGGTTAACATGTCCTCTCTTTGTTTTTTTGCACATGATACATTCTGTGTAAAACTTTGAAAACATGTCATACAGTCCTGAATCCCAAATAATATTTCGGGTCTTCACTCTTCAGATGATCAGAAAGTTAAGAAAGAGAACAGAGCACACACAAAAGTTGAAATCAATTCCTACCATATTAAGAGGGGGCACATTCACCACAGATCCTGTCCCAGTGGAAGTGCCGGAAGTAGGTCCCTCATAGCTAGAAGATCTTCCCCTTTTCTCCCAGTTTATCATAAGTGAACGCATTCTTCCTATATATTTAACATGAAATTGATTAGGCATTTTGAATTCTTGAAAAACCTCGAGTAGAAATCAGGAACAGATGTACCTCCTTTCTGACTCTCGATGGTGGGTGCATCTCTGTTTATTTTATGTCCACGAGTCTCACCTGGAAAAAACATTACTATTTTCAGCATTGGAGCCTTGCATTCCATCTCATCTGACAAAAGAGTGAAAATATGCCAATCCGAAGCCACAAGTGCACCAAACAAATCAAAGTACAACTCAAAACGTCAATGAAACATAGAGAAAAGCTGAGAACCATGCTCCATTCAATGCGTAGACAGCCCTATGACTTATTCTACCAACAATGCACAAACATCCACTTTTCATTCTTCATTATCATCATCATCCCTGCCCTTTTCACAAAACGCCTTCTACCAGCCAAAAACAGGGGACACTTTACTAGATTTTTTTTATGCTGTTCCAAGCTATATAAACCATGTTTGTTCTTAATTCTGATACTCAATATTTACATAATCATGAGCAAGGTTAATGTATTGAAGTGATTATCAGCCTTTTTAAGGAAGGTGATGAGTTTTAAATAGCTTAGGCTGCCATATAAAAGTTGCAAGAGCTGATTAGATCAGCTGAACCCACCTTAGTGCCTTTTTCATAAAACTAAGAGATTCCCTACACTGTCATTCCAAGCATCTAAGTAAAAAGTCAGATACATTTTGTTACTCTTTCACTTGTAATTCCACATAAAATAAAAATAACTAAGCTAGTTAATCTTTGAAAATAAGCTAATTAAGCAACATTGAAAAACCCCTGTGGAGTGCCAACAAAGCATAAATTTACTTACAACACACCAATTACACCTAGAAATTCCTTGAACAAGTATCTCAGTTATAGCAAACCTAGATACTATCAAAAGGAAGCCTCTCCTATCCCACTCTCAACTGCACTATATCAAAACATTATCTGCAAACCTTACAATTGCAGTTGTTTATAAATCATTGTCTGTGGTTAAGCAAGTCACTTTGCTAGCAATAGATAATTTGTGTCACTGCCATCCTATAGCAAGCAAATCAGAAGGTTTAAGTGCGCACTGTAATGCTCTTACCATCAATTTCATCATGGAAGCTGATCCCAGTCCATTAGAATCCAACTATTCTCCACACAACTACACCTTGAATACATAGATTTCTAAGCAAAGAGGAAGGTTTCAAAAGCATTCCCAAAGAATGCAGAAATCCTAGACTCTCAATGAAACAGCCTACCAACATGGGAAACACATATAACAGGTTAAAAACTCAGTAAAGGACGGCCATCAGCAGCTTTAGGAGCACAACTCAGAGCTAGATATCAGAGAGATCTGCTCATGGAATCTCCCTCAAACCCATTAACTTCTAAAAAAGCAAAAACACTACTTTTATCTTTTGAAACCTATAATTTCTAAAGAAGCAATAAATCATCCCCTTTAATCCTCTACTTAAAATGTCATCATCTCTAGGAGAGGCTGGTTGACAATGTTGGACTGAACGACTTAAAATGTATGATGTGCATTTATGGTGATCGAATATGTGAAAGAATTTTTTTTTATATATATATTGAAATATAATGATCTTATGTAAGATTTTAGTAGAAAAATCTTGACTTCTGATCTATTGGATTTTTAAAAGCTACTTGTATACAGATAATAAGATAAAGGATTCAATGGCAACTATGAAGCAGCCATGAAATGTCAGCATCATACACTTACACATGCATACTGACAATCAGTGGCAAAGAGTTTTTCTTGAATGGGTAACACTTACAGTTTTCTTCCTGGTAACTATTGGGTGGCTCTGTTGTCGAATCTGACTCATAGTTTCCAGATCCCATAGATCTATCATCCCCAACATTTCGTTCAGCAGTTGATATTCCATGAATAGAGGCTTTAACTGCAGGAGTAATATTCCTATCCATGACACTTATCGGTTCTGTAGCCTTGCAACCTGTTGTCTCAGACTGGGTAGAGGTAGTTGGCTGATCCATGTCCTCTCTACTATTTGAAAATTTCCGGAAATCAGTTGTCTTTGACTGCAAAGAAAATGGCATTGTCCTAGCAGCAATACCAATTTCTTTTCTGGAGTCAGCTACTTGTTCTGATCTGGAGTTAGTTCTGGGGACAATTACAGGTATGACATCTGCCTTGTTCAAGACTGGAACATTAGCAGCTGAAAGGATCTTTGTAGAACTCCTCTTTGGGGCTGCTGCGCTAGAAACTGTTAGAGGACCGGTCATAGTTGTCTTCAACCCAGTGTTTAAGTTCACTCTTTGAGGAGTACCAGGTACACTTCCTGCAGCTTCAATTAGTATGTTGAAGCAATGAGGAACATATGTCACAATCTGGCTGAAGAATTGAGTTTAAACCAATTTTTATAAAAGAAAAAAGGAAGGAGAAAAATAAAATAGAACGCCAAAACCAACAGTGAACCAAGAATTGAAAGATTCAGAGGTCATTTACATGGCAAATTCTTTGATTCTTTAGAAGACTCATTCCCAGAAACTGAATTTTGAGAAACTGCCAACCTTCCAAGAGATTTTGTTTCCTTTACTAAAACATCAGAATTTTGTGAAACAGATAACCTTCCCATGCTAGTCTTTGCGTTGTTCTCAAGCAGGACTGATTGGTTCCCAATTGCACCAGATTTAGATTCTGAATGACTGTTGAATCGGTTGGCATTTCCAATTGCATACGGTTCAATACGCTGAGCAATGGACACAAGAGACGCATCAGGTTTAGGTTCAAATTTAAAATATCAGCACCAGAAAGTAAATGACATCTATACACCAACAGAAATTAATAAACAGTGTGTATTACCGATATATCTACAACCCACACTCCAACACAACTCTGATTGTATGAGCATCCAAGAAGCTTTCCTTCATGAACATTGAGATCTGACAACCTAGACCATCCCACATCCACGGCGTCATGGCATCTTATTGGTTCCCATGAGAAAACCTAAGATGTTGGATCAAAAGTTAGTAAAAAACAGTAGACCTGGAGCACTAACTATTGAGAGAGAAGAGAGAGAGAGAGAGAGAGAGAGAGAGAGAGAGAGCTTTACTTTCAAACTTTCATGCAATCCACACAGTAGAGTCCTCCCATCAGGATTAAAGGTCAAACAACGCACTCCAGTTGTCTGAAGACAGAGAGGTTCCAGAAAAACTCTCTAGTAAGGAAAGAAAAAAAAAAAAAACTAGAAAAGATTTACAATTCCTAGTTGAAGGTGTCCCTTTAGGAATAAAATTACCTCCGTCCCAGCAGAACCTATTAGCTCAAAGGTTTCAAGGTCCCAAAATTTTACAGTCCTGTCAGCAGAACCTATACAAGGGCAACAAATTAGATGTGAAGTTTCCAGGAAAATGCAACTTTCTATTCAAAGATACAGATTCCTAGTACCAACAAACACGATCACCCACCTATAATTTTCTATAAAAATAGGTGCACTTACCTAAGCATGCACCTAATTCTTTCATTCATTGGAATAACAAAATTTCAGTTTCAGTCGGACACGGGATTAACATATACTGCAGGTGGCAATACTTAAGTGGAAGACATAGAACAAGTTAAACTTAATGATTTTCTTGCCATTTTGTTTAAAAATTCTTTATGGGATATGGAATAAAAGATAAAATCATCAAATTGAGACTAAAATATTATTTGACTTATTAAAAGCAAAAGCGTCAAAATGCAAACTATCATGAAAAGAATTACAATGTAAGATAAATAACAAGTCAACACCCATGAAAAACACACAATGAAGAATGAAGCATGTCCTGAACTGTAGTTTAAAAATAAAATGAAACCACAGTAGACAAGTAGCTTTCCACAGTACCATAAACTGACCTGTTGCAAGAAGAAACTCATGGGGATGAAAATCTATGCACTGAATCTGGCCCTCATGGTACTTGAAATCGTGCAATAGCTTTCCAGCAGTCAAATCCCACAGCTGTCAAAATACATGCACATTAAAGAGTTCGTTAAATAAAGAATCAAGAATCAAACAAAAGAAACCTGTATGTGCAGTCATCTTAAGTAAAAAAGAACTCACAAGTTGTAGACACACTAAAAACTATCCTACTTGAGAAAGAATAGTCTGAACTTACTGTCAGTCCCTTGGCACTAGACAGCGTGCTAGGGCAATATATTTGCATCTAACTCTGCTTTCTTAAATTCAAGTCACAAGGATGAAGACATGAAGAAAAGAACTGAGCAACAGAAAATGCATGTCAGAATGCGTGTGATTTAGGGTCCCTTAATATGAGGTCCTTATCATGCATATCAGCAGACACAGGACCTTTGAGATATTATTTCTTACAAACAAGCGACGGTATTTGCTGGCATGACATGTATTGAGTGCAGACATGATGCACACCAAGAGAAAGAAAGCAGTTATAACCTTTACTGTATTGTCCTCTCCACCAGATACTACCCAACGACCATCTGGGGTAAATCTGATTGCATTCACTCCTCGAGTGTGGCCCTTGTAAGTGTGAATACAGCCCTTCTTTCTGATATCCCATATCTTAAGATTTGTGTCCAGGGAACCAGATGCAAAGAACTCTCCAAAAGGGTGAAAGTCTACAGATATGCAATTGGATCTGTGGCCAGTGAGTGTGCGAACAACTACACACAGAAAAAGATAATGAGTAAGAAACGATAGAAATATGCAAAATTCCAGTGTTTATACAGGTGAAAGAATATATCACAAGCATACTTTTTGCCTCCTCTAAATCCCAAAGCTTGATTGTGCCACTCGCAGCTCCTGCAGCTACAAGGACTTCTGAAGAATCAAAGCTTACCGAATCAATCCCACTTGTATGTCCGGACAAACTCTGCATGAAATATTGGGTTAGACAGAATGAGAATCATCAGACACGAGAGAGCAGAAAGAAAATGGTAAAAAGGAATGATGAACGGAATTAAGAACTGACCAGTATAGCATTGGGCTTACCAATAGCCCAAAGATTGACTTTGTGATCTTCTCCTCCGGTCACAAGAACCCTGGATGATTTCCTGCCAATCTTAAGGCAATTGACACTCGAAGAATGTGCCACAAATTCCTCTTTTCACAAAATTTCAAAGAATTGTGGTCAAGGCCAACAACAACGATTACAACTATTACCAATTAAGTAACATTTCATTCAACGGGATGCCTTCGTTTAAAAAAAAAAAAAAAAAAAGAGGACAGATCTGAAATGAATAATACAAGAAGCAGATGAACCAAGAAAAAGAGTGGCATGAGCATTGTAATGAGCAAATGAAACCCTAAAGAGAAAAGAAAAACAAAATTATGGAGGATACGCAGCTTGTAGGCGCGTTTAGTAGTCATGGCATTAAGAGTCAAGAAGAGAAAGATGGAAACCCTAATAACCGAGCAAATGCAGCAATACTTCTTTCTCTTTACACATTCAACAGCAGAATGTTTAGTTTCATCATCGTCTTCAGGCTAACAGAAAGAGATAACAAAAAAAATAGGCATAGATCTCGTTTAGACAATTACAAATTACAAGAAGAAAAAAAAAAAAGCAGGGGTCAGTCATAAGTGCGTTAGCTAAGAATTTAAAACAGTCGGCGGATCAAGGAGATGGAAACACATACAGTGCGTGTTGGAGTAGTTGAAAGCCACCGCACCGCCTCGCCTTTTTTTTTTGGGTCTTTGTCTTTGTCTTTGCTTCTTTCTTCGAACTCAAAACCAAAATGAGTCACACTTGTACTAAATTTATCTACTGACTAATGGCGGAGGATGTTACATCATAAGACAGACAGGCTAGTAGCAGTAAAGCAGTATACCAACAGTGGTAATGCAATGAAATTAAGAAAGAGACTAAATAATTAAGGACTGGAGTTTATTTATGGGAGAATATGGTAATGCAGATTTATTAGTTTCCCAAACGGAATTCAAGGAACACAACACACGGACAGAGAAGGGATGTAACAGAGGGAGGGGAGGATGCCTGAGCCTGGAGTAACAACCAGGGGCAAGAAAGAGGGAAAGGAGAAGGGGCGCTTTCACAAGAGAGATGTATACCTCTCCTCTCTCTCTCTCTCTGTCTCTCTCAACATTAATAATAATAATAATAATAATAATTGCTCTGATATTTTAAACAGTGGTGAATCAGTGCCATCTAAAGCGTAATAAGAGTAATAGTTCAAATCAATCGCAAAAGGGTGGGAATTGGGGAATAGGTGATACGACGAAATATCAAAGAAAAAGGAACTAATTATGGCATATGAATTACGTGAAGCGGGGGATAAAAAATAGGTATGTGAAAATTACCCCTCCATCGTCTTTAAGGATTTGGGACCCACAAAACTAATAAGAAATACAAAAGCCACCTGGCATTGGCAAGTGTATACAGGGCCTGATTGAGTTCAACCGAAGGCGGGCCAGGGTCCATCGTTAGCTTTACTGTTCAGTTCAGCCCCCCCCCCCCCTACCTGAATCAAAATCAAAAAAATTAAAAGGCACTTCACATCATGCCCCACCACACTTAACCTTCTCGTTAATCTCCTCATACCTTTCTCGTTTTAAAAAATAAATTAAATGCCCCTGTACATAAACCCTATTTCCATGATACACACACGCACAAAGAGGCTTTTCTTCTAGTTATTCCCTGTGACCATACTTTTCTTTCTTTCTTTCTTTTTTTCGAACAACCAAGACCCATACTCATGTTTACCATGGATCTAGCCTCGCCATATGTCAACCAGGCCCATCATGCGATGGCAGCGTGGGAACTTCCGCTGGATCCTCAAGGGTGGAATGGATGGGTTGGATATGGGCAGGGTCCGTCCGAGGCGGATTAGACCTTCTATTTACAATGCATCTCGTATTACGTCATTTATCTTATTGGTACAGTCTACATATACTTCATAAAGCTAAATAAGGGCACATGAATACTTGTTGTATACTTGCTTTATAGCCTTTAAGCAAGGGATGGATGGGCCATGTAAGACTAAAATATGAACGAGATCCATCCCGTCCCATTTCTCAAGTCGATCAAAGGTTCCCTGTTGAAGTTTTAGTGGAGATTGGAGACGTCTTCTACAAGTAATGAAATGGTAACGACACCGACAAGCTGAAAATCAATATCGAGCAAAAAAACTTATGTTCACAATTCTATACCTTCAATCGACAACTTGAATCTGGATTCCACTGTCGTGCTTCATATCCTCTTGTGCCATGCTTAAGATGAATTTCCATTTAAAAAAAAAAAAAAAGGAGAAGAAGAAAGTAAAATGTGCGAGGGGAATTGGAAAGACTTGAACAAGGTTGGCTTTGGATCTTGAAGTACCTGGATCCCCGAAAACTGCATGCTGAATACCTGAATATCTATCACTAGAGGGGGGGGGGGTAAGTCAATTAGGAGTTTGAATGACTGAACAATGAAAATTCAAGGAAACTTGACATTATGCCCGGTCTCACTCTGAATTCAATACAGTCAGACTATCGAGCAGCACATCAAAGACACTCTACTTATCAACGAATCCTGCTGTGGTCTGTGGGTTGGCGCTCGGCACCATGCTGAAAGCAATATTGCAAGTCGAGACCATTTGAATTGCAGGCCAGGCAGGCCCAAATGAATCAACGAGCGTGAGGCACGCTTTCCATTCACTGGAAGAAGGACGACGTGTCTTTCAGGTTCTAGATCGACGACATGTCTTGTCTTCTTCCTGGCTCTTGCCGCGGCACCCCCCCCCCCCCCAATATCCCCTTGACCACACGCACAGCACATTAGAGAAGCAGAGAATGGGAAGTGCAGCCGCGCAAATTCCGACGAGCTTTGGACATGAGCTCAGAGCCTGTCTTCGTTGCCGCCTTGTCAAAACTTATGATCAGGTTTTCTTCTTTGTTTCCGCACTTCTTTCCCTCCTCCCCGTCCTCTTCTTTTTCTCTGTTGTTGCACTTAAGGTTTTTGGCCTATTATTTGTCGGTAAAAATAATAATAATTATTGTGCAGTTCAGAGAGTCGGGATGCGAGAATTGTTCCTTTTTTAAGATGGACGAGGATCATGAGCGTGTAGTTGATTGCACAACTCCTAACTTTACTGGGTAGGCTAGACACCCTCTTTTCTTCTCCTTTTCTATTAATCTCAACAACACTTCCCTTTTCTAATAATTATTTTTCTTCTGTTTGTAATTCCTACCCCCTTTTCCTTCCCTGTCTTAAATTTTCTACGTTGTTGTAGGATTATTTCTGTCATGGATCCGAGTAGAAGCTGGGCTGCTCGCTGGTTGAGAATCGGTACGTGGAACTATAATTTCTGACCGTTCTGCTCTTTTCTCTCTCTTTTTTTTTCAGATGCTTAAAACCGTTAATCATCCAATCTTCTGTTCTTTTTTCCGCGAAAGAATACGTGGATTCATAAGAGTTCCTCCCGTGTTTTGTTTTTTTCCCCTTACTTCTTTGTGGTGTTAGCTCGTGATTTTTTGGAGCTGTTTCCAACCTTCCAAACATATAATTTTGAATAATTACAGGATTGAGGCCAAGAAGTATCCTTCCAATTTGCCCAGCACATGAATTCTTGAACGTGAGAAAGTTTAGGATATTTGAGGGTGATTTTCTCTTTAGCCACTATCTGTTCCACTAACTCCAATCGTTAATTACCACAACAAATGTTTTCTTTAGGCACAAGTGGTCTTGATGGTCTGTATACTCGTTAAATCGAGAATCATGTGCCCTGCTTTGGTACTTGGTGAATTTCATTAGAAACCAAAACAAAAAGATTCCATGGTTGTAAGTATTTTGCCTTCCTATCTACTTGATTTAGATACTTGAGCACTAAATTGGACATTGAGTGGCAAGAGCCACAATGCCTGATCTGTACCTGGCATTCGCATGTTGATTCCAACACATATTGAGGGTGGAGGGAAGCTTGTTTATATAATGAAAGTCATTTTTGTTGGTGTGGATTAAGAGCTGTTAGGATGGTTATAGCTCCTAATCAACATAGCATGTGTAAATGTGCAACACAAATAAGCTATTAGCTGAAGCATCTTTATTTGTGTAGCAGGTTCCACATACTAATACAAGTGGAGGATTCGGGAATCTTGATATTCTGTACATTGTTCTGTTAAGACTACCATAATTCCATTCATTTCTTTTGCTCAGAATATTTCCCCAAATTAATCTTCTATAAAACTGTCATTACTATGGACGATTTTGGGGGTTCCATCTCTAGGCTTAGATCGACTGGATGTCTAGATGTAGCAAGCATGGCTACACACACAATTCCTGTTCCTTCCAAGCCATCATTTGATACCCAAAATGGTTATCGATACTTTAGCACCTCAATATATTGCTCCTCCAATTCTTTAGGCTTTTTTTTTTTTTTTTTTGCCCATTTTCAATTTTTTATCTGAATATGTTATTGGAAAAGCAGTTCTTTTTGCTTAATTCTTCTTTTAAATCTGTTCCAGGAAGATTTGTACCTGGTTGTTACACACTTGCTGTTTCAGAGGCACTTCCAGAGGACTTGCAGGTATAATTCATCATACCAAGTGCTATATAGATGCATTGTTTAAGCTTCACTTATTTATACATCAATTTTGCATCTTATGCAACGATAACCTTTTCCAGTTAAGATAAAGTGTTAATAACTTTGTGCTTTATTTGCATGCTAATGGCACACACAATCTATCTATCCTTATTGGTTGTTTGCGGACATTATGTGTTGATACGATGTTAAATGTCATAGTGTTTTTAGTGGGTGTGAACCACTACTACTTGGTGGGAACCTGCAAAACTTCATAGAGACCATTTATGTTGAATATAAGTCAGGAAGTTGAAAATTTTATGGGTTCATTATAGCATCATCCACCCTCTTGTTTTACTGGTCATGCCATCTTGTGCATGTTAAATAGTTTGTTTTATAGCATCATCCAATCTCTTGTTCTACTGGTCATGTCATCTTTTGCATGCTGAATTGTTTGTTCTCGGACAATGAGCAGTTCAAATTTCTTTCTTTCCTCCTCATCTTCTTGGTTGCGACTTGGATCTGACAGCATATTTTGTTTCTCGTACCACCCGAAGTTAAAAGCCCATGATGCACTCATTCCCTGAACTGGGATTATTTAAAAAAAGGACTTCGCACTATATCCATTGGATTTCATGAGATGATGGTAATCGAAAAGGTAGCTGTCATCTTCTGTTGGTGGTTAACTTTTTGAAATGGTCTTGGTTGTGATGAGATATAGATAGAAGATCGATGAATAGACTTCATGGGGATTTCGGAGATTTTAGTTTATGATTATTGTCTCTATACATGCTCTTGATTTTTTTTTCACCCTCATCATCATCAATAGGCTACAGTCGTGGAAGAGAATTTACGCCTGAACTTTTCTCTCTTTGAATTCCTTTCCTCTTTTTAAGAGCTGAATGTTACGGCTGGTCTTGCATGATTTGCATATCAAGAATAGAATGCGACACCACTGTTCATTATCTGCTGTACCTAATGAGTTGTTACATTCTTCGATTTGTATATTCTGCTCCACCTGGACTGACCATTATACTGGGTTTTTTTTTCAGAATTTATGTGAAGATGAGCGTGTGCCCTACATTCCTCCCAAACGTGTATAAATGAAGTGGTGAAGTTATCCTGCCTTCCATTTTGTAACGTCTCAAACGATGAAGAATTTGCGAGTCAGATTAGCTAGATCCATGAGACTCCTTGCACTAGTATCGTACGGCATTATTATCTACTCATGCAGTGTACTATAACTATATATAAAAAAGAGGTACTGACGCCATCATTTTGCTCTTCCATTCGATGCTGCTGTGAGTATGAGTGGAGACTTTGCTGGGAAATGGGCTCAACAGTGCTATTGAGTTGAGAGCCTGGTGGGTGATGGGAAAGATGGATTTCAAGAAATTTCAATAGCTGAGGAGTCGCATGCTTATAATAGGATATGGACTCGCAGAGGATATGCTTTGTTGGGCTATGGTGAGACCCATGCATTGGAAATTCTAGGCCTGATATTTCTATCCAATTAAAAAAAAAAAAAAAAGCGATTTAATTTCCATGAGCAAAAAACGAATGCGAGGAATCACTGAAAAGCGATCATGGGCCACGATTCTATTATGAGCGTTTGGGAAAAGAAAAAGAAAAGGAAAAAGAAAAAGGCGAGAGGGACAGGGTGGTATTTCTATGGGCCACGTTTGTTTTTTATAGAGAGAAAACCAAACGGTGGGCCGTTGCGAACCCGGTAATCGGAAAGCGATAGGACAAGGGAACATTACTATTTACTTGCTGGTACTTACTTCATAATCCAAAGTAACACGTGTGTGAGATGCCACCATGCAATGCGAATATGCTTTGTTCATCTTTTTTAAAATTTAAAAAATGTACTGTTTTAATATATTTTTTAAAGATATGTTTATTTTTATTTTAAAAGCTTTTTTAAAAGAATTAATTTTTTTTTATAACATTTTAATACATTAATATTAAAAATAAAAAAATATTATCTCAATATACTTTATTATAAAAAATATCAACGATGCTATAAATCGTGTATTTGACCAGCGGCGGAGTGGTGAGAGGAAAGAAAAAAGAAAAAAGAAAAACCAGCGGCAGTAGCAGTGGCAAGCAAGCTAGCGGTATTTTGTTTTCAAGTGGTGTGAGTTACATCACAATTACTGTTGGCGTTTGATTAGTTGGGGTTTTAGAAACAGAAAACTAGATATTTTTCCATCCATCCATAGAAAACAGACTGAGGTGGTGAAGTAAAATAATAAACAGAGAGAAAGGGAGAGAGAGGTAGAGAGAGACTAGAGAAGAGGCGTGCAGCAGCCAGCAGCTACCTACCCACTCCGCACGAGCACCTTTACTTCACCATTTGTTGTCATTCTCCCTTCTTTTTTTCATAATTCATACTGCTAATTCGTTGTTTTTCTTCACTGTAAGTTGTTGAACCTCAATCAATTATATTTCTTCTTCTTTTACTACTTTTGTTGTTGGATCTGTTGGTTTCCAACAACGAATGAAATGGATCTATAAACATGCATAGATGATAAATAGATAGATGTCTTTTAATGTTGACTGTTTTTTTCGATCGATTTTTTTTTTTTTTTTGCAGAAATCAAATTAAAAAAAATAATCGAATCATATGGCCAACATAGACATAGAAGGACTCCTAAAGGAGCACCAGGATGATGAAGAGGGGCGTGTCCCCAGGACTAAGATCGTTTGCACTCTAGGACCCTCTTCCCGATCCGTTCCCATGCTGGAGAAGCTTCTCAGGGCTGGCATGAACGTGGCTCGCTTCAATTTCTCCCATGGCACCCACGAGTACCACCAGGAGACCTTGAACAATCTCAGGATTGCCATGCAAAACACCAACATCCTCGCTGCTGTCATGCTCGATACCAAGGTCTGCTCTTTCCTCCTCCTCCTCCTTGTTTAAACCACCATTTATTTATTGAAATGATGAGATCGATCGCCCCATCCTCTTTTCTCTCTTTTTTTGTTAGATATTGAAGCATAAAATCTTTATTAGAAATGAATAAATCAGTGCATTGTTCTCCTGATAAAACACAACTTTCCCACTCCCTAATTTTTCCTGTCTTTCTTGTTCCTTGTACTGACAGTCCCATGTTTATGTATTTACCTCTTAAACTTTTTGTCTCAGGGACCTGAAATTCGTACCGGTTTCCTAAAGGATGGAAACCCAATTCAACTGAAGGAAGGTCAGGAAATCACCATCACGACTGATTACAGCATCAAGGGTGACACAGACATGATCTCCATGAGCTACAAAAAACTGCCCGTGGACATCAAGCCTAGAAATACCATCTTGTGTGCAGATGGCACCATCACCCTCACTGTTTTATCTTGTGATCCACAGGCTGGAACTGTCAGGTGCCGTTGTGAGAACACTGCAATGCTTGGTGAGAGAAAAAATGTTAATCTTCCTGGTGTTGTTGTGGATCTTCCCACGCTGACTGAAAAGGATAAGGAAGACATCTTGGGATGGGGTGTTCCCAACAACATTGATATGATTGCCCTTTCTTTTGTACGCAAGGGCTCCGATCTTGTTAACGTGCGTAAGGTTCTTGGGCCCCATGCCAAGCACATTCAGTTAATGTCAAAGGTAGAATGCCCCCCTTTTGTATTCAGCTTGAAGACATAACAGAGCCCATACATGTGTGTTGAGGCATAATTGAGTTTATATATTCCTGAAACTGCATGTCTATATCGAGGATGTTAGTTTATATAATTGTTTTCGTAAGTTCTTTTCTTGTTTCTCTATCATGCTTGTTTTACTATGGATCAAGTAATAAATAATCTAACCCTTTTGGTTTTGTCAGGTGGAGAACCAGGAGGGAGTGATCAACTTTGATGAGATCTTGCGTGAGACAGACTCCTTCATGGTTGCTCGTGGTGATCTTGGAATGGAGATTCCAGTTGAGAAGATTTTCCTAGCACAGAAGATGATGATATACAAGTGCAATATTGTGGGAAAGCCTGTTGTTACTGCTACTCAGATGCTTGAGTCCATGATCAAGTCTCCCCGGCCAACCCGTGCTGAAGCAACTGATGTTGCCAACGCTGTCCTTGATGGTACTGACTGTGTTATGCTCAGTGGTGAGAGCGCAGCTGGGGCCTATCCAGAGCTTGCAGTCAAGACCATGCGTCGAATTTGTATCGAAGCAGAATCTTCCCTTGACTATGCTGCCATCTTCAAGGAGATGATAAGATCAACTCCACTTCCTATGAGCCCATTGGAGAGCCTTGCATCCTCGGCTGTGCGTACCGCCAACAAAGCCAGAGCAAAGCTCATTGTGGTGTTAACACGGGGCGGGACCACAGCCAAATTGGTTGCCAAGTACAGGCCAGCTGTTCCAATCCTTTCCGTGGTTGTTCCTGTACTGACAACTGACTCATTTGACTGGACCTGCAGTGATGAGACCCCTGCGAGGCATAGTCTGATATACAGGGGCTTGATTCCCCTTTTGGCAGAAGGATCTGCCAAGGCCACAGATGCAGAATCTACCGAGGTGATTTTGGAAGCTGCTCTCAAATCAGCAACGAAGAGAGGATTGTGCAAGCTTGGTGATGCAGTTGTTGCACTTCATCGCATTGGAGCTGCCTCTGTTATAAAAATATGTTTAGTGAAATGAGGTGGACATGGTCAGAGAGGGCAGCAAGATGGAAGTCTATTGCTATCGGATAGCATCTTCTTATGCTTATAATTCCGTGTGAACAGTTATTTGGGGACCGGGACATTTCCTTTTTATCTTTCCCGAGTCATGTTATATGTACTCTTTTTTATCTTCGTTTTGATCGGGTGATGAGCTCATAAAATAAGGCGCGGAAGCTTTCCATTTTGCTTATAAAAAAAAAAAGCGTATTATTGAGTTGTTCATGCTCAAAATTATGATTGGAGCAAGCGATGACACTTTCCAGAAGAATTCAGAAATGATACTCCAATAGCTCATAACTTGTTATTGAGTTCAAGCTCAAAATTATAATTGGAGCAAGCGACAACACTTCTTCCAGCAGAATTCAGAAATGATATCCCAAGAGCTCATAAAATAAGGCGCAGAGCCCTTCCATCTGCTTATAAAGACAAGCGCCTGGCTTACTATTGAGTTGTTCATGCCCAAAATTATAATTGGAGCAAGCGATAACACTCTTCCGGAAAAATTCAAAAAAGATAACCCTAGTCTTTTGATCACCTCACCATACTAAATGACTTCACCAGGTAGAGAGATAATCGAGCAAGGCATAAAATTTGTTTCGTTGATACAAAAACCATCAAATTATGCGCAAGGAGAAATGGCAAAACAATGCTACTTTTAAGCTCATTCGCTGAAATTATCTTCAAGTAGATGATAAGGTAAAGCATCAACTCCACTGCCTACGATCCCATTGGAGAGCCTTGCTTACACTAACAAGGCTGACGACAGACAGCCCATTGACAAGCAGCTGTTCTATCCTATCTATGGTTGTTCTGTACTGCAGTGTACTGGGTACTGATCCATTCGATTGCTCCGGTGGTGATGAGCCCGGCAAGGCATAGTCTGTCATATGCGAGGGATCAGCTTCAGCCAAGGCCAGTGATGCAGAATCTGCTGAGGTGGCTTTTGAAGCTGCTATAAAATCAGCAACAGTGTTACCTTGCAAACCTGGCATCGCATTGGAGATGACTCTATTGTCAGAAAGTGGACAATGAAAAGAGCGCGGATATGCAAAATGCCTTGGCGGGCTTGGCTGGAGAGAGGCAGCAGTATATTTCTGTGAACAGTATTCGAGGGTTTGATTGTTTTCTTGATCTGTCGGAGCAGTCTTATCGGGTACTTTTTTTTTTTTTTTTTTTTTTTTTAACATTTTTACCTCTTTATTCGGCAATGCTGATGGCGGCTAGCAAAGTTGTTAAAATCGCTAGTTGACTCTTAAAATCTTACGATTTTACGAGTCAACTTGTATAAAACGTGTCAAATCGGGTTAAAACTCAAAATCGGTCAAACACGGTTAAAATCAGTAAAATCGGATCAATTTTACGAGTTTGACTGAGTTTGATCGATTTTGAGTTTTAACTCGCAAAAGTTAAAAAATTTACTACCTTCTTATCTGAGTCCTCTGACACTCCACTACATAGTCCCCACTCCTCAGTCTTCCCTTTCCTCATTGCCCCAAATCTCAAATTTTCAATCTTAACAGACTAATACTAGCATTAGAGGATCTTGGATATAGGAAAGTCTTATACTGTATTTTAGGTTGGGAAGGCATGATTGAAAGATCGAAACCATGAGAAGATAGAGGTAGATGGTGATGAATTAAAACAGTAAAATAAGATATAAGAATACTTATATAGAGAGAAATATTGTGTTTTAGACTAACTATTTGTTAACTCTAAAGAAAGACGATAAAGATTTAGAGAAAACTTGAAATACATGTCTTGCTTGGTGGGATATTTGGACATTATTTCTAGGAATTGTTACTAACATAAAAAAAAATGGAAAGTGAGGTGGTATTGTTCAATCTTATTTTTTTCTTTTTGTATTTTTAAGTTATTTAAATCATAAATAAAATTTTATTTGAATTATATATTTCAAGATATTTGGATGCTTGTATTGTTTGTTTTATTTTTATTTTAATTGTGTTATATTATTATTTACTATTTGACTGAAATTGTTAATATATAATTAGTTAAAATATTTTTCTTATAATTTTACGATTCAAATTTACAATCCAAGTTTATATTTTATATTGTATATTCCGTGTCGTGTAAAAAAAACATTTTTGACAACTTGACGGCTAGCCTATGAAATAACAATCAGCCCTCCATGTACATGTAATGACCAGATCTTGCTATAATAAAAAAAGTGCGAGTAAAACGGGGCAGCTCAGCCTCTATTATGTCGAGTATTTCCAGGCCTGGGGAGCCAAAAGAAGAATCGCTACATATTCCCCAGTCAAATCTGAAAAGTGCAATTTGACAGGATGTTATCTGATGATTGATTTCTTTAAACATCTTGCATTCCAATCTGTGAAACATCACCTTACTCTACGTTGATGTATGAAATAACCCAAAATTATAAAGTCTTCGATTTTAACTGTAAGCATCGACATTTAGGACTCGTAGAATTCATGAGACATTAACAGCAAATCATGCTTAAATTTGTGATTTGAAGCGAGAACACTTTCTTCCAGCAGAAATCACCTAATGGTCGCAAAAAATTGCAACATTTTCCAGAACAACCCAACGAGAGTTTCCAGTTAGAAAAGCATTTGACAGCAAACCACTTCAAAAACAGTTCAAATGCCAGAGCTCACTGTCTCTTCCCACCATTAGAGATCCACATAATTCCCTAGAAGTTCCCGGTTCCTCTAAATACAAAGCACAAGCCAAGTCACAGCATCTTCTTCTAGTTACCTACTTCAAATTATGATCCTGACTGACCTGTTTAATCGATGTCTCCTCCAAATGGAAGGTCCAGTATGTACGAGGTCTTAGCAACTTCCAAATAAAGTCTTGGTCACCAATTGCGCACCTGATTCACAACGCCTCCTTCAGATGGAAGGTTCTAGCCATGTCCCGAGCATTGTCATAATCATTCAGCTCAACGAGCATCTTCTTCAATCGACGAGCAAGTCCACTAGTCTCAGTCTCAGTGACACCTGATACATGTCTTTTCTCCAGTGTCCTTCCTATTGATAAAATGAAATCCACCAGTGGCTGCAACTTGTGGCTGCTGATTCATAAACAGGTAAATGTTAGACATTGAATCTACAAAAACATAAAACAAGAGGGTAAGGAAAAATTGGGAAAAGAAGCAGCACGTCAAAAAGAAAAAAACTTGAAACATAGTGCGTACTACTTTGTTGGGGCTGTAAGGCTCAAAAAGTTGACCAACTTGGACCTATATTTCCCATATACCATCTTTGTTTTGCTCGATTCTACTCCCCCACTTTTCCAAATAAACTAACTTGAACTTAATAATATAGACTTTTGAGTCTTTAAGCAAAGACAAAAGGTTCCCCTAGAATCTTGGGCTTTGACAACACAACACAGATAAAGGCAAGAAAATGCTCTTGCTGATGGTACAGCCCCATCACCAAACTAACTATTTGAACAGCCAAGACAAGGAAAGATAAGAAAACCGAATAAAAATAAGAACACTATATCATCAATGCCAAAATCTTTTAATGGATGGGAAAAACAAAGGGGAAGATGAAGATGACAAGCAACGGGATGGATCATGTCTGATGAAGGTACTTCTTAATTCACAAATTGCCAAAGCCCAATATTCATCATCATACCATAATTAAAAAAAAAAAAAAAACATCAGGCACCATAGTCAGGGATATTAAGAAACATCATAGAGAAAGGTATAATTCATCACCATTTATCTAAAACCCTAAAACAACTCGTAAATGGAAATATCTATTCTTGAAACCTGTGTCTGAAACTAGAAACCAGTATTTTAATTAAATTAATTCTAACAAATACAGCAGCAAGGCAATCAGACCATTGCATAATAATACATACTCAGTCAAATCAATGAATGTTGTCAAAGAAATTCATACAAATGGCAATTGCACCCAGTTAAAGTTCAATACAAGCTAAGTTTTACGAATGTTCTGGGTACCTGTGATCACTGGTGGCACTTGGACCTGCCCAAGCCCCAGATAAAGAAGCAACGATTCTTTCAGTTCTTGTGACTACATCATGAACATTTGATGCAATGCTTCGAACATGAGGCAGTACCTTCCCACACAAAAGCTCATCAAGGACAAGCTTCTCAAGAACTGGCAATGCCAGGATATCTTTCCACAAGCAGATATTCCTCATCAAACGAACAGACATTCCAAACCGGTACGCTGCAACTTGTGCAGCACGCGGCACAGCCTTCAGCACAAGCAGGCTCCATGTTGGGACCTGTGATACAGAAAATGAATAACAGAAGTGCAATAAGAGTAATAGGGAGCGTGTCTGTGTGTGCAAGTCAACAGTGTTCAAAAATGACTTCCAGGTTAAAGTTGTGTACCACTATACTAGCAACTGCATCAGCTAGACGGGTGCGGATTGCAGCTAGTAGCTCTGATAGAGCCTCACTAGTAGCCGGAACATAATTTATTACCAAGCTTGTGGCAGAAATGGCATTTTTCGTCTCTCGAGTGCTAAGCATGTCCCAACAATGGGCAATCTCATGATGCAAAATAGGAATTGCAATCTTCTCCACCAGTCCAGGTACAAGGTTAGCATCAACGTCATCTGGATTGAGATCACTTCCGTCTTCTGGCAGACCATAATTAAATAGTAGAGAGTGCCTGAATAGGAGGAAATAAAGAACAGTTAGTGCTAATTGAAAACAAAAAAATGAATCTAAAGTATGTGTGCGGCATTGTCAAATTATTGGGAGCAGAATTCTATGCAAATATAATGAATTTTCAACTCTGAGAATCAAGAAATAAAAGAAAAACCTACATATAAGGTTCTAAAAATTCAGTATTTGAATGCAATTATTAGCAACACTGGAAGCATACCATTTCATATCAAAAAAATCAGCATCCTCATGCAGCGGGTCCCATTTTAGAAGTTCTAGTCTCACATAAGGAGAAAAAATAGCAGGTGCACTGAGTGACATGTAAGCATCTCTATAGCTTGCAAAATATTCTTTCTTCCATGTTTCAAATCTTTCTTTCACCACTGAAAGTTGGGAATATTCTTCAGATGCATCACTGAAGATCTCCTCAGCAGTCCGGAGCAACAAATCACGGGTTGACTGGTAAGCAGCATTTTTTTCACTGTCACTGTCACTCTCATCCGTGCTCAATTCTCCCTCAATTTTCTGGTCAGAACTATCCACCTCCATGTATGACAATCTCTTCGAATCGAAACGAGCTTTCCTGCGTTGACGAGCCTTAGCCCTTTTCTCCATATCCATCCGTTTCTGTAAGTTGATATCTCTGCCAAATTCATCTAACTTCACTGGCAGATTTGCTTGATCTTTCAAGGCAACTAATGCAGCTGCTGCAGCACTTTTGGCAGCATCAATTGTTGCTGCAGAATTACCTCTTGCACTGAAAACTGACATCGCTGCTTTCACTGCTGCTTCTACCTCCATCATTTCATCCTCATTATCAGCGGTTCTTCTTTCGAATATAAGTGATGCCTGTTCTTCATGAAGCTTCTGCATCCTCTCTTCAAGTTCCTCAATTAAAGTAGCTTTATGCTGCAAGGAGAACAAAATTACATCAACCAGAAACTTCCAGCTTGCGGGAACCTAAAAATCAATATCATCAACTTATGCAGTTTCTGATGTTAACAATGTAGGGAGAATCTAAGCTTGCGTTTGAGACTGGCACTCATAAGTAACATGCAGGTTTAGATGTTAACCGAAGTTCTGGTTCACTTAATTTAGTGGAAGAAGTGCACTGTAAATGTAACTCCCAAGTTTCAATGACCTGGCTCTACATGCTTTTACCTGGTTTTGTTGAATGGAAGAGATGGTGTAATTGCTAAGGGCTTACAGATGAAAATGAGATAAAACCCGTGCGCTAACCCAGACAGCATAGAACAAGTTCTTCAAAATGTAATGTAAATTGATTCCAAGATAAACATGCAACAGAAAAGGTCTGCAAAAAGCAATACGCCTATAAACTTGCAATGGTTCAATTGATTAGAAATTGTAAGTGCAAAAATGACATATGCACAAAATATCAGCATTGATGTATATGTGACATGGCATTTTTTATTCTGATTGCTATAATATATCATTGAAAAATAAAGTAAATTAAAATATGCCTCCACTACTTTAAAATGGATTACAAGACAAGGTACCATAAACCAATTTTTGGTATGCTCAAAGAACCAAGAAAAATTGAACTGTTATGCAGGACGAATTCTTTCCTTCTTTCTTTCTTTCTTTTTTACTGGCAAACAAATACACATGCAGGACAGAAAATTAAATAAAACTCGTACCTGCAAAAATTCACATATAACAGAAACAAAGTCACGAAGCTTTTGCATAAAGATGAACTTCTCACCAGCAGCAGATATAGACTTTTCAAGAGCAGTAACATTCATTAGCGAGGCAGATAAATTCTCATCAGTCTTTGACAGCAATGAAGTCGTTCTACCATGAGATTCCTATAGAAAAAGTAATGACTTAGTTATACATATATTAATCCAGGTGAATATCATCTATATTAATCCTATAAACAAGTATGAATATGAATTTAAGCAATGCCTCTGTAGTGAAGTTGGAATTCAAGAATATTGAGTGATAGCCAAGGTGAGCTACAGAGTAAGACTACAATGACACTTGAGTAACTAGTGTGGTGTTGCTTCTCTTCGATCCAACTAGCCATTGCAATCTGTGTATATATTAACACAAAATCTCCAATTCAGCCACTTCTGATCACAATAGGGATCAATTGACAGAAATATTACGTGGCAATATTACTATGATATGCAATTCTAGGACCCTGAATTTCATTATCAAGAACCTTAGCGTTAACTTTTGTATGGTTAAAATTAAAAGTGATTCTATTCTGCCATTAAGTTTGGCAAATTGTAAAATTAACTAACACATTATGAAGTTGGAAATCACATTACCTTAAGCCTCCTGAGGTTGTCTTGCAAAGCTTTCTTAGCAATATCAGCTTGTTGTGGAATAGACAAGACATCCAATCCTTGAGAAGATCCAAATGCCCCTCCAATGCTTGGAATTGAACCATAGGCTGGCGTAGGCCTCTGCTGAGGTTGCATAGGAATAGTACTAGAAGCAGCAGCACCAGCAGTGCTGGCAAGAGCCCTATTAGCAATAGGAGCAGAAGCATCATCCATCCTCTTTCCTAATCCCTTCCTAAATTGTTCTTCCTCCCAAATCCTATCCTCCTCATCCTCCTCATCATGAACAACGGAAGAAGCAGCAGCAACATTCCCATCATCCACAACAACATGATGCTGATGAGTACCCATCATTGCCAATGCTTTTGCCTTGATGGAGCGATCATCATCGTCATCTTCATCGTCATCAGCAGCTGCATCAAAAACTCCTCCATGAGTAGCAGTGTCCTTGGTCATGGTGCCAATCATGGCAATCCTAGTCCTAAACTCAGGCTCCTCGTCACTGAATCCGCCTTGATGATTACTCCCAGAATCCAATGATATATAATCAGGAGCGGCGGCCCTTGATTGCCTCAACCGCTCTCTCTTAGCCCTAATCTTCTTAATAGTATCCTCGTCGGGAAAGCAGGAATAATCATCAGAATTGGATTTCCCCAATCCCATAGAAGCCAATCGATTCTGTGCGTCGTCGGCACCGTTATCTTTATCCTCGTTCTCATCTTCCGACTGGTCGTCGGCATCGTCTTGTTGTTGATGATTAGAAGAATAATTAGGGTTAGGGTTAGGGCTAGGGCTAAAGGAGGGTTTAAGGAGACCTTTGAGGATAATTTTAGGTTCAGACGCGGAGGCAGGGGTGGTGGTCTTCGTGGATTTAGCGAGGGTGCGCGTGTTTCTCTGGAGCTCAAGAAGGGCTTCCTTAGTGTAAGTACCTGCTTGGGGTTGGACATTGGATGCTGTCGTTAAGTAGGAGGTTGTTGGAGGAAGTCTATCTTGGGATACGGTCAATTTGTGAGAGGAAGAGGAGCTTGGTTTAGGTTTAGGTTTTGGTTTGGATTTGGAGGAGGGAATACGGGTGACAGCTTGTTCATCTTCTTCATCTTCGGCAAAACTTAGGAGCTTCTTTGGTTTTGGCTTTGTAGATTGGGGTGGTGGTGGCTTCCGGGTGGTGGAGGAGGTGGCTTTGGCGTTGGTGTCAGTGTTATTGGTGTTGGCGTCGGCCTTTTCATCGTCAACGTCGCCTCGTCGCCGGAAGTTTCTGGACTTGGAGGAGCTGCTCATTACTGACGGCCTCAGCTAACTGATTCTCTCTCTCTCTCTCTCTCTCTCTCAAATAATAAATTTGTTGAATTTTTTCCATTCCTTTGCCTTTTTATGATTTGTACATGTCGCTCCGGTTAAGGATTCTAATACGTCCTCATAAATATCAATTTTTTTTTTTTTACAGTAATTGATTTGAAGTTTTTATTTTATACAAGGATCTCTTAAGAAAATAAAAATGAGAAGATTGATATTTTAAAAAATAATAATAATTTATTTAAAAAAAATAGAAATTAGATGGGTTGATTTTTTATTAGAGTTTCATTAAAAACACGAAATTAAAAAAAAAGTGTGTGTGTGTATATATATAACATGTTTTTTGTTATTTATTTATTTTTTGGATTCATTTAGAAAGAAAAAAAATACTGGCTAGAGAACGCATTTCTTTGCCACTGATAAGTCTATTTATTTTTATTTTTTATGTTTTAAAAATATTTTTAAAAGAATTTAAAAAACGTTTTAAAGAGCAATGTTTTGCTGCCAATAAAGAAAAAGGTATTTTAATACAACACATAGATGATGTCTGACATGTTAAACGGTGGAGGGAGACCACTTTAACAGTGCAGAATCACAAAAAGAGCATCAAAATTCCATGATAGACACAATGCATGCGCGTATGAAAGCGTATATTGTTTTTTTTATTATTATTATTTATATGGGTGTCCGGATCAGCTTGCGTGCACCACGACTAATTTTACGGCTCACTGAACATCCTGCAAATCCAGTTAGCATGTAAGACACCGCGGGGTGACAGGCGTATACGATGAGGTTTGAACCTAGAATACAGATAAAAAAAACAAGTATCTTCAACCGTTGAGCCAAGAATTCAAGTACGAAAGCGTATATTGTTGAATAGCTGGCTGGCTGCTATATCTATATACAGTATGTTGCTCCTACAAACAAGGGTAGTTTACGCACGAAACTTGAACTGTATCAGTTTCCCATTCTGCTCGTCAATGACTTTGTGCCTTCATGATTTAAAACCAAATTGGTCCATCCTGGGATCTGGACCCCATATTCGAATTGCTCCATCATCGCTAGCTGAGGCAAGCATGTAAATATTTACTGGGTTCCAGCTCACACAGTTCACAGCTCCAGAATGCCCGTCCAGTGCCTGAATTAGTTTCCCTGACCCTCTGTGCCATACATACACCTGCAATATGATATTATCACGCATGATCATCTTCTATCTTACAATAGTGAGCAGATATTGATAATCTTACAATAGCTATCTATTCTTCAATTGCATTATTTGTTATGGCAAAGATCCTTCATTCTTGTGATTTATCTCCCGACTTCTTGAAAATAACAGTACCTGAGTATCCTCACTGCCACTTGCGATAAATGCTTCTTCGCATCCACCAAAACAAGATCTGATGATAAACCGTGAGCGTGTGTGACCCTTATACCTGGCCACAACCTGGGGATAACCCTCTAAGCTCCACAGATGGATTTCTTGGTTTGTAAGATTAACCAGAAGGAATTTGTTGTCTTTTGACAACGAGAACGAAGTAATCACTTCCTCTTCTTGAATCACTTTCCGACATCTTTTCTCTTCCCAGTCAAGGAATACTATTGTATCACCTCTGCATATGCTTACTATCATATCTCTGGCATCAGTTATGGCCATCTCAGATATCCTGAGTGTATTCTCTTCCCAACAGTCCAGCTCTGCTCCATTGACATCCCACAGGCTAAAGCTCTTGTTAGTCATACCGGCTAGTATAACCCTACCGTCCGGGGACCATGCACAGGAAATGAAACCAACACCAATTTTTTCGTAAACATGGAGGCATTGTCCCAAATTGGCATCCCATCGTCTGATAACCTCGTCTTCGCCACAGGTAAGTAGCTGGTTATCATCAGGGCTCCATGAAACCGTCAAAACTGGTTTCTGGTGACCTATGAGTGTATGCTTCCATGACACTTTACCTCCATCCATAACCTGAATCAGATTGGTTAATTTAATCTCTTATTCAAAGGGGGAAGATTAAAGTTAAATTTAAATGAAAACTCCAGTAAGGGCGGTGGTATTTAAAAATAAAAAATAAAAGAAATGATCGGAGAAGAAGGTGATGGTGATGATGAATCATGTGGCAGGAGATAAGCATTAGATCACCTTCAAAGGCATGCTTACCTTAAATGACCATGTGCTATGCAAACACTCAACATAGGCATGCATATATTCTTTTATTTAAAAAACATAAAGAGAAACACTTACCTGCCATATGATTGCTGACTGATCCTTGGATGATGATGCCAAATACTTTCCGTCATGTGAAAATTGCAGAAACCAAACTTCATCAGTGTGCACTTGCAGAATCTGCCCAATTAG
This sequence comes from Populus alba, assembly GCF_005239225.2. Lineage (NCBI taxonomy): Eukaryota > Viridiplantae > Streptophyta > Magnoliopsida > Malpighiales > Salicaceae > Populus > Populus alba. The sequence goes on from NC_133291.1 coordinate 56,093, forward strand.
CATAAAATTAGAGTATTCATGCAGCAAATTCACAGCAATGTGCAGTATATTCATGGTAAGATGTTGTGAAAAGCAGTAACAATGAATGCAAAAGCAGCACAGGAAATTGAAATACGAAAACAAATAACAACGATGAAAGCAAGAACATTAAAATTATTACCTAACCTAAGATTCTTCCGCATACGGGAAAAAAATAAACCATGGAAGCTTTACAAGTAATATTTCAAGGCAAAGAAACATGAAATTGTTACCAACAACACACTACTGTCCAAAGTTTAATTTTTACCCTTGTGGCTTTTTCTTTAAACAAAAAGAAAGAAGAAGAAAATACAGTTTGCAGCACCAAAAATGAATTCAGATGAATCACTTACAATGACAATCACAACCTGTCTTTAAAACAAACTATCGTTGTATCTTGAACATATTCAGAAACGATGATTAGATTCTAAATAAATATATTGTTGGCCAGTCAGATGCCAAAGAAAACAGATATAGGACCAAAAAAGGCGTTAAAGAAAGGACCATCAGCCTGCAAGACATCTAACCTGCTTTATTGAAGAAGGAAGCCGACCTCTTCCGCACTGATGATCCGGGTACAGAGAGAGATCACTATCAAAAACATTGTGAAACAGGCAAGCACCACGTTGCAGATCAAGAGCCTCCTCAACAATACTTTCTAACCTTGTTGGAGGAATCACGAGTGAATGGGGAAGCAAGTTCAGCAGTTTCTTCAGAATCTCTGACCTTGCACTCTCGGTGTCCTGATCAGTATTTCGATACCCTGAAGGAGAGATGATCCAGGCAGCAAGCTCATGAACACGGTTCAAATTGATTCCAAGAGGCACGATTTCTTTCCTCAGAACATTCAAGGCATCAAGCACATTGTCATCCATTCTCAGAAATTTGAGGAACTTCTGCTCCAATATCAAGAATGATGCCAGGGATCGAGTTGCTTTGTCCAGAAGACTGATTGTACACAACGTTTTCACACTTTCTTCCCAGTTCCCATCCAACACTTGCTTCTCAAGCAATTTAACCTCTGAGGAATCCAATGGTATTCTTGATTCTTCCTGCAAAAGGTCTGCAGTCATATTATAATTGAGTGAGTACAGTGCCCTTGTTATGATTCTGACGTATTCATTTCTTTTTATGACTCCTTTTGAGCCAACTGTCTCCACGTCCCTTTGGGAGGTAAGAGGCTGAGCCATCAGGTAACGAAGAGCAAGCAAGCTATAGAAATTGTAACGGGTGAGTTTTCCGAGAAGCTTTTCTACTCTCCCAAAAGCCACGTGTGATCTGTGATGAAAAGCAGACCAAGAATTAAATAATTGAATCGTTTTAGAGGCATTCATAACAAGCAAGAAAAGCGAACATAAATATGCATCAATCTAAAACTTGAACGTGAAGGCAAACAACAAGAAGAGACGCATGCATGTTCAATTCAAGAAAGAAGAGAACACCCAAACCAAACTAAACTAAAGATATGCACTCAAACAGAGAAAGAATTCAAAGAAAACACCCAAACTGAAAAGAGTGAAGAAAAACAATTTAAAAGAAAGAGAGGGAATTCAGGAAACTAAAACGATATCTGCTAATAGCAGGGGGATCAAGAAAGTCATGGAAACGGGAATTGAGCAAGGTTTCTTACCAGAAAGAAATTACCCAGAGAGACAAGAGTGCGTTTCTCCAAATCTAATGGAAATGGGGAGGAAGAGAAGACAATGCGCACAAACAAGGAGAAGAAATAAGAAGACGCAAAAGAAGAACAGAAAAACGCAGCCAACACCAAAAGCTACGTAGAGGGAAGGAAGAGTGCTGCTGTTTCTGCTAATTCTTTATTTTATGGAGTAGCATCTTTATCTTTTACTAGAGGGAGAGTAAAAAGATATTATATATACCAGTAGTAGGAGCAGTATATGAGGAATGGGCAAGAAGATGATACATAGAGGTGCCGCGCTCTCATTTGATTTCTTGCTATCCCTCTGTGATGTGAAACACGTGGCCCTTCCCTTCCCTCCAATCTGTTTGCGTTGCTCGATAAAGAACCAAACAGATTGCTATAAGCCTATAACTAACAAACACACACACACACAGAAGCCCACTACTAAACCGGCAACGAGAACTGTAAAGTGCAAACTGCTTTTTGATTGGCGAAAAAGAAACAGAGAAAACCAACTACAATTAGCCACTGTCTTCCACCAACAAATCAATCAAGTGAGAGGAAACGAGAGGAAAAGGAGGCGTGCGCCTAAAATTAGAAAGAAAGGGAAGCTTGGGAATCCCGGGGCATTGAGAACAGGAACAAGCAGCAGTGGCAGTGGCAAGGGAAGCCATGAACAAAATAACGATCAAAGGCAGTGACAGCGAGTGGAGGATGTGATGACTGGCATCTGGCTAGAAGAGGTATTCTTTTTCCTTGGGTTTTGATTTAATAATCAGAGCATAGGTAGGCATAGGCCATGGTTCTCCCTCGCACTCCTGTCCGAACGGGCTGCTCTCCTCTCTTTTTTACTCCCTTTCGTTGGGCCTGTTGTCCCGTTAATTTTTTTCACACTCTTGCTCTATTAAAATAAATTTAATATTTTAATTTTCTTTCAATAAATTTTGACTTAAGATAAATTATTGTAATTATTTTAATCGGGCTACAAAGATGAATTTAATCAGATAAGCATTTGGCATGTTTTCATTCCATTTAACAGTATCGATGATGTATTAAATGAGTTTATGTGGAATCGCGTATTCTTGAAGAGAACCAGTATGAGGGACTCGTTTCTGAAGAATAGGAGGATGGAGAGGATGGCTGTCCAATAATCAAACTTTCCGTAGAAGAGAGGAAACGAATCCGAGAGCCGTTGCGTCAAACTCTAATTGTCAAAGTCATAGGACGAAGGGTGGGTTATACGTACTAAATGAAACGTCTCCATGTCCTTTGGAGAATTCAGGGTGGCCTTAGTTTGGTGGATTTAGGAAATGAATTCTTTTTGGAAAAGTTTTCGAATGCGGAAGATCGAGACTTTGCATTGTTTGAAGGACCATGGATGGTGGCAGATCACTATCTTACCGTCAGACGCTGGCATCCTAATTTTGACCCTGATGAGGCTACAATAGAGAGAAGGTGGCGGTATGGGTGAGATTGCCTGACTTAGCTATGGAGTATTATGACAGCTCGGTATTATGGAAGATTGATAACCACATCGGTCGAACTTTGAAGATCGATAGGACAACTTCAATGGGTACTCGTGGAAATTATGCCCGTTATGCGTGGAGGTGGACCTAACAAAACAACTTTTAGCAAATTTCAAGCTGCGAAGGCGGATTCGTCTTATCATGTACGAGGGACTGCATTTGATCTGTTTCCATTGAGGATAGTACTATGGCCACAAGAAAGAAAGTTGTCCCCTTGTATCCCACACGACAACACATCAGGGTAGAGACAAGGAGGAAGAAGTTAATGATGGGGGTTGAAGGAGAACCTTAATAGTGGTGGCCAAGAAGCAGCTCCTGTGATCACATCGGAAGTGGTGGAAGCGTATGGACAGTGGATGGTGGCGAAAAAGGCAGGGAGAAAAATCAGCAAAAGATCGGATTCTAGGGAGATTAGCAGGCCGAGAAATCTGAGGAGATTTCCTCAGAAAGCCAGATCAGAATCGGATTTGATGTAGGGAAATAAGGAGATAAATGGGGCAAAGGGATCTCGTTTTAATTTCTTACGAGAAGACAATATGGAAATTATCATGGACTGAGAAAGCAAATAAGAAGTATCAGGGAGATGACGTGAATTCAGGGAAGTAAGTCACGATTCAAAGGTTGACAAGGAGTAACAAGGAGGCTGTTGGCATTATAAGTCAGGTCAAGGCAGCAAGCAGGCTGATAGAGGGACCTTGGGCCGCTAGCCCGAAAGAACATTAAAGGAGACTCTAATGGGAATGCTGTTGCAAACAAGAAAGAAGAGTTACTAAGGCTCATTAGTCAGGCCTAACATCAAGCCCAAATCAATAAAATGAACACTGGAACTATCATTAGCAAGGACACGTTTAGCCCTAATCATCTGCAGTTTGATACTTCGGTTAGCATAATGGAGGCAGAAGAAGCTCAGAGCTCCCGTCAATTTCAAGCTCCGAGACCTCCAGACGAACAAGGTAGAAATATTGTAATAGTAAAAAGAAGGTCCATGGTGATTAGGTTAATGTTTCAACAGAATCAATGGATGACATTCATTGGGAGGATACAGATATGGTAGAAGGAGATGCTGTTACCAAGGAAACCGTAACTTTATCATGAAGTAGAACGGGTTGTTCGTTTCTATCCTATATTTATTTTAATGATGAATATTTGTTTTTGGAATTGTAGGGGGTAGGGAACAGCCGATTCTGCTCCATAGATGACCTTAAAAGAGTAAACAAATTTAATATCTTGGCTTTAACGGATCCAGTGATATGTGGGCGATCAGGTGGCATTTGGATTCTTTGGAGGGTAAGCTTGAAAATTATAAAGTCCTCTAGACACCTCATTCACGCTCAAATTGATGATGGAGGCGGAAGGGTATGGTTTTGTACTATTATGTATGAAGTTTTGGCGTGGAAATAAGAAGTATTCCTGTTAAAAGATTATAATCTTATTCTGAGTCAGGAAAAAGTATTATGGTGTCAGAAGTCCTGGTGTCTATGGATAGCGCACGGCGACAGGAATACTTTTTATTTCCACGCCAAAACTCTAATTCGAAGACAGAAGAACAAGATTCATTGTCTAAAAGATGCAAATAATAACTGGCTGTGGGAGGAAGATAAATTGAAACAGATGGCAATTGAGTACTACCGGAAGCTGTTCACAAGGGAGGAGAGTTCAGCTAGCTAATAGTCCAAAATCTCTTTTGAATTTTCCAGTGCTTGACGAATGGGATAGACACAAGTTGAAGAAGCCAGTTACAGACGAGAAGGTGAAAAGGACGGTATTTGACATGAAGCCCTTAAAAGCCCCGGGTCCAGATGGCTTTCAAGCTCACTTTTATCAAAAACACTGGTTAGTGGTGGGGGATGATGTTAGTAAATTCATAAAAAAGATGTTCACAAACAGCAGGGATATTCCAGCAGTTATCGTAGAGTATCCTCAAGGAAGTTTAGGCAGGTACTTGGCAACCATTCAGAGGAGGCAGAAAGGGACCATCAATCTCTCATTTGCTCTTTGCAGACGATATGCTTCTTTTCGCTAAGGCTAGTGAACAACAGATGAGGAGAGTAATGGATTGTCTGAATTCGTTTTTTGAGGCTTCTGGTCAGAAGGTCAGCATCAACAAAACTAAAATATAGTTCTCTAAAAATACTTCGCCTTCTTTAGCGAAATCTCTTAGTAGTACCAGTGGGTATGCCATAACGAAAGACCTTGGTAAGTATCTGGACGCTCATGTTCTTCATCATAGAATAACCAGACAAACTTATAGTTATAACATTGAGAAGATGCCGCAGAGGTTAGCTAATTGGAAAGCCAAGATTCTATCGCTAGCGGGTAGAATTACATTATGTAAATCGGTGCTTGCTACGGTGCCACCTTACCCGATGCAAACTGCTCTGCTACCGGAATCTATTTGCAATGAAATAGAGAGGATTTGCAGAAGATTTGTTTGGGCGGATAGTACAGAGAAAAAGGCAATCCACTTGATCAAATGGAGTACTCTTTGCCAACCGAAATTGGATGGAGGCTTCGGGACGAGGAACATGCAGTCTATGAATAAAGCCTATGAAGCTTGGATGGGGTATTTTACATGACGCCGATAGCTTATGGGCTAGTGTCTTGAGGAGCAAGTATATTAGAACTCAAGAGGGCACGGACCAAGTCCATGCTAAAGGTAGGGATTCTCCTTTGTGGAAAGCCATTTGTAAGGTTTTTCCAGATGTAATTACAGGAACCGCTTGGTCGGTTCGTAATGGCAGGAATGTAAAGTTTTGGAGTGACAAGTGGCTGGAGAACTTCGGTCCTCTTATTCAGTATGTTCCTCAGGTATCTTCGGTTAACAATATCAATACAGCTGTCATGGATACGGTATCACCTAATAATCAGTGGTGCTGGGATTGGGAGGCTTTCGCACATCTTCTACATGTGCAAGTAGTAATGGGAATAGCCAGTTACCCACCTCCAGCTACTGATATGAAGGAGGATACGAGGTTTTGGGGCAGTTCAGCTAGTGGTAAGTTTACAGTGAATTCGGCATGTCAGATGCAAGAACAGCCCTCTAGTAACCTGCGCTGCAAAGATCCAACTTAGAAATTTATTTGGGGATGGAGAGGACCTGAGAGGATCAAGAGCTTACTTTGGATTGTTGATCATAATAGAGCAATGACGAACGAGATGGGAATGAAGAGGCATTTAACAGATAACCCGTGTTGCCGCCCATCTTGCCAGTCTTCAATCGAAACAATTTTACACGTGGTTAGGGACTGTCCAGCAGCTCGAAACATTTGGAGAAGGCTGGTGGAACCTCAACATCACAGTACTTTTTTCAACGCCAGCTTGATGTCGTGGCTGTTACACGATTTAGCTAATACGGCTGTCATGCGAGATGGAAGTCAGCGGGCTACAATTCTTGGTGTGGAAAGCACGCAATCAGAAGGTGTTTGGACAAGTGGAGGAACAGGGGGCTGACACTCTCAATGCAATCAGGCACATGGTAGCTGACATCAGGCGTGCTTACTCAGTGACAGATCAGGCCAGTGTTCGGAATAAAAGGGTTAACATTGTGGGATGGTTACATCCCCCACTGGAATTGGCTAAAGTTGAATGTTGATGGATGTAGCAGAGGTAATCCTGGAGCTGCAGGAGCTGGGGGTCTCATTTGGGATAACATGGGCTCTTGGATTAAGGGATTCGCAATTAACATTAACACGGGGTGTGCACTTCGGTCATGGCGGAGTTGTGGGCTGCGATTACTGGATTGGAACTTGTTTGGTTCCTTGGGTTGCGACGGTCAATATTTGAGTCAGATTCGATGGTGATTGTCAATCTGATTACAAGACACAATGTAAAGGTAGATGCCAACTATGCACCGGTGGTTAGAGCCAAAGAAACCCTGGTAAGGGAATGGGAAGTTAAAGTCCAATGTACTTTCAGAGAGGCTAATGTTGTAGCTGTCTGGTTTGATAAAAAATCCTTTTAGCAGATGGGGTTATATTCTATTGATCTTATCAGATCAATATTACCTCGTTCTTGTGCGTAAAGCCCAGAAATCAATAATAAGTTTGTGATTTGTTTTTTCGTAAATGATTGGTCGAGACCTTGAGGTCAGATTTGTAATCTAATTTGCTTGTCACCTCTTATTATCTTTCATAGAAAATTATTCCCAAGATGGCTTGTGTTTTTCTTTTCCAAAGAAAAGCTGAGAAGGAAATGATGGCACGTACATGGAAATTAAGAAGAACCAGATGTAAAACCTCAATCATCAATTTTATATATGGCAGCTAGAACCAAGTTCTTCAGTCAGAGCAGAAATTGCAAATTTACATGTAGCCTCTTCTCTTTTTTTTCTTACCATTCATTGAGAAAACGACGTAACCTGACTGAGTCTTGCGGAGATGGGAGGAACCTTACAATGACAGTTATGACTAGGAACAAATAATTTCCCTTTTTTTTGTATTTTTTTTTCCTAGTGGATAAGAGCAACGTTTTGAGTGGAAGGGATAGGAGAGGGAACAAGAGCCACTGGGAATTCCATCACTTTAGAGTTTTTTAACATGACACTTGAAATGAAAAAAGAAGGAAATATTAATTATACTGCTCTAGTTAAAATAAACCGAAAGCAATCCATGATGTTCGGTTGCAAGACGACTAGGTACTTGCACTGGGGAATACTTTTTATCTTTTTTTACTTCATGCTGCTTCATCTGTTTCTCTAATAATTTAATCATTTAATTTCAAGTATTTGATGATTTATTAGTTTTGTGGGGATTTATTTTATTTATTGTTGTTGATGATATTGCATAAATAAATAAATGAATAAAACAGGGTAGGAAGGTGAGTGCCAGTGGGGTCCATGAGAAGGGAGCGAATGGCACAGATAGGTGTTGAGATTTGAGACACACACCAAGGGAACAAAGTGAGGATGAAGGGATAAAGTGATAACTGAAGAAGCCACCAAGAGGAGAGGAGAGGAGACAGAAGACAATCAAGGTTCAAAAGAAAAGAAAACACTACTCCTAGCTAGCTTTGCATTCATTAATCAAGAACCAGAAATGGCAATGGCAATAGCCATGGCCCTTCGCAGGCTCCCCTCTTCCTTTGACAAGCCCCTTCGCCCCGCTCTCTTCAAAGCCACCTCCCTCTATTACATGGTGATCTCCTTCTCCCTCTCTCCCTCTCTCTCTCTTTAGTCATGAATCTTTTTTTAAACTTGCTCCTTTCTCTTTTCTTTTCATAAATAAAGTTCATTTTTACATGTAAATCCATGAGAAAATATTGAAATACTGGCTTTCTGTTTTGCAGTCTTCCTTGCCGGATGAAGCTGTATACGAGAAGGAGAAACCTGGTGTCACTGTACGTAAGATATTACTAATATATATACAAACTTTATATTTTTTCCATATCCTTTGATGACGAGTTAAGCTGCTCCTATTTAATTGTGCATTAACAGTGGCCAAAGCAGCTAAATGCACCCTTAGAGGTTGTTGACCCACAAATTGCTGATATTATTGAGCTCGAGAAAGCTAGGCAATGGAAGGTACCTCCCTACCTTGCTGCATAATAATTAAGTTCAAGTCAATAATATATTTACTTTCTTTCCAACTCTATTAAATTACTGCTAATTTAAGATTTATCTTAAATCAAATTAATCACTGTTTATTTTAATTGTGATTATTTATACGTATCCAATTGTGTGAAAAAGGGGCTTGAGCTTATACCCTCAGAGAACTTCACCTCCGTATCAGTGATGCAAGCCGTGGGTTCTGTCATGACCAACAAGTACAGTGAAGGATATCCAGGTGCAAGATACTACGGTGGAAACGAGTACGTCAAACTCAAACTACTTTCATCCCTACATCTTTTCATTCTCCTGTTTCTGCTGCAGGAGGATTAACTGCCTGCTCTGCTCACGATCGTCTCATTGTTTTTTAATGCTCTGTTTCCTTTCTTTTCCAGGTTTATTGACATGGCAGAATCCTTATGTCAGAAGCGTGCTCTGGAAGCATTTCGCCTGGATCCTGCTAAATGGGGAGGTACATTCATCTACTTTATCTATGCCAATAGAAACTTCAGATAATGCATTCTTCTGTTTTCTTTTCAACTATTAAATCTTACAAGAGATTGCTGGTAATTGAGTTGAGCTTGATTTTTGCATAATTAATTCTCTCTACTTTCACCTTCCTCTCTGCTTGTTTGTCATATGATCGAGCTTTTCTCTAATTCTATTCCCTCTGGTGCTGGCTGCAGTCAACGTGCAATCTTTATCTGGATCTCCATCTAATTTTCAAGTCTACACTGCATTGTTAAAACCTCATGAAAGAATCATGGCACTTGATCTTCCTCACGGAGGCCATCTTTCTCATGGCTATCAGGTGCTTCATGTTTTCTTCTTTATTCACTTTCCTTATTCAAATGCTCCCCTGCTAATTTATTGTAAGATTTGTTTTTAAGAATGTGTACTTCTCAGATGATAAATTGAACCTTTTATAATTGAGATACTCTTATAAGTATAAAAAATGTTGGAGAATATATAAATTATATCTTTATACCTCACTTTTGGTATAATATCAGATTTTTGATGATCAAATGGTTATAAATTCGAATTCCATCACTCTCATTCTGTTTGATAAAAAATGAAGCACAAGATAGTGTAGGACTATACAAGTTTCAAGTTCAAATGATTTTTACTTGAGAAAATATATTAGAGAATAATATAAATCATATTTTATAATCTCATTTAACAGTTTAAGCTATTGAGTTAAGATGATTCTTTAGCATGATATTAAAACTTTAATGATCTAATAGTTATGAATTCGGAAATTGTTTGTTTTCCTATTCTGCAGACAGACACCAAAAAAATATCTGCAGTGTCAATATTTTTTGAGACAATGCCATACAGATTGAATGAGAGCACTGGCTATATTGACTATGATCAGGTAACTTATTCCTTTTCCTTTTCACACTGAACTTTTGTAGAAAATCATGGAAGACCGGAAGAAGTTGTTGAAAGTAAACTGTGCTTCGTTGTCCAAACTAAAACTAAATTGGATTTATATCTTATGGCTTCGAAGCATCATTCTTTCTCCACTTTACTCAATAATTTCACGACATGTGCTTATTTGTATAATTTGGAAGTCAGAATGATAGGTACCGTCTACTACTACACAATGAATCCATGAAGCATGATCATGTTCTCTCTCTCTGTTTTTTTTTTTTTTTCCCAGCAGTTAAAAATAAACCATGACTGATGAAATTGTCTTTCAGCTTCGCAAAAATCTATCCTGCAACTGAAATAATCAGGGTAGCTTTTGATGATCTTTGTTTCCTGTGTTCGCTTTCAACTTTTTGCTGTTTCTAAACCCCATTTATGCAAACAGCAGCTATGTTTCAAATAAATACGGCAGTTTAATGTGTATAAAGAACTACGTCATGAATCACTACGATTCCATGTTCTTTTGTGCATATGTATTATCCATGCATATCCCTATCTAGGCGGAACAGGATGAGTATCTGATGTAAAAACTATGATATTGCAGCTGGAGAAAAGTGCCACTCTTTTCAGACCAAAATTAATAGTAGCCGGTGCTAGTGCTTATGCACGTCTATATGATTATGCACGCATTCGCAAGGTAACATCCCTTACATTTATACCAATCCAGTTAACAAATTTATGGATCAGGGTTTCTTTAGTTTTAAACTCCTTTGGTGGTTTATAGAATTTAAGTCTCTGTGTTGATCTTTAACAGGTTTGCGACAAACAAAAAGCTATACTGCTGGCCGATATGGCACACATTAGTGGATTGGTTGCGGCTGGTGTCATCCCATCGCCTTTTGAGTATGCAGATGTAGTGACCACCACAACTCACAAGTCACTTCGTGGGCCACGTGGGGCCATGATTTTCTTCAGGAAGGGGCTAAAAGAGGTTAACAAACAAGGGAAAGAGGTAAGATACTGACTGAAAACTCACATTTCATGATTATAGATTTGTATCTTTGAAGTGGAACTAAGATTGTCTTTTGAGTTCTTCCTATAGGTCTTTTATGACTATGAGGACAAAATCAATCAAGCTGTCTTTCCTGGGCTTCAAGGTGGTCCGCACAACCACACAATTGCTGGTTTAGCAGTTGCTTTGAAACAGGTCAGTTTGCTTATAAGATTGCCCGTCAGTTATAAACTCCTTCCTTCTGAAATAAAAGTCACATTTTGCGTTTTGTTTCCTGCATGTTGAGTAAATTAAATCCCCCAAAATCCTCCTAGATTGCTGTACATGTTAGAAACAGTTAGCAGTCTCCAACAGGGTGAATTCATCACTCCAAGTTATCCATATGCAAGCCAAATTTCTTGAAGTTCATAGTATAAAAAGCACTCTTTGATAGGTCAGCAAGTATAAGGGAGAGTGCACATTTAGGTGATAAATTAGGCTCGTGGCTGATGGCCTCTGAGGTCTACAGTAACCACTAAGCAGGTTTTCAAAGTGTTTGGTACTGGTACGACACAGGCAGGAAGTGTTTAAGAGGCAGTATGGGGGAAATTATTTCTCACGATAGCCCTAGCCAAATTTTTATCTCGTTAAAACTAAGGTCTTTGCCACCGAGAGCATATTTTTCACGAAGAGAACCATTGTGCAGATGCTTGAATTGGCTAATATTGGAGTGGCTGGTGGTGTGAGACCAGGTTGCTTAGATTTTCCTCTCGTTGATTAGGTGTTTTGTTTGATATTGCAGGGCTCGGTTACCCCGCATTTCTGTTGTGTTTCTTTTTGTGGGCTTTTAGCCCCATATTTTACCCCCCCCCCCCCACCAAAAAAAAAAAAACAAGGAGGAGAAGAAAGCTAAGTCTATGGTTACTGCAGTCACGCACTTCCTTTTATACTCCTCTTATGCAAAAATAACAAGATTGTAGCAGGGATTGTATTCATAATTTACACTCATATTAAAAGCTATTCTTATATATCCCTACACTATACATGCAGGCTACAACTCTGGAGTACAAAGCGTATCAAGAGCAGGTTCTCAGTAATTGCTCAAAATTTGCTCAGGTATCAGATTATGAGATATAACAAAAAAGAAAAAAGCATATCAAAACTTTCTCACTCACCCAAATGACAATTTTGAATTATTAAACTTCTTCTCGTCAGACTGTAGATCAAATAGTTTTACTTTAATTGCTTTGAATGTTATTGATATTGCAGAGTCTAGTTGAGAAAGGCTATGAACTTGTTTCTGGTGGAACTGAGAACCATTTAGTTTTGGTGAACCTGAAGAACAAGGTAAGAGGATGTTCAATTTGAAAGAATTTCCCTTGTGCGTTAACCCAAATGGTAAGAAGTGCATTAAGACGATACTAACTGAGCCAATAGGACATTGGTTGTGAGGTTATTATTAGTTTCCAACGTGGAAAAAAAAAATCAGCGTTTTCTTTTCACTTTTTTTTTTTTTTTTTTACAAACATTTGTTTTCATGCAGGGTATTGATGGCTCCAGAGTTGAAAAGGTGCTCGAATCTGTTCACATTGCTGCAAACAAAAACACTGTTCCTGGTGATGTGTCTGCCATGGTTCCTGGTGGCATCAGGATGGGTAAGGGCCTTTACTTGACACGACAATGCTCTATGATTTTATTTAGAGCGAAGTTTCTTGATAAATGCAATTGCACGTCAGGAACACCGGCTCTTACTTCTAGGGGGTTCGTGGAAGAGGATTTTGCTAAGGTGGCAGATTTCTTTGATGCTTCGGTGAAGTTGGCAGTGAAGATGAAGGCTGAAACCAAAGGTTTGTAGATCTTCAGTATCTTTCCTTGTTCTCTCAGAGCTTCTTTATTCATCATGGCTGGTTTTGTTAAGGCTCTTGAGTCCACTGATTCACATTGCTTGCAAACCAGGGACAAAGTTGAAGGATTTCCTAGTTACAATGCAGTCTGCTCACTTTCAATCTGAGATTTCAAAACTCCGTCACGAAGTTGAAGAATATGCTAAGCAATTCCCAACAATTGGATTCAGCAAAGAAACCATGAAGTACAAGAATTGAGCAACTGATTCTCTCTACATAAGGTACTGCTGTGGATGAGGCTAAAATTATGGAGGGTCAAAGGCTGCTTTAATTTCTGTCTTTTTGGCAAGATAATGTTCAAAGGTGAATTTTATCTTTGATATGAAGGGAGTCACCTCGACAAATACATAACATTCAGCACATGTGCTGATTGCTTGTCCCCGAAACTCTGCATCTTCTCATTAAGGACACTGCTTTCCTGATATGCTTTTTAAATTTGTTCATAAAAATGTTTTTTCCTGTAGATGTGTAGTAGAACTATAGAAATCAATGCATCTTTAAGGTTTTTATTTGAACATTTCAGGTGTCAAGGTGCCATAAATAATTAAACATACTGCCGAGACGAACTGCTTATCCCCCCAACTGAAAGAAAAACCTGCAATTGTGCTGAATCTTTTGTTACTGCCTAGTAGAAATCATATTAGTTATTATCTTATCCATGTCTTGTAATTACCCGTGCGCTGCTTTGATTCCAGATGAGTTTTTCTACTTGTTGGAGGTGGATGGATGATAGATGGCATTAACTCATGGACCTTGTATCAAGGATGTGAATTCTAGCGCTCTTGTTGCCTATTAATCCAGAAAACCTTGATCTGTGTCTTCATTAGATGTATATATATGTACACACACCTACCAATGCTAAGGAAAGCAATAAAGAAATTCCGTCTTCATATATTGACATAAAGTAAGGCAATGAAGAACAGAGAAATCAGTAACGAACCGAGTTATATTGACTGGCCTGGCATGGATACCTAATCTCCTATCATCCATCAGAGTATCAGCATCGCGTTGTGGGTGCTAATACTGCGGGTATGGGTATTATATCCGGTGACCATGCTGTGGGAAGGGAACTGTCTCCCTGCAGCAGCTCCGTTATATCCATGAGAGAACCATCTTTCTTGTCCGCGGATGCTTCAGCTACAACCTGGACTTCATCTCCCCATCGTTTTCGAAACTTTCAATATATAGCACGCAGATCAAAACCAATTAAGAGTATCCATGAATAACTTTCTTCGAGACCCAAACCAGTAACCTCGATTCCGACCTAAAATATCAAGAAAGAAGATGAGTCTGGCACTCGAGGACTCAAGCCTACGTTATGCATATCAGTAATTACCATGATCAATAGGCCTATAGTCTCCGCCAGCAAACAAAGCGACTTTGTATGTACACCCGAAAGATTCCTCGCCCAAGCATCCAACATTATGGTAAACACCAGCCATTACCTTAGTCAACGCTAACCAGCTACTGTACTGGTACTGATACTAGAAGAAATTAAAAAACGGAAATTCTCCTTCTTCTATTTTCATTTCAGTACATTAAACCAATCTGAAAATATAAAAAAATAACTTAAAACAAAAATAAATTCAAAATTTAAGGGAACGTTATTTGCATTATGTTCCGAAATAAGCTTTCAGTCTCATGCACACAGAAATTATCCCTCTCATTTCCATGACAGACCTCACCTCTCACCCTCTCTCTCTCTCTCTATGTTGTCGCTTCTCTCTGTAGCCATCTACCCATAACTATCACAAATCTCTCTCAATCTTCAATGCCACCGATGCCACAACCACCTATAAGCTCTCTATTTAATCAATTTGAGATATGCGTACCTTTCCTTATATTAATTTAATTTTATTAGTTAACTTAGTTAAATTTTTAAATTTTTTAGGATAAAAGTTTCAGAATTTAGGTTAGGGTTTTTGTTGATTTTATCTAATTAAAAATTAATTATATATGAAATTAGTTAAGTAAGTTTTGTTAATGCTCATATCAACATAACTCTATTGATATCATTAGTCAATTATGACCCGATAAGCTAATCTAGTCCTTGTTAATGCTGATATCAACACAACCATATTGATATTATTAGCCGATCATGGCTCTATAGACTAATAAAGTCTTAGTCAATGTCAATATCAATATAACCATGTTAATATCATTAGCTGACTATGACCTAGTAGGTTAATAAAGTTCATTCTATATATACATAATCCTTTATTTTCACAATCTTATTAACATCATTAGCCTTCAAATCTTTGAATGGCTAATTGAATAATATCTTTAACACGCACACACTCCAACATCCATTTTTTTCCATATAAACATGCCATTAAATTAGATCATTTGATTAAAAAATAATCAAAAGGAAATCATGCATGTTTAGCGTGCTGACCGTGATCCTCTTGCGTCCTAAGATATGATTGAGACAATATTCTTATACCTACATAACACTCTTTTCACTCATTTTCATATAAACATTATATTTTTATGTAACATATCAATGAAATTTTCATCACTACCTTTCTTGCTTATAAATCAGTCAAACAAATAAAACTAAATCCATTTTGTCTCAATGGCCTTTTGGTCAACCCTTAATTTCTAAGAAATTAATTCCTTGTTATTTTTCTTTTAAATTTCACATTCAATCATAATTATAGACTTTCAAAATAATCTTCCACATCCTATAACAAAACAATTCAAAGAAATTATCCCTCAAATGGCAACCAATCTTTGCAAAATTGTCATCATTTTTAATTAACATGTGTAGTTTTTAATTGATATATATGTGCTTCTAATGCTATAGGTCCATCAACTAGTCAATTTGTTACATGTTTAACTATTTAATTTAATTAATTTTTAATTGAGTTGTGATTAGTACTTAAAAGTGCATGTTTATCAAGGGTTTATATCATCATTTTGCACTTAAAGTATCAATAACTCCTTAACTAAAGCATGTTTTATAATAACAAGTCTAATATTATAAATTACCCTAATATATGGTAAATGTTCATCTTAAATGCAGGCATATCACATAAATCAAAGGATTGATTGATGAATTCAACTACTGAAATTTTGAAGATAAAGAAGGGTGAAGCTTAGAAAAGAGATGTTGGTGCAGTCCAAACTGGAACACTGTTCGGTAATTGGGTCATATCTCGAGTTCTAGATATCCAAATGATCTGAAATTTTTACAGAGATTTGATAAGACATAGGCCTACAACTTTCATTTGGACATCAAGATCTAAGAAGGCCGTTTTCAAGTCCAAATAATAGCAACAACGGAGAAATCCGAAGCTGTCCTGCAGCCCAAACACTATTCAGTGTTCAGCCCATATCTTGAGTTCTAGAAGTCCAAATGACCTCATCTTTTTTTTTGCTGGAAAGCTAAGAGAATTTCGCAGAACTTTCATTTGGACATCTGGACCCAGTTTCTGATGCTAGCATTTTTTGTTTTATTTAGACAAGATGATAAGGATTTTCACTAAGTCAAAAGTTGGCCACCCACTCAACAATGAGTCATCAAAGCAATAATTCCGAATTTTAGCCTATAAAAGGAGGCATTTGCCATGTATTTAGGGGCTTGGTTGTTTCAGATCAAGTTCATGCTCTTTATTTCTCTCTTTATATTTTTTGTAATTCTTAAGCTTTGCTTTTATTAATTTCTTGTTTATGCTTTTCATTTCCTTTCCTTTCCTTAGTTAACTTGTATTTTTTTTATGTTCTTGTTTTATTTATTTATGTTTTTCTTCTTCATTATGTTTAGCTAAGTTTATTATGTCAAGGTGAAAAGGTTACACTAATGGTGTAAGAACAAGTATGGTGTAAACTCAATATGGACCTTAATGTTTAATATTAACATGTCTTATCTTTTTATCTTACTAATTCTTAATACCTTGCTTGTTAAATGGTTAATCTAAATTTGTGTTGTATAATACTTGGTACAACAAATGCTTGGCACTCTCATAACCCAACCGTATGGTATTACCTACACTTGGGGCTATGAAAGGTACTTGATTTGTTGTTAACATTAGTTAACATCATGAATTCCTGACAATATTTAAAAGTTTGGTGTTATGTACATAAGATAATTAATATGATTATGTTAATAATTTATAATGAGCTATTAATGACAAATCATCCGACTGGAACCTCCTTCGTGTGTGGTTTCCAAATTGAGTAATAAGAGTTTATATTATACTTGTTTGAAATACCATTGGTGGATCCTCTAACCTTGACATTTGTCTTTATTATTGTTTAATCCTTACATTAATCTTCCATCTCAAAGTTCTCATTAATTTCTTCCTGCTTTTCTTATTATTGTTATTATTATTGTTGTTATTGTTATTATTGTTGTTATTATTATTATTATTGTTGTTGTTATTATTGTCTCTTCCTCCTCCTCGTCTTTTTATTGTTATTATTATTATTATTATTATTACTAATATTATTATTATTATTAGTATTATTATTATTATTTACATTCTTGTTATATTTTATGTACGTTAAGTATGCTCTGTGTCTGATCAAGGATCCTGATATTGCTGATCTTGCCTTGTTCAATCGCATCAGAAATCTGTTTATATTATATAATATATCTCTTTGATCTTTTCATAAACTCAGTATATAGGCTGGAAACCTGTGACCCGATCTTTTAGATCATTCTCAGGTATAACAACGCCACGTATTGAGTATTATTATTATTATTATTATTATTATTATTATTATTATTATTATTAGTACTACTATTAATATTATTATTATTATTATTGTTGTTGTTGTTGTTGTTGTTGTTGTTGTTGTTATTTTTGTTATTATTATTGTTGTTGTTGTCTTGTTATTTATAATTTATACAATTAACCTCTCTGTGGTTCGACCCCGATCTTGCCGGGTTATTTATTACTTCGACACTCCTACACTTGGGAGAAGACATCAATCTTTTGGTCGTGTCAAGTTTTTGGCGCCGTTGCCGGGGAGGTAATTTCTTGTACAAATCATAGTATTTATTTTGTTTTCTCTTTTCTCTTTTCTTGTATCTAACTTTGTTTCTTTTTTTTTTTTGTTTTCTTCTTCCTTTTATTTTCTTTCTACACGTGCATGAGTGTTTGGTCACGTACATTAAGTGGTAGACTTTCTAGGGTATCCTCATCATTTTCAGAAAATATGGCCGAAGAAGATAACCAATCACTTCATAATGAGAATAATGAGAATAACCGTGTTAGGACACTTAGAGACCACATGAATCCTACAAGAACAAGTGCACCCTCATGCATAGTTTTCCCTCCTGATGCATCCCATTTTAATTTTAAGCCAGGCATTATTCAACTTTTACCTTCTTTTCATGGCTTAGATCTAGAAAATCCATACTTGCATTTGAGAGAATTTGAAGAAGTTTGTAACACCTATAATGACTTAAATTGTAGCATGAACACCATTCGATTAAAGCTTTTTCCTTTTTCATTAAAAGATAAAGCTAAAACATGGCTACAAAATCTTAGGTCAGGATCCATTCGTGCTTGGGATGAAATGCAACAACAGTTTTTAAAGAAGTTTTTTCCATCTCATAGAACCAACTCTTTCAAAAGACAAATCACCACTTTCACTCAAAAACCAGGA
The DNA here is from genome assembly GCF_005239225.2 of Populus alba. NCBI lineage: Eukaryota > Viridiplantae > Streptophyta > Magnoliopsida > Malpighiales > Salicaceae > Populus > Populus alba. Next base: position 74,703 of record NC_133291.1, read on the forward strand.
GAAACATTTTACCAATGTTGGGATAGGTATCGAGACTTGCTTAATACTTGCCCTCATCATGGTTTTGAAACATGGAGATTGGTTTCACAATTTTATGAAGGATTAACACCTAAAGATAGGCAAATGGTTGAATTGATGTGCAATGGAACTTTTGAGGATAAAGACCCTAATGAAGCAATGGAGTACTTAGACTTGCTAGCTGAAAAATGCGCAAAAATTGGGACACTAAGGGCACTTATGAGGCACCAAGTAAAACCCAACCTCATACATCTAGTGGAGGTATGTATAACCTTAGGGAAGATCATGACCTCCAAGCCAAGTTTACATCTTTAGCTAGAAAAGTCGAGGCACTAGAATTGAAAAAGAGTGGTCAATTAAAATCTGTTCAAGACATTGTGTGTCAAATCTGTGAAACAAATGAACATGCAACCAATAACTGTCCAACTTTGCCTTCTTTCAAGGAATGTCTCCATGAACAAGCCCATGCCTTAAACAGTTTCCAAAGGCCCAATCATAACCCATACTCGCAAACATACAATCCTGGTTGGAGAAATCACCCAAATTTCAGTTGGAAGAGTGATAACAATAATGCACAAACTTCACAGCCACCGTTTCAAGCACACCATAATTTCCAAAATTCTCATGGATATGCACCTCCTTATGCTCCACCTCCTAGAAGAAATCTTGAGGAAACATTGCATGCATTCATTGAAAAGCAAGAGACAATCAACACTCAACTTACTCAAAGCATGACAAATTTTAAAGATGCTCTTGCAAAATTCACATCTGCTCTCAGTTTTCAAGAGAAAGGTAAGTTTCCATCTCAACCACAACAAAATCCAAAGGGGCAATACAATGCAAATGCAAGTAGTTCTGAAAGCCAACACATGGATCAAGTCAAATCAGTCATCACTCTTCGCAGCGGTAAGGTTATTGAAAAACCCACTCTTGAACCTTGTGAGAAAGATGATGATTCAATCTCTGAGGGTAAGGAAGGGGTTGAATTTGAACGTTGTGAAGAAAAGACTGATTCTCCGCCAGCATTTCCATTTCCTCATGCCATGACCAAACAAAGGAAAGTCAATCACAATTCTGAAATCCTTGAAATTTTCAAACAGGTAAGGATCAATATACCTTTGTTGGATGCTATTAAACAGGTACCTTCCTATGCTAAATTTTTGAAAGATCTATGCACTGTGAAGAGAAAACTGAATGTGAAAAAGAAAGCCTTTTTAGCCGAACAAGTAAGTGCTATTCTTCAGAACAATAATGCTTTGAAATATAAAGACCCTGGTTGTCCTACAATTTCTTGCTTTATTGGAGAACATAAAATTGAAAGAGCTTTACTTGATCTTGGAGCTAGTGTGAATTTACTTCCATATTCGGTTTTTCAAAGTCTCAATCTAGGTGAAATAAAACCAACTTCTGTAACTCTTTTACTTGCTGATAGATCTGTAAAAGTGCCTAGAGGAATAGTTGAGGATGTGTTAGTACAAGTTGATAAATTCATTTACCCTGTAGATTTTTATTGTCTTGGATACACAACCTGTTGAAGCATGTAATTCAATTCCTGTTATTTTAGGACGTCCATTTCTTGCAACTTCTAATGCATTGATTAATTGTAGGAATGGACTGATGAAACTATCATTTGGAAACATGACATTGGAGATGAATATTTTTAACATTTGCAAGCAACCTGGAGATGATAATGATTTACAGGAAGTGGACTTTATTGAAAAATTAGTTCATGATCAATTTCAAACCACTTCTAGTGAAACTAAGATTGATGAACCTGACGAGTTGCAAATGGTTTATTTTCAGGAAGAAGCAAAGGCATGTAATTGGAGACCACAAATTGAAGAATTGCCATCACGATCAATTGAGTCTATACCTTCAAGTGTTCAACCACCAAAACTTGATTTGAAGCCGTTACCAGTCAATCTTAAATACTCATTTTTGGGAGAAAATGAAACTTTTCCGGTAATAATCTCTTCCAAACTTAACGCACATCAGGAAGGTAAGTTACTACAGACTCTGAAAATGCACAAAAATGCATTAGGATGGACCATAGCTGACATAAAAGGAATTAGTCCTTTGATTTGCACACACAGGATTTATTTGGAGGAAAATGTTAAACCATCTAGAGAAATGCAACGAAGACTTAATCCTAATATGAAAGAAGTAGTGAAAAATGAAGTCATTAAACTTCTAGATAATGGAATCATTTATCCTATTTCTGACAGCAAATGGGTAAGTCCTACCCAAGTTGTACCCAAAAAGTCTGGAGTCACTGTGATAACAAATGAGAAAAATGAGTTAATTCCAACTCGGACTATTACTGGTTGGCGCATGTGCATTGACTATAGGAAACTTAATTTAATGACTAGAAAAGATCATTTTCCTTTACCTTTCATGGATCAAATCCTAGAAAGAGTTGCAGGTCATGAATTTTTATTGTTTCCTAGATGGCTATTCAGGTTACAATCAAATTGAAATTGCATTGGAAGACCAAGAGAAGACTACTTTCACTTGTCCATTTGGTACTTTTGCATATCGAAGAATGCCTTTTGGGTTATGTAATGCACCAGCCACGTTTCAAAGATGCATGCTTAGCATATTCAGTGATATGGTTGAATGTTTTCTTGAGATTTTTATGGATGATTTTTCTGTTTTTGGTGATTCATTTGATGATTGCTTAACTAACTTGGAAAAGGTTTTGAACAGGTGTGAAGAGAAGAATCTTGTACTGAATTGGGAAAAATGTCACTTTATGGTAACAAACGGCATTGTACTTGGTCACATTGTTTCATCGATAGGAATTGAGGTTGACAAATCTAAAATCGAGTTAATTGCCAACTTACCAACACCAAAATCTGTTAAAGATGTTAGATCATTCTTAGGACATGCTGGTTTTTACAGAAGGTTCATCAAAGATTTTAGTGTAATATCTAAACCATTGTGTAACCTTCTATCAAAGGAAAATGTTTTTGAATGGACTGAACAATGTGAAAAAGCCTTTGTTAAACTTAAAAGCTTGCTTACTTCTGCTCCTGTCATTCAACCTCCTGATTGGTCATTACCTTTTGAAATAATGTGTGACGCTAGTGATTATGTCGTGGGTGCTGTCTTGGGACAAAGAAAAGATAAGAAACCTTATGTGATTTACTATGCAAGTAAAACTTTAAATAGTGCTCAAATGAATTACACTACCACTGAAAAAGAATTACTTGCAGTAGTATTTGCATGTGACAAGTTCAGATCTTATCTTGTTGGCTCACCTGTTGTTGTTTTCAGTGATCATGCAGCATTGAAATATCTTCTCTCTAAGAAAGATTCTAAGGCTAGATTGGTGCGGTGGATTTTGTTACTTCAAGAATTTGATATCACAATCAAAGACAAGAAAGGCACCGAAAATGTTGTCGCGGATCATTTGTCAAGATTGACAACCGATTCGAGATCTGACATTACACCAATCGATGACTACTTTCCTGATGAATCTTTATTTTCTGTCTCTACGATGCCTTGGTTTGCTAATATTGTTAATTTTCTTGTTTCAGGACAATTGCCAGCTCATTGGAGTACCCAAGACAAAAGAAAGTTCTTGAACGAAGTGAAGAACTTTTATTGGGATGACCCTTATTTATTCAAATATTGTCCTGATCAAATATTTCGAAGATGCATTCCTGACAATGAGGTACGTAATGTCATTAAATTTTGTCATTCTGAGGCATGTGGGGGTCATTTCTCATCAAGAAAGACAAGTGCAAAAATCTTACAAAGCGGATTTTACTGGCCCACCATGTTTAAAGACTCACATGCATTCTGCAAGACTTGTGAAAATTGTCAAAAGTTGGGATCTATTTCAAAACGTCACATGATGCCTTTAAATCCTATTCTTGTCATTGAGATCTTTGATTGTTGGGGTATAGATTTTATGGGTCCATTTCCTCCATCATTTGGTTTCTTGTATATATTGGTCGCAGTAGATTATGTTTCAAAATGGATAGAGGCAATTCCAAGTAGAACCAATGATCACAAAACAGTGATAAAATTTTTGAAAGAAAACATTTTAAGTCGATTCGGAATCCCTCGAGCCATGATAAGTGATGGTGGAACACATTTCTGCAACAAGCCATTTGAATCTTTAATGAAGAAATATGGAATCACACACAAAGTTGCCACCCCTTATCACCCTCAGACGAGTGGACAGGTAGAACTTGCTAATAGGGAGATCAAACAAATCTTGGAGAAAACGGTGAATCCTAATCGGAAAGACTGGTCTTTAAGACTTAATGATGCACTTTGGGCTTATCGAACTGCATATAAAACATCATTAGGTATGTCACCTTATAGACTAGTCTATGGAAAACCTTGTCACTTGCCTGTGGAAATTGAACATAAAGCTTATTGGGCTATCAAAGCTTTCAATTCAAACATTGATGATGCTAGTCAGCTGCGAAAATTGCAAATCAATGAGCTTGAGGAAATAAGAAATGATGCATATGACAATTCAAGAATTCATAAAGCAAGAATCAAAGAGTTTCATGACAAGAAAATTCTGCGAAAAACATTCAATGTTGGTCAAAAAGTCTTGCTTTATAATTCTCGACTCCATTTATTTCCTGGAAAACTAAGATCAAGATGGAGTGGTCCTTTTATTGTGAAATATGTGTATCCATTTGGGGCCTGTGATATCGAAAATCCAAAGAATGGCAATGTTTTCAAGGTAAATGGGCATCGGTTGAAAGTTTATTTTGATAATTTTTCAGTTGAAAATGACTCTATTGAATTGAGTGATCCTGTATATAAAGATTGATTCTTTTTCTCACATTGTTTTGTGTTTGTTTTGGTATATCTTTTGTTTTGCTAGTTTCTCTCACCCCGGTCAAATGGCGGATAACGGTACTCCGTGACTTTTAAGTCGGTTCTTTCAGTTTCCCATGATAACTGATATCTGTGTATATAATTGTGCAATTCTCTGCTCTTTCTTCTTTCTTTGAATCTCTCCCCCAATTCTCAGTTGAAAATGGACACCACTCTTGAAAAATTGAAAAAGTATTTTCCCGCTCTGCCTCAGAATGCGATTACAAAAATTTACCGTGCTAGATGTGCAAGATTGAGGTTGTTAATGAACCATGGAATTCCTGAAGATATTCGTTGGCTGATTGAAGCAAAGGTCCGATTATCAGGTGAGTCCTCCAATTCTTTCATTTCATACATGCCTGGAACAGGTAAGAGCACTTTTGCGAAGAAACGTCGTGCAAAACGATTGAAAGTCTGTCACCGATGTGCTAGATGGACTTGTAATGCGACATGTCGTTCTTTAGGAATGGTATCTGTAAACCGTGAAGATAAAATACAATTCATTAAGGATGGCCTGAGTAAGGGGTCTTTAGATAATTTTCTATTGACTCTTGAGACGCACCCTAGTGGAGATGTGCATCGTGCAATTTATGATTTATGGCCCCAATTCCATAAAGAACATGCTCGACTTAGTCTTGGGAATCTGACTAAAAAAGACCCTGTTTGCCAGTTTTTAAGAAAACTGGATGGGAAGCCTATCCCCGACCCATAGAGGGCGTTTAAGCCGTTCTTGGACGTAAAACCAAGGGAAGATGTGAGCCATAATCACAACTACCTGTACATACATATGCTTTTTCAAAATAAATAATTAATAAAGAGAGAGAGAGAGAGAGAGTGTGTGTGTGTGTGTGTGAGAGAGACTACAGCTGGCCTACATATAGGTGGTATGATTGCATTTTCAATTTCTCATCTATAAATTCTTCTCTTCCTTCCCTTCATTTCTACTCCACCCATACATTCATTAAATACATACGTGTGTAGAAATGGCAGGTTCCTCAAGTAATCACATAAACAAAATTTGTGTTTTTGGTGGATCCAGTCCCGGGAAAGAAAAAGAGTTTTTAGAATCAGCAAATCATCTTGGTCAGGTACTAGCTGAGCGAAAGATTCATTTAGTGTATGGAGGAGGTAGCCTTGGGTTAATGGGGGGAGTGTCAATAGCTGCATTTTTAGGAGGTAGTCAAGTTTTGGGGGTAGTCCCCAAAGCTTTAGCACAAGGGGACATCATTGGAAAAACAATTGGAGAGGAATTACAAGTCCCCACAATGTCTGATCGACTGAATGCCATGTTTAACCATGCTGATGCCTTCATTGCCTTACCAGGAGGTTTGGGCACATTGGAAGAGATCTTTCATATTTCCTCTTGGGCCCAACTGCACATTCACCATAAACCCATAGGTTTGTTAAATGTTAATGGTTTTTATGATCAGTTGTTGTCTTTTCTTGATCATGCTGTGGAACAGGAGTTTCTAACATCTTCAGCACGACAAATCATAATCTCTGCTGCTACTGCTGAACAATTGATTGACCAACTACAATCTTTCATCCCTGTAATTAATCCTTCCATGAGTCACATAAATTGGTCAACTCAGGAAAGCCGTAAAAAGCTTAGATTGGATTTGAGCCTTTGTTTGTAAAAACTTTGTGTCTTTTGGTTTTATTATTGTGTTTTGTTGTTTCTTCTATTTGTTTAAGTGTGTTTCAGGTTTGTCAGTGTTCGTTATTTCAGGTGATGTCTTTTATACTCTATCTTTCTACCTTAAAACATTGAGGACAATGTCTCATTTTGGTTGGGGGGAAAGGGTAGTAGTAAAAAAAAAAAAAAAATGTGTTTTCTATTTCATAAACTATTTGCAAAAACTGTTGTTGCTAGGATGGCAGAGTAAAAGGAGTTTCTTTTGTTAAAGTGACTCTTGAGACGCATCTTAGTAAACATTTCTTAACAAGGTCTATCAGAATACTTCTTGAAATATCTAAGTTTACAAACTCTCATATTGTTAACACTTGATTCTGCTCATATGCTCATTTAACAAGTATTCTTAAATCTTCATTTTCACACACACGCTTTAACATATGATTGTGGGTTGCACATTGGATTAGTACATTATTTATGTTCTTTTGTTAAAGGTAACAACTAAGGGAAAGGGATAGTACATAATTTGAATAAAAAAAAAACAAAAACAAAAAAAGAAAAAACAAAAAAAATTGTGATAATAATGATGAATAAAAACGTAGATAAGTTTGGTTTCGTAGCCTCCCTAACCTAAGCAATTAAGCCCGAAGGGGTGTTTTAACACTTAATACCCTAAAGTCAATTGACTTGGGAGTTATTGGCCCCAAAGCTTGTTACATGGGTTAAGGAGAAAAGCTTAAGGGAATCAAACATTGCACTATCTACGTATCAGTATCTGCAACCCGAGTTGCTAAGCTCGTAGAGGTGTCTCAACACCTAATGCCCTAAGACCAACTGGTCTGGGAGTCATTAGCCTAAAGCTCGTTACATGGGTTAAAGATGCATTGTGTTTTAAGTTGTATGTGTAAATAGAAAAAAAGAAAAAAAAAAGAAGAAAAATAATCCCAACCCAAGGAAGTTAACCTTAAACATTATAACATCATATTGTTTTCTTCCAACAATAGCCCCATCATATATGTTTCATACATTGAGCACATAAAAAGAAGATTTATTAATATCTTGTTTAAGAAATATGAAGTAGAAATGAGAGTTTGTTTATCTGGATAGATTAATGGAAGTTGAATGATGAATGCCTTGCTTTGTGGAACTTGCAAATTGTTTTTCTATTTTAACGCTTTGATTACTAGGGACTAGTAATAAGCTGGTTGGGGGGTGTGATTAGTACTTAAAAGTGCATGTTTATCAAGGGTTTATATCATCATTTTGCACTTAAAGTATCAATAACTCCTTAACTAAAGCATGTTTTATAATAACAAGTCTAATATTATAAATTACCCTAATATATGGTAAATGTTCATCTTAAATGCAGGCATATCACATAAATCAAAGGATTGATTGATGAATTCAACTACTGAAATTTTGAAGATAAAGAAGGGTGAAGCTTAGAAAAGAGATGTTGGTGCAGTCCAAACTGGAACACTGTTCGGTAATTGGGTCATATCTCGAGTTCTAGATATCCAAATGATCTGAAATTTTTACAGAGATTTGATAAGACATAGGCCTACAACTTTCATTTGGACATCAAGATCTAAGAAGGCCGTTTTCAAGTCCAAATAATAGCAACAACGGAGAAATCCGAAGCTGTCCTGCAGCCCAAACACTATTCAGTGTTCAGCCCATATCTTGAGTTCTAGAAGTCCAAATGACCTCATCTTTTTTTTTGCTGGAAAGCTAAGAGAATTTCGCAGAACTTTCATTTGGACATCTGGACCCAGTTCTGATGCTAGCATTTTTGTTTTATTTAGACAAGATGATAAGGATTTTCACTAAGTCAAAAGTTGGCCACCCACTCAACAATGAGTCATCAAAGCAATAATTCCGAATTTTAGCCTATAAAAGGAGGCATTTGCCATGTATTTAGGGGCTTGGTTGTTCAGATCAAGTTCATGCTCTTTATTTCTCTCTTTATATTTTTTTGTAATTCTTAAGCTTTGCTTTTATTAATTTCTTGTTTATGCTTTTCATTTCCTTTCCTTTCCTTAGTTAACTTGTATTTTTTTTATGTTCTTGTTTTATTTATTTATGTTTTTCTTCTTCATTATGTTTAGCTAAGTTTATTATGTCAAGGTGAAAAGTTACACTAATGGTGTAAGAACAAGTATGGTGTAAACTCAATATGGACCTTAATGTTTAATATTAACATGTCTTATCTTTTTTATCTTACTAATTCTTAATACCTTGCTTGTTAAATGGTTAATCTAAATTTGTGTTGTATAATACTTGGTACAACAAATGCTTGGCACTCTCATAACCCAACCGTATGGTATTACCTACACCTGGGGCTATGAAAGGTACTTGATTTGTTGTTAACATTAGTTAACATCATGAATTCCTGACAATATTTAAAAGTTTGGTGTTATGTACATAAGATAATAATATGATTATGTTAATAATTTATAATGAGCTATTAATGACAAATCATCCGACTGGAACCTCCTTCGTGTGTGGTTTCCAAATTGAGTAATAAGAGTTTATATTATACTTGTTTGAAATACCATTGGTGGATCCTCTAACCTTGACATTTGTCTTTATTATTGTTTAATCCTTACATTAATCTTCCATCTCAAAAGTTCTCATTAATTTCTTCCTGCTTTTCTTCTTATTGTTATTATTATTGTTGTTATTGTTATTATTGTTGTTATTATTATTATTATTGTTGTTGTTATTATTGTCTCTTCCTCCTCCTCGTCTTTTTATTGTTATTATTATTATTATTATTATTACTAATATTATTATTATTATTAGTATTATTATTATTATTTACATTCTTGTTATATTTTATGTACGTTAAGTATGCTCTGTGTCTGATCAAGGATCCTGATATTGCTGATCTTGCCTTGTTCAATCGCATCAGAAATCTGTTTATATTATATAATATATCTCTTTGATCTTTTCATAAACTCAGTATATAGGCTGGAAACCTGTGACCCGATCTTTTAGATCATTCTCAGGTATAACAACGCCACGTATTGAGTATTATTATTATTATTATTATTATTATTATTATTAGTACTACTATTAATATTATTATTATTATTATTGTTTGTTGTTGTTGTTGTTGTTGTTGTTGTTGTTGTTGTTATTTTTGTTATTATTATTGTTGTTGTTGTCCTTGTTATTTATAATTTATACAATTAACCTCTCTGTGGTTCGACCCCGATCTTGCCGGTTATTTATTACTTCGACACTCCTACACTTGGGAGAAGACATCAATCTTTTGGTCGTGTCAAGTTGATATTATTATTGCAATCAATTATTTTGGTGTTATTATTAATCTTTATAATGATAAATTTACCTATTATTAATTTTATTGGTTGTTGGCTATTATTGATGTTTTTTGTGATTGTGTGAAATATTGACCTGAACAATTATTGCTAGACAAAGAGCTAAAATGGCTTAGACTGGGAGAGTTTAGCGTTTTAAAAGGTCACACATGTAATATATATGTGATTTAGTGGTCACTCTAATACTATATTAAGTATTACTTTAAAAGGTGTAGGTTTTTTTACTGTGAAATGCTCCACTATATATCCTCTTACACATTATTTTGGATGGGCTATGCAAAATTTTGTTTTTTTCAATTTGATCCTCACACTTTTTTTACTCGTAATTTAGTCCTAATTAAAAACTAATTGATTTAATTTCTCATGTAAAAGTGGAATTGAAAGAAGAACGACAAAAATTAAAAAAAAAAAAACCACCAAACATAGGTGGCATGCCATAAGTCTCGTAAAAAATACATTTTGGTCATTGAACTTTACAAATCATGTAAGTTCTGTAATTTCAGTTCCTTAATATCTTTCAGATTCAATTTTGGTATGAAAATTTATTTTTATTATTTTTTTTATCCCTGATTGAGAGAGAAAGATAATTGGATTTGGTGTTAAAAGAGAAAAAAAAATAGCATTAACACTAATTTAGACCACTGGAATAGATGATTTTTGTGTCAAATGGTTTCATTTGATGAGAGAAGTTCATATCAAGTATTTTTTTACCTTTAAAGTTCATAAAAAAAAATCTAAAAATCAAGTTGATTGTAGTTGTTGTGGTTGTTTTTGAAGCCATATATAAATTTATTATAACTCAAGTTGATTGTGGTTGTTCTGGTGGTTTTTTAGACCATATATAAGTTTATTATAACTCAAGTTGATTGTGGTGGTTTTTTAGACCATATATAAGTTTATTATGGTTCCTACGATGTTTTTGAATAAAAAAAGGGTTGAAAAAAAAGTTTTTGAGGAAAAAAAATTAAGTATGATGTGGGTGAAATCTGAGCAAATCAAACGACGCGTCATGTGTTTTTTTAAAAAAAAAATTTGGTCATTTGCCCTAGTTGGAAACAAAAAAAATTAAGAACTCAATCGCGTGTAAGTCTTGACAAAATAGGTTAAGTAGACTAGCCTAGCTTACCAGGCCTATCAGCGCCTAACCTTTTTTTTTTTTCTTTGTTTTTAAATTAATGATTCTTTTTTTATATGCTTTTTCTTTATTTTTTTTATTTATGTTTTTATCAATATTATTGTTTGCTTAAATAAAAAAAATATTTTAATAAATAAATTTGACAAACCTAACTAGATGAATATTCCATCTTTCAAGATTAAATATTTTGATTTACACCTAACTCTTAATTTTTCAAGTTTTATTTTTAGGTATATTTAATAATTTATTTATTGAGAAACGTAGTTCTTGATGATTTATTTGATAAACATAAATTTTTTAATTTAAATTCAAATTTTTTTAACTATTGAAAAAACTTATATATATATATAATATTTTTTTTATAAAAAATAAAAATATTTGACACGAGTCACATATATATACTAGACACTTGACCCGCGCGATGCCGCAGGTCATTTTTTTTGCATAAAAAATATTAAAACAAATAAAAATTTAAAAATCTTGGGTTTTTCTGCAAAGTTTATACCCAAGAAACTTGAGTTTGGCTGCAACGTCTGACCTAAGAGTAATATTTATAATATTAATAATAAAATTAAATTTGCATGACCCAAGTTTAAGTGAGCCTGACTGCAACACTGGACCCAAGAATATTGGATGTGGGTCTAGATATATGGTCGTGTCATAAAAGTGTGATAATTAAATAGATTGATTAAAAAAAAAAGAAAAAAAGGCAACAGAAAGGAAAAAACTAATGAAGAAAAAGAAAAAAAAAATTGAATTAATTGGATAACCCTTTAAACCAGGTTATCCCGTAAAACCTGGGATTCACATCATGAGAGTTTGATAACTAAATAGAAAAACAAATGACGGTTTACCCAGAATTAACTGGGTTAACCCATTAAACCAAATTAACCCGTCAAGCCCCAGGATACGTGTCATGAAAATATGATAATTAAATAGAAAGAAAATTAACTTTACACAAACTAAACTAAATGAAAAAAATAATTTTTAAAAAAAATCCGGGTTAAGTCGTCAAATAAGGCTAACCATCAACCGAGATCCGTATCATGAAAATCTGATAGCTAAATTAAAAAAAAAAAAACATTAACATTAACAAACTAAATCAAACAAAAAAAATTAAAAAAATTAAAAAGAAAAAAAAAGAAAAAAATAGTTATATAATATAATATAATATAATACAATACAATATAATAATATTTATATTTATAATTATAATATAATAATTTATAATAATATAATATATTAATAAGTAAATATATTAGTAAAAGACGTGACATGCCCGCGCGATGCCGCTGGCTTGTCATGCTTGTGCAGTATTGTGGATTTGTGAAAAAAATCATATAAAAAAAATGTTATCATCCACAATATTTTAAAGGAAAACTACAAAGCTATATTCTCAAACCAGCTCAATATAAAAAAAAAATAAAAAAAAACAATTATAAAAAAAACAAAAAAAAATGAAAAAAGAAGATGATAATTTGGAAGAAAAAAAGCAAAAAAACAAATTATTAAAAAAATGAAAAAAAAACATGTAGGGAAAGTTAAAGCTAAATTTCAACCAGCTAAATATTAAAATCATTTAAGAAACACTGTAGCAATCTATAGTGTTTTGTGAGGAAATATACAACTATAATTCTCAACCAGCTCAATATTAAAAAAAATCAATAAAGATAATTTTGAAAAAATATAAAAAAAAACCCAAAAGGAAAAAAAAACATATATGGAAACACTATAATAATCTAAAGTGTTTCAATGAGAAAATCTACAGTTGTAATTTTTAACCAGCTCAATATCAAAAAACAATAAAAACAAAAAAAGACCATTTAAAAAAAACATAACAAAAAAAAGTATATGGAAAAAACATTGTAGCAATCAACGATGTTTTAAGGAAAAAAAGCTAAATTGTTAGCCAGTTTCAGTATGAAAAAATAAATTTGACAAAAACATATTTGGAAAAAAAACATCGACAAAAAAAACATGTGGGGAAACACTGTAGCAAGACAAAAATCATGTGGGAAAACACTGTAGTAATCTAAAATGTTTTAAATAACTACAAAGCTAAATTCTCAATCAGCTTAATATAAAAAAATAAAATCGAAAAAGATAATTCTGAAAAAAAAAATTATTTAATAAAAAACCTTGTAGAGAAACACTACAACAATCTAGTGTTTTAAAGAAAAAAAATTAAAAAACTAAATTATCAATCAGCTCAATAGTAAAAAAATAAAAATCAACAAAAATAATTATGAAAAAAAATATAAAGAAGAAAGACAATTTTGGGAAAAAATTTAAAAAAACAAAAAAAAAAACGTGGGGAAAGCTGAAGCTGAAGTTAAATTCTCAACCAACTCAATATTTGAAAAAATAAATTCGACAACGATAATTTTAAAAACAAAATGTGGGGGAAATACTGCAGACAAACAAAAACCATATAAGGGAAACACTGTAACAATCTATATTGTTTTTTTTTTTTTGAAAAAAGCTACAAAACTAAGTTCTCAACCAGCTCAATATAAAAAAAAAAAAAAAACTGCAAAGACTATTTTTTTTTTAAATTCAATTTTGGGTAAAAAAATGAAAAAAAAAAAACATGTAAAAAAAAAAAGAAACAAAAGCCGAGAAAAAAACACGCGGGAAAGCTACAGTGTTTTAAAGAAAAAACCAAAAAAACTAAAATTTCAACTAGCCAATAGCAAAAAAAATAAAATCAACAAAAATAATTCTAAAAAAAACAAAAAAAAAAGAAAATATGTAAAAAATGACAATTTTGGAAAAAAAGAAAAAGAAATAAAAAAATAAAAAAAACATGTGGGAAAGCTAAGGTTATATTATCAGTCAACTCAATATTGAAAAAATAAATTCAATAAAGATAATTTTTTAAAAAATTAATCTTTATTGAAACACTGCAGCAAAAACAAAAACCATGCAGGGGAAACACTGTAGCAATCCATATTGTTTTTTTTTTTAAAAAAAAAAACTACAAAACTAAATTCTCAACCAACTTAATATAAAAAAATAAAATCTACAAAGATCATTTTTGAAAAAGAAAAGAATAAATAAATCATAAAAAGGAAAAAAAAAAAACAATGTATGAGAAATATTATAGCAATCTACAATGTTTTAAAGAAAAAAGCTACATAGTTAAATTTTCAACCAGCTCAATATTTTAAAAAATTAGTAAAGATAATTTTTGAAAAAAAATTAAAAAAAAAAAAAAAGTCAATTTTGGGTTAAAAAAAAGAAAAAAAAACATGTAAAAAAAATGAAGAAGAAACAAAAGTGGGAAAAACAAAAGCTTCAGGAAAAAAAAAAACAAAAGGAAAAAAAAACTGCTACAAAAGAAAAAAAAAATATTATAATATAATTATAATTATAATAATAATTATTATATATAATAATAATAATAATTATTATTATTATATTAAAGTATAATGAAAAGGCGTGGGGAAGCTACCAGTGCTTTCCCATGCCTTTTAGAGTTCTTTACAATGTTTTAAAGAAAAAGGCTAACCAGCTCAATATTTAAAAAAATTAGTAAAGATAATTTGAAAAAAAATTAAAAAAAAAAAGTCAATTTTGGGTTAAAAAAAAAAAAAAAAAAAACATGTAAAAAAAATAAAGAAAAAACAAAAGTGGGAAAAAAACAAAAGCTTCAGGGAAAAAAAAAACAAAAAAAAAAAAAAAACTGCTACAAAAGAGAAAAAAAAATATTATAATATAATTATAATTATAATAATAATAATTATTATAATAATAATAATTATTATTATTATATTAAGTATAATTAAAAGGCGTGGGGAAGCTACAGTGCTTTCCCCACGTCTTTTAGAGTTCTTTAATTTCACAACCTATAATTTGTAATAATGCTATATGCGAACTACTAGAGTGAATTATTTTCTCAATTCTGGAAAATAAATTTCCAACTCCATAACCCTCAAGAAAGAATAGAGGAGAAAAGGCGTGGAGGAGTACAACGTTGATCTGGTCCATCGTGTTCGTAATAGTGCCCGTGCCCGCCAAAACACTGGTGACTAGTAAGTTAAATGGCGCGGATGATAGGATTACAATACATTGGAGTGTAATTTTAGTAAGGAGCTGAGGAGAAATGGAGACGATGATCAAGAATTTCATGAAAAGCCATCAAACCCTCTTTCACCCAACCAAATCCTCTAATACAAATAATAAAAATAATTATCAATACGACGGCGACGGACACGGCGACGATTCAACCATTCCCACACTCTCTCTTCGCTCATTCCGTACTCTCTCGCTCTTCCAAGTAATTAATCATTTCTTTATTTACATCTTTATTTCCTTTCATTCTCCATTCACCATTCTCCGTTTTCTTTCTTTCCTTGTTTATTTATTTTAGGCTAATTGGATTCTTTTTTTTTTTTTTAAGTCAATTCAGCCTCATTGATTATATACATTCTTGAATTTATTGCTGGAATTATCTATTTATTTTCAAACAAAAAAAAGAAGATAACGAACAAGCATGGCATTTAATTGATGAGAAATGAACCACCTGTTGTTGATGATGGTACTCCAGAATCCTTGCAGTCTCAGTGCAAGAGCTACAGCGGCGTTTTGATGTTGAGCATGAGGCTGATAGTCAGCAACTGGTCAAACATACAAGGATTTTCCTTGAGTTTTGTTGCTATCAAGCTCTCCATCATATTATCACAACCCGTTCTGATTATTTGAGTGACAAGGACTTCCGTCGCTTCACCTATGACATGATGCTTGCTTGGGACTCGCCTACTCGTGCCCTTCCCGTCAATGATTCACCACAGAATGTGAGACGCACCCCAACCCCTTACTTTTTGGCTGCATAACTTTTCTTATTTCTTCTTTTTATTATTATTCAAACGCTCTATAAATTTTTTCTATTCTATTCATCAATTGTAGGAAACCAGCATCTCTTCCGGTGAACGACAAGAGGAGGATGAGGTTGGCTGGTCCCTTTTTTACTCCACTACCACTAGTATGGCTGTTCAGGTTGATGACACAACAACTGTTGGCCGAGAGGCTTTTGCCCGTATTGCTCCTGCCTGTCCTGCTGTTGCTGACGTAATAACCGTCCACAATCTTTTTGATTCGCTCGCTACCTCCTCAGACAGCAGACTTCATTTTCTCATTTATGATAAATACCTTCGCAGCCTTGACAAGTATCCATTGCTCTCTTTTCATTTTATTTTTCCATTTCATTTTTAATATTTCCTGATGGCATTGTATCGGAAATACAACAAGTTCTGTTATAAATCTCCATAAACATTTTTACCTACCTGTCCTTGTTCCGTATCTGCCTCTCCATTTCTCTCTGTGGTTTGACTATGCAAGATGGAAGAAAATCTCAGTGTTCACTTACATTGTGGCTCCTTCTATTTCTGCAGGATTCTTAGGAGTGCAAAGAACACACCAGGACCCTTGATTTCCAACCATCAGCTTGCTGAAGGAGAGATCATCCTTGATGTTGATGGTACAGTTCCCATTCAACCTGTTCTACAGCATATTGGAATCTCAGCATGGCCAGGTGAGTTGCCAAGTGCAGAGCAAGATATCAAGGGATCAGATCAACCTCGTCATCTTTGTTGATTTTGATCTGTTAACCCTTTAATTGCATCATTTGTTGATTTTGACATGTTAATAAGCCTCAAACTGCATTTTGGATAATAATAGTGGCTTATTGTGTTGATTATGTATGTTGTGGACACTGGTTTGTGAATGTGCCCCTTTCCACTTTCATTGATTGATAACATTCGATTACTCTATGAACAAGTCCTCTTTTTAGGTCAAGTTTTTTTTAGTGTTGACTGAATCTGTTGGCAAATGTAGGTGTGACATTGACCTTGGTCATTTGAAGTTCATATTTTCAGGAAATAACACGTCTCCAATGAAAAAAAATCATGTCAATTCTCTCTCTCTCTCTCTCTCTCTCTCTTTGACAAATTGATGATCTTGTGTATGTAAGCACAAGACTGGTTGGCATTCATCTGTGGTGACCTATTCTATTAAAGATGTCTTCACTGGCATTTCAAAGGTATTTGTATGGCGTGCCAGAGTTACACAGCTCAAATTTGTGTGAACTATAATGAATGGTTGGAGGGTTTTCTTTTGGTACCTTTTGATGCTTATATGTAGATCCTGTTACTTACAAGAACAATGTAGAGGTAGAAATTTTTGGTTTTGGGTCAGTGTGCCCTGTTCATGGATTGATTTTTTAGTTAAAATTTGTTAAGGACTCTGTTAATGCATGTCAATTTGTTTACTTTCTGTGTTGTGTAGGCCGATTGACACTGACTAATCATGCTATCTACTTTGAGTCATTGGGAGTTGGTTTATATGATAAAGCTGTTAGATATGATCTGGCATCTGATATGAAGCAGGTCATAAAACCTGAATTAACCGGACCATTGGGTGCTCGTCTCTTTGATAAAGCTGTGATGTACAAATCAACATCTGTGTATGTTATTTGATAACCTTGCAGATTGAATTTTGATATTTTGAATAATTGACGAGCTTACATAAGTAGACATGTCAAGTGTTCAACTGTCTTAAACTTTCTCTTACCCCTCCCTTTCTTTTGCTTCAGAGCAGAGCCTGTTTATTTTGAGTTTCCTGAATTCAAAGGCAATTCTCGACGGGACTACTGGTTGGATGTGTGTCTTGAGATCCTGCATGCACACAGATTCATTCAAAAAAACAACTTCAATGAGACTCAGCGATTGGAGGTACTTGCAAGGGCTATCCTGGGCATCTTTCGATGTCGCACAGTTAGAGAAGCTCTCTGCTGCTTTTCATCTCATTACAAAACCTTGCTTGCTTTTAAACTGGCTGAAAGTCTTCCCCGGGGAGATATGATCCTGGAAACTCTGTCCAGTCGCCTGGCACTTCTGAATGCAACTCCTGTTAGCGGATCTCCATGTGCAAAACAGCAATTGAGACTTTCACCGGTTGCACTTCTGACACTTTGTCAACTTGGATTTATCTTACAAAAAGAAGCAAATCTAGATGTAGAAGTTCTAGCATTTGGGGATCTTTGGGCTGGTGAGACAAATCCTTTGGAAATATCTGTGAAACAGTCAATGTCAGATACTGGGAAAGCTGAAGCTGCACGGGCAACAGTGGACAAAGTGAAGGTTGAAGGGATTGATACAAATGTTGCAGTAATGAAGGTTATTATAATAGTTCCTTTAAATTCAGCTTACTAGGACAAAGTCACATATAGAATAGCTGAGTTTCTAAGGTAGTAAATCTAATTGCACCAATGCTTTTATCATCATGAAAGTAGGGTTTCTTACGCTCCCCAAAAGTTTTGGTGGGCTACTTCCGCCACGCTTCTTTGGACAGGAAGCCTGGTTGATCAATCAGATCTTCAGTACTCTAGACTCCCAGGCAAAAAGAACTTTTTGAACCATTACCATGTCAAATATTACTACTTGGCTGCTATGATTTCAATCATTGTGCAGCTCTCTCTCTCTCTAATTTAAGTTTCTATACTGTTGATCTTTTCAAGTGAGATAGCCTTGAAGTAAAGTATCATTTGCAGGATATTTATATGCCCCGTCCCTTGAATAGACAGTCATCTAGGTTTTATTTTTTCTGGCATTGAAGATTTTTATGATTGTAGATTTTTTCTCTGGAATTGCCATAAATATAAAGCTTATATCATCAAATTTTGCTCATTCCATTTATAATTTCTTTGTTTTTTCCTACTCCATTATAGGAATTGCTATTCCCGGTTATAGAATCAGCTGGCCGTCTCCATCATTTGGCCTCTTGGGAAGATCCTTTCAAATCGATGGTGTTTCTGGTGTTAAGCTGCTGTGCTATTTTATGGTAGTTTTTCTTAAGCAATGCTAATTGGATTATTGGTTCTTATAGAAGGACGACATAAATGTTATTCTGGAGATAATGATTTGATGGTCTGATAGTCTATGATTTTAGCACTTTTATACATTAACGAACTAATTATTGGTGCTGAATTTTATTAATTTGAAGCTTAGCATCGGCCAAACTGGATTTCTTCATGTTTTGGAGTTGTCTTATATATCCATTGATTTCTCCGCTTTTCTCATATTTCAACGAATTGCAAGTTGACATCCTTCAATGCTCATTTTTGCAATGCCATGCACATTTTCAATTCATCACAAGTGAATGAAGAAACCAACTGAAACAAAATGATTCATGATTATTTATAGGGGTTGGACCAGGTATATATTGCCATCCATTTTTGTGTGGTGTGCGGTTCTAATGTTGGTACGAAGGTATGTCAGCAAAAAGATGCCCTTAGAAGCCTTCAGGGTTACAGCTCCCCCAAATAAAAATGCTGTAGAGCGGCTGTTGACATTGCAAGAAGCCATCACAGAAGTTGAAGGACTAATTCAGACAGCAAACATTGTTCTTCTGAAGTTAAGAGCTATCTTGCTTGCAGTGCTTCCCCAGGTATATGTCCTAATGGAGCTCAATCCCATCCATGTAGCAATAACCTTTCTGCAATGGAGCATTTACATATCGGATGATAGAGCTTCTGATGTGTTTCCTTAAACGTGTGTGGAATGCTTCTGTAAATAACAAATTGAGTTGAAAATCCATATACTAATAGGAGAATGCATTTATTTAATAGCATAAGCATGGATGAATTACAAAATGGTCAGTTGGTAGTCAATATCTATGAAAACAGAAGCTGCAAAACAAAGCTTTTCTCATTTGAATGTGTACATGTGGACAGGAAGTCTGAGAATAGCCAAGTCCTGTTTCATGATAAACTTGCTAATTGATGCCTCCCCTTTATGCCAGGCCACGGAAAGGGTTGCTCTATTGCTGGTTTTCGTAGCTGCTGTGCTTGCATTTGCGTCTCTGCAGCATCTGGTTCTCTTGGTATTTCTAGAAGCTTTCACAAGGGAAATGCCTTACAGAAAAGAAAGCGGTGACAGGTGGCTGAGACGATTAAGAGAATGGTGGGTCAGGATACCAGTCGCTCCTGTTCAGCTCATCAAACAGGATGACAAGAAAAGGAAATGAATTATCCAAGACCGATTCTTCTGCAAGTTGTAAATGCTGAAGCGCATAGATGTTTTTCGAAAGGAATTACATACTGTATAGAAAGGAAGCAGAGGTCCTCCTTCTTAAAAAGGCCTGGAAAGTAAAAAGGCCATTGCATGATGGTATGATTTTGAACACCGTACGTTTAACATTTAAAATTTGAGTTGCAGAAAGAAACAAGGACCCGTCCTGCCTGCAAATTTTGGCATGAAATAATTCCAGAGTTGCTGTACAAAACCTAAGCCGAGGCATTCTAAAAGGGATGGATGATCTATTTCCATCGTCAAACATTATCAGGCCAAAACTCGCGAAAAAAACCCCTCTCAAATTCCTTATCCTGTAAACGCTTCTCCAGCTCCTGCATCTTCCTTTGTTTCTTAGACAGTGCCTTGGATTTCCTTGAAGAAGAGCGATCCTGAAATTCACAAAAACGGGATGACATCATTGCTAGTTGTTGTTATCAAGATAACAGAGTTGATCGATCCAAAAAGACCACAAACTAGAAGAGTGATGGTGAAAGTCGGGATAACAGCAGCTAATTTTTATTTTGTTAGAAAAAGAAAAGAACCCTAACCTGGTTGTTTTTGTCCTTGGAGGAAGAAGAAGAAGAAGCTGGGGCAGAAGAAGACTCGGTCGTGTTATTCTTCTTCACAAGTAATTTCTTATTATGATCAGCCCCAAGTCCACGCTTGTTATTCTTCAAATATGTTTGCACAGGCTCCAATCTCCCCTGCTCAGAAATCCCAAGGCCGGTTCCTTCCTTCCACCCGTGCTTCTTCAAGAGCTGAAAGCCAATGTTAGAGGAATCAATTGCTGTTGTTGAACCCCTAAATTGATCTCCCATCTTTTTTCAAAAAAGAAAAAAATCAACCCAAACCCAGATCCGATTGACACGAATCACGAGTAGTGGTAACGGTTAAGAAGCAAGAATACGATGTGAAGACCCACGCCCAACACAAGAGAAACAACAAGGAAAGATTTCAGGATGGTCGGTTCCCCTCTTCTCTGGTGGATTTGTTGATCTGAGGCGGCTCCGCACCGCGTGTCCGGACCTTTTAAGGCCCAGCCCACTCTCGGGCCAACTCAAGTACTATGATCCCTTCACGCCGCAAGCCAGCCGGCCAGATAGCCTTTCTTTCTTTCTTTTTTTTTCACATCGAATACGATCATTGTTATCGTAGCAATGCAAGTATTTTAATTTGAACGAGTCTTTGATATGGGGTTTGATTCAAGGACAAATTAATGCTTTTGATTTCAAAATATACTTACTCTCTTTAAAAAAAAAGAATGGACTCAAATTTCATTCATTTGGTCAACCTGTGATTGAAATTTCTGGGTGATTAATGAGTATTGGTAAAATGGATTCAACTTTTGATTATTAGCATAAAAATATAAAATTCAAAGTCGAGATAGTATTGATTAGCATTTATAAACTAACTAGGTGGATCGAAGCTTTTATTGAGTAGAACTAGAAGTACTCTTTGGAGTATTTGCTAGTGAAATTTATGTCGGCGGAAAGAATGGTTTTAATTTCCCTCTTTGGAAGTAAATAATAATAATAATAATATATATATATATATATATATTAAAGAAATATAATTTCCCTCTTTGGAGCATGTTTGGAATAATATTTTTTTAAAATATTTTTTTTATAATTTTATATTGTAAAATAATAGCTGCCACTCTTAAACACCCTCTAAAAAATACCATCCACCACCACGTATTTGGCTGTACGGTACGGTACAGTATAGTATAGTATAGTAGGAGGGCCTCTGCCTCAAATCTTGTCATGCTCTGATAAAAATAAAAAATAAATAAATTTAAAAAAGAAAGGAAAAGAAAGAAATAGAAAAAACTTGCGGAAATCAAAAATAGTATTTGGAGCAGGCGAAGAAATAGATCTATTCAACCTGTATTCAGAGGAGACCACCCCTTCCCCTCTGTAGTAGTGGATTGATTGAACTATTAGAAAGAGAGAGAGATAAAAAAAGAGAAGGGGAAGATCAGCATCAGCGTCATCGTCAGTAGTGATGGATTTGGATCAATGGATAGCGAAGGTTAAAGAAGGACAGCATCTTTTGGAAGACGAGCTCCAGCTTCTCTGCGAATACGTATATTCTTTATACTCTCTCTCTTTCTCTTCTAGGGTTTCTTTCTTTCTTTCCAATATGCACATGCATCTATGCTTTTAGTATCTAAGGAAGTAGTTGAATTCAATTAGGGTTTATCCGCCGCACCCTTCTTGACTGATTTATTCATTTTGTTCCAACCCTACTACTCTTGCTTTGTCTTTTCGTGCTTTCAATCCTTTCGTTTTCTTGGCTAGCCAATTAATTCTAGACTAGCCCCTCCTCACATTAGGGCTTTTCATCTCTCAAGATGATCGAAACCCTTCCTGCAATTGATGCTACTCTTTGCTTTTATGTTTGCTTTTTCAATAAATTTCATGTCAAGGCGCTTACTTAGTTCAATTCTTTCATTTCGTGTTATTCTTTGGTATTCAGAATGCATTCAATTTGATTGTTTTCCTTTTACTGTATATAATAGTATTTCTTCTTCTTTTTATATATAAATAATTAAATACACAGGTAAAAGAGATCCTCATTGAGGAGTCCAATGTGCAGCCCGTTAACAGCCCTGTCACTGTCTGTGGTGATATTCATGGCCAGTTTCATGATCTTATGAAACTTTTCCAGACTGGGGGTCATGTACCCGAGACTAATTACATTTTTATGGTAACTAACTTGTATACTCTCCTTATGATAAATCCCCTCTTTCTCTCTCTTATCTGCCCCCCCCCCCCTTTTGTGCCATATTATTGCTTCTTTTTAATGTCATTTTTTTTATTGGAGCTCACTTAAATATTCCCGATGCTTTGGCAGGGTGATTTTGTTGATCGAGGTTATAATAGTCTTGAAGTTTTCACCATTCTTTTGCTTCTCAAAGCAAGGTACATTCTTGTTTCTGTGCTTGTCATGCCTTTGTTCCATGTTGCTGCATTGATATACCATTATGTGATTCAATGCATACCCTTCTTCCTGCCAAAACAACTACTTAGCTTTTACAAATAAAAAAACTTGGTCCCGTTAGATTAGGCCAAATTATTACAAGGCCTCCAAAGGCCATATGGGAATTTGTCATCTTGATCTTTGTTAACTTTGCAACTTGAAATCCATTAGAAGTTGCCACCTGGTCACCTTAGTAGCTCAAATTCTGAAGACCAGAAGCTGGTCAGGCTATTTCCAGCTGCTATATCATTCACCCACTAAGTTGTGATGAATGAATCTTAGATTTTTTGCTTATGTTTTTGATGAACCTAGTTAATTTTGCTGTTTTCTATATCTTTGGTTGTGTTTGTAGATACCCAGCTAATATTACACTTTTGCGTGGAAATCATGAAAGCAGGCAACTAACTCAGGTATGTTTTAAGTTGGACAACAACCATTATTATGTGCAATAGAGTGATGTGTAATACTCCACCATTATTTGTCTAAGATAATGTGAATTCTGGCTTTAGTAGCTATCATTATTCATAAGAAACCCGACAGAGCTTTTGATTTCCATGAGCAGAGTTAAGTTACAAATGGCCATGCCCGTTGGGCATGATGGTTACTCAATGGCTAAGAACTGTCCCTATAAGTTTAATTTAATACTGGAATAACCAAATGTTATTGGGGGAGAAGGGAGCTACATTCTTCCAGGATTACACTTTCATTTGCACTAGCCTATGATAACAAGAAAATGGTAATTAGGGGTTCATTAGTGCGCTCTTTAAACTTACTCAAGTATGATAATGAGATGCCCAGAAGGGAAGTGGACTATCTATTTGGGATATAGGGTTTGCCACACTGCTGTTGGACATCGTAAAGCATGAACACTTTGGAATTCCTTTTAGTTAATGGAAGTATTTAAAAACTTGCAGGTGCAGAAACATGATATGGTTTTAATAACTTGTAAGTTAAATTTAGAATGCTGCTCAGATACCAAATATATTTGTTAGGCTGCCAAAATTACTTTAGTTTCAAGGCCATCCATTTAGGTTGACTTATTTGGTTAATTTATGAAGAATACTGTAATTCATGCATATTTTGGTTGCTCAAATGGTCAAACTAATTCTTCCAAACTTAGGTTCGAGGCTCACACATGTCCATTCTTTTGTGCTAATAGATACAGGAACTTTGAGAACACGAGTCTGAAATGTTGTGGGTTATCCTCCGTGCTGGTGTCAAATCTGTTTGGGTTTTAAGGCATGTTGTTGAGTATTGCCAAAAGTGATAACAAGCTTGGAAAAGCTCCAGTTCTGCTAGTTCTGGGTGCCATCATTAAAATAATAAAATCGCTTTACAGTCATAAAGAATTATTTATTAATTAGATTTCCACTTATCTTTATATGATGATATGCTGATGTGGAGGTTTCTTATGGAATCCAGCCCCAATCTTGTGTATCTAAATTGCTACGATGAAAAGAAATGTGTAAATTGTTGTGTTTCATTCCAAATGTTCTCAATTTTCCAAGAGGGAAATTCTGCTTTCTTGACAATTTCCCTTTGGATTGTAATCTATGCTATAAGGTATAACTTTTATCTTTGTCAGGTATATGGTTTCTATGATGAGTGCCAGAGGAAGTATGGGAATGCCAATGCATGGCGGTATTGTACTGATGTTTTTGATTATCTGACACTATCAGCAATTATAGATGGCACTGTAAGTGTAACCACCCTGCAGCAGCCCATCTCTCTCTCTCACTCTCTCTCTCTGTCTGAATACTGCAGTCCTTTTCGTCCCTAGATCTCTGTTTATTTATGTAGATGGGTCTGTATTTGCATCTGCTTCAATAACGTTGAAACTTGATGTTTTTTTTAATCCTCTAGGTGCTCTGCGTCCATGGTGGTCTTTCTCCTGACATCCGAACTATCGATCAGGTGTTTTTCTTTTCTTTGTAGTAGTTTAGCTGAAGAACTGTGCATTTCGGCAATACACAATGTAGAGAGAGAGGGAGTCTCCATTGGGGTGCAGTATGTTGGACTATAATTTCCTGCTGCTTTTTTTTCTCATGGTTTGTACTGATACATTTTTTTTGTCCCTATCACATGGCAGATAAGAGTAATTGAACGGAATTGTGAGATTCCACATGAAGGGCCATTCTGTGATCTCATGTGGAGTGATCCTGAAGATATAGAGACATGGGCAGTTAGCCCCCGGGGAGCAGGTTGGCTTTTTGGGTCTAGGGTCACTTCTGAGGTAATGAACCTGGCCTCTCAGAGGAACATGTCCCATTCACTGTAAACAAATGTCATATTGATCTGACAGTTGGTTTTTTTTTTTTTTTTTTTTCTGTAGTTCAATCACATTAACAATCTTGATCTGGTATGTCGAGCGCACCAACTTGTACAAGAAGGTCTCAAGTACATGTTTCAAGATAAAGGCTTAGTTACTGTATGTACTCTGAAACTTAAATTCATATGCTTTCAAACATATCCAAGCCAGCTTGGTAATTTTTTGTCTGTAAAATTTTCAGGTCTGGTCTGCACCAAATTACTGTTACCGTTGTGGAAATGTAGCTTCTATATTGAGCTTCAATGAGAATATGGTGAGTATAAGAGACCAGTTTACTGCCTATGTTTTTTTGTGTGATCGAGGGAGGCATGCTATTATTGGTTGCATGGAAAACATTTTCATTGCAAGTGAGAAAAAAAAGAGAGCTTAATCGCGTTTGTTTCCTTATTTTATTCAATGATGCGTGATATTTAATTGTCTGTTCTTGGTACTTTTGTTAATTTAGAGATGATTTATGTGCATGCTTAATAAGGTCATTGCTAAGTTATGAAGTTACTATTCTAAAGAATTATGTTGCACTGCTGCACCTTCATGTTTTCAAACCCAATATACCCTTGTTAGTGTCCTTGTTTTCTGCTTGTGAATTCAGTTGGTTCATATGTATTCATATTTTGTGTCGTTTCATAGGAGAGGGAAGTGAAGTTTTTTACAGAAACGGAGGAAAACAACCAGATGAGAGGGCCCAGGACAGGAGTTCCATATTTCTTATGAATGGGGAGAATAATTTGCTGCATTACTTGTAAAATCGTGGAAGCACCATTGCTGCTTATCTTGGAAGACATTTATTTAAAGTTGGGGGACTGGAGAATACGTCCTTGTTTACATGCTCGCAGATGGACCTTCCATTTGTGCTTGGGGTGGAGCCTCTCCCATTCTCCCAAGGCTTCTACTGGGGATTTGTTGCCTGTGTATTAGAGTTTTCTTTCTTCTTCTTCTTTTTTCTTCTAATTTATACTTGGGTTATTTGTTAGATAGCGTCGTTTTATTCCAGGATGTTGAATTTCGTTGTGTACCAGTCTACTGTTTTACCAAAGCTTCTTTCACTAAGTCCCTGGATTTCTGCGGAGTACCTTGATTGGTTGGAAGTGAAGAAGCAATATGCTTCTTCAAAATTTCCAAATTAAAGTTTCCATGGCAAGTTTTGACTTGTGAGGGGGGAGGGGGGGGGGGTGATAAAGCGATTATGATGAGGTATCATAAATTTCTCTCTGTTATTTTTTCCCTGTCTGTTCTCTAATTCAAGTAATGCGTGTGTTCCCTCCTGAGAATTCCTTTTCCTGCTTCTGGAGATCTATTTCTTAGTGGTCATTGTTCATTTTACTTTTCGATGCTTTTTATCTTTAATTAAAACTTAATTCAAAGTAATTGGCATAGAAGCTTTTCCACAACCTGTTCAGTATAATCAACATAGCCAACTGAGCTAGGTTGCGAGAAGCTCTATTAAATTGCTATCGAGCTGCGACAACCGTTCTTTGAAAAGGCGATGGTGCATCTTCAGTCTTCATGCTCAGGATGCTAGCGAACCAGAAGCTGCATGCTCTCGAGAAATTGCAACACAATGCTCTATAGAAAATGCTTGGTTTTGGGTGGCAGGTCAAGCTTCCACATTCTCTTCCTGTTAATGTCAATGGCAGGGTATCATCTCTCGAGCTAGAGGCGAGGAATTTAATTAGCAAAGCATGTCAACAGAGAAACGTGGAAAGCGCATCCTAATAATCAAAGGCTCAGGAAAGCAAGTCACCAATAAGCTTTCATCACAGAGGAAAAATAACAAGCCTCAAATAAAAGCAAAAACCGCAAACTGGAATCATTTATTCCAAGGAAAGTCGCAAGCGAGAGGGAAACCATTGCAAGATGAAAACTGATTTCATGTTGTTCATGTCATCATTCCCCTGCACAAAACATCGTGCGGGCGCCCAAAGCACTAACCCCTTTAAAGCTTATGCCTAGTAGCAGGAGGTACGTAAATAAAAGGCAAGCAATGATAATATGGTATTCTTATCATGCACGTAGGCATATGAGAAAATCGCTGAAACAAACTGGTTTCGTTCGCCTTCCCAAGAAAAAAAAAAAAAAAAAGAGTATGAAACAGTGATAAGAACTTTATTTCCTGCATCTCTGCCACACAAGCAACTACATAAAATGACGAAAGATGCATTGTTAGTATTCATGTCATGTGTACTAGCCGAATCCAAATGCAGTTGATTGCAAGCAAAATCTCATCAAGTAATTGATGCAAAGAATTAAGTACTCTTGACTGCAACCTTAATCATCATCAACCTCAGCCTTAATCTCCCTTTGTAGCTCCTCTTTGTACTCTTCAAATGTTCCAGGGTAACTAGTCACAGTTCCATCTTCCACCACCCAAATCTCACTCCTCTCTTCATCCTCACATACACGCGATATCAACCTAGAGTCATGACTGACCAGGACAACTCCACCGGTGAATTCATCTAGCGCATCGCCCAAGGCATCAATGCTCTGCATATCAAGATGATTTGTGGGCTCATCCAAGAGTAAGATATGGGGCTTGGACATCGATATCGACGTGAAGACAACCCGAGCTTTCTGCCCGCCTGATAACTTTGCGATAGGGGTAAGATGATTATGGCTTGGCAGTCCAAATTTGCCGAGCTGCCCCCGGACGGCCTCCTGTTTGCTAAGCCCCTCTTGGTCTGGATGCAGATGGAGAAGGTATTGTACAGGTGTTTCATCCATTGTAAGAAGATCCACAAAGTGCTGCGAGTACCTTCCAATCCTCAACTTCTGACTCCGCCTCACTTCACCTTCACTCGGTACCAAATCACCTGCAAGAAGATTCAGGAGAGTGGATTTGCCAGCTCCATTGGGCCCAACAATAGCAACACGGGTCCCCATGTCAATACCCACATCAACATTTGACAGCTTGAAATCATCCCGATTTGGATAACTAAAGCTCACTTCAATGAGCTGCAAGAGTGGTGGTGTAAGCTCAGTAGGTTCAGGAAAGTGAAACTCAACGCTGTAATCTCTCCACTTCTTAGGAGCTTCAGGTGGGGCTTGATCCTCATCAACCTTGCCCTTGCCCTTATTCTTTGCTGTTTCCTTGGCTGCAGCAAACTTTGCTCGATCCTTGACCTTTTCCTGCTGAACCCGATTCCCGCTCCTCTTGGCAGCTTTCATCTGCTTGTTATAAACCTCAAACTTCTTGTTTGTCTCCTTCCGCCTCTGCTCATACCCAACCTCAAAATCATTGAAATTTCCACGATAGGAGTTGAGTTTCTGATCATGTAGATGAATAACGTCATTGCAAACTGTGTTGAGGAAATCTCGGTCATGTGAGACAACAACCACAGTTTTCTTCCAGCGGCACAGATACTCCTCCAACCAGAGAACAGCCCTTAAGTCAAGATGGTTGGTAGGCTCATCAAGCAATAAGAGGGTTGGCTGCACAAAAAGTGCCCTGGCCAGAGAAATTCGCATCCTCCAGCCACCACTAAATGACCTAGTCGGACGGCCCTGCATATCCTTGGTAAAACCCAATCCAGCAAGAATCTTTGATGCCTGAGATTCGGCAGCATCTGATCCCATCAACTGCAATTTATCATACAATTCAGCAAGCCTCTCTCCAGCATCATCTTCATCATCACCACCAATGTTTTCACCCTCAGCAGCAAAAGTGGATTTCTGCAGCAAGGAAACCTCTTCTCGGAGTTTCACGAGTTCTTCATTGGCAGAAACAACTGCTTGCAAAGCTGTTTTGTCATCACCAATTACCTCCTGTTCAACCAAAAGCACATCAATATTCTTGGGCACAGGAATCTTCCTCCAAGCAAGGAGCTTCAATAGTGTAGACTTGCCCATTCCGTTGGGTCCTACCAAACCATATCTTCTTCCATGAGCTATCTTCACAGATGCATTTTTAAGTAGTTCATTTCCCCGAGCAGAGACAGAAAAATTCTCTATTGTTATATCTTTGACATTAGCATCCCCTTCATCTTCCCCATCAAGGACAGAAGCCCGGCTCCCAATGACAACCGTGAAAGCATCATGGTCATCTTTAAGGGCCTCCTGCTTCGCATGCTTAATGGCATGGGCAGTGAGAAGTTCCTTCTTTTCACGCTTTTTTAACTCCTTATCTGACAAGGGTACATCAAGTGGCTTCAATTCAGACCTCCGCTGACTGGTTCTCTTGCTTGTACCATCCTGTTGTTGCTCTTCTTCCAAGCCATTCCCCTCTTCTTCATCATCAGACGGGGGAAGATCAATGCCGTCAGTGTAAGTAGGAGCTGACCTTGGCTTGGGCTTACTAGATGTTAAGGTTGAGGAAGAGCCTTTCTTAGGTTTGTCAGGTTTCTGGTCCATACTGGCCAACATGGCAGTGACTGATAGTTTCTCTTTCTTCCCATCTTTATTGCTAGCCTTAGCCTTTGAGGGTGCACCGCTAGCGTCCTCCTTTTGCTTCTTTCCCATTGCAGCTGCGGGTTAGCCTGGTAAGAAAAGCAATGAATAATTTAGTACTATTTCAAAATCTCTACCATAAAAGCTAAATGATGCAGCTGTATCGAAACCAAAATGAAGAACGAAAACATCTGAGCACATAAATCATTGATAAAAAAAATAAAAATACAGACTGAAAGTATGTTCAGAGAAGAACTTTAAAATAGAAAGGAAAGAAACAATGAATTACAAGAAAGCATTCATTAAGGGGAGACAAGGACTGAATAGGGTTTTAAGGGCATATTAATGATAAGTTAATTGTAAACTTGTTAATTAGTTATGTGCTAAAACAACAACACAGCAGCATGATGATAAAAGGATTATAGTTCTATCCTACTACAGGATTACTATTATCAAATCAAATCTTAATCATTGTTATTGTTATCAACAGATTAATTCAATAAACAGAAACCAAACGAGATTTGTTAAGGGAATAACAATGATAAAATAGATCTATTCTACTGATTAATTGGTAAAGGTAAAGACTTGAAATTCCTTGGAACGAAAGAAGCAAAGAAAGAATCATCCCATTCGTAATTCGATTCCATACTTTAAAAGAAAATAAAGAATTTTGTTAACCTGATTGATTACTACTGTGAAGCTAATTAATTGATGAAACAAGAAGAAGAAAGGAATCGCTACCTATCTATCTATCTATAGATAGCTTTATCTCTCTCTCTTTCTCTAAAAGTAGAACGAACACACGCACGCATAGACACAATAACGGAGTTTTCTCCTTCCAGTTGCGTGCATATATGTGTATATGTAGAGCCGTGGGGAAAAGAAATGGGGGGCGAGCAGAGCAGAGCAGAGTTTTTGGGTTTTAAGACAAGAAGACCCGAAGACAAATCAAACAACGTTTAGAAGTCGGTTTTCGCTTTCTCTCACTTTCAATTCGATGTATGTATGTATGTATTATGATAATCTATTGTATTGTCGGCTGTATTCTATTCTATGTATTTGTCTTGCTTTCCTTTGGGCCTTGTCGTTTCCTTTTTTGTGCGCATGGGCCTTTTCCCGCCCCAAGTCATTTTACTTTCTTGTCGTTGGGTTTGGGCCTGGTCTTTCCTAATTGGTTCTAAGCCTCTTCTTTCTTTCTTTTTTTTTTTTTTTTTTTGGTATACAACGTCCTCCTTTGTTAGAGATTATTACTAGTAGTAGGGGTTATTACATATTAAAAAAACTAAAAGGCATAAGTGATTTACGTGGCTCTGGATACAAGTTTTTTTTTATTTTATTAAAACAGTATACATATGTTTTCATCCAGAAAAAACTAATTTGACCTGCCAGAGTTAAATTTTTCTTTTTCAGAGGATATATTAGTTATTGCAGAATTTATTGGGTATAAATTGGTGAGGTAACATTTTTTAAAAAAATTAAAATAACTATTTTTCTCTTCAAAAAAAAAAAAGTTGCTCTTTGATCATTTTTTAAAAAATACAATAAAGTTATGGTCATGTCTTTTGGAGGGGGAAACAAATGAACATGTACAGATAAGCTTCTCTATCTTTTTTATTTAAAATAAAAATGAAATGTCAGGATAACCCTTGGGATAAAAAAGAAAAAAGAAAGAGGTTAGTTTCAAGGGAGTTTTAGTAATTTTTTACTTGCTTTTTTTGTTATTTTTCAATTTAATTAGGGGCGTTTGGTAATTTTCAGTTATTAAATATTATTTAAAAAATTTATTAATATGTGCAAGTATGAGTCAAGTCCCCGTGCCATTCAAGTGTTGCGTGAGGGCTCGACCAGTGATCAAAATCCTGCTTTTGTTGCAACATTGGGAAAGGCGAGTCGTCCTCTTTTAAGGCGGTGTAACGTATGTTTATGGAGGAGGTTCAATTAGGCTACAATGAAGTTTTTTTTTTCTTCTTTCTTCTTTCTTCTTTCTTCTTTCTTCTTTCTTCTCTTTCATACCCTTCAAATTTACGCCTAACCTTTGAATAAACAATTGTGTCCTTATGTTTGTAGTTTTATCAATTTTGATCCTTCTTCTTTTGATTACTAATTATTTAGCTTTTGATGTCTTTTGAAGTTTAGTTTTTTAATTTCATCCTAGATATTTTATTCAATTTGATTTTTTTTTTAATCTAATTTGGCCCCTCTACTTTTGATTGCTCTGTTTTTGTATTTTATACATTTCTTGATTATTATTTTTATGCAATCTCGTACCTTACCCATTTTATTGCATTAATTTTTTTTAATTCATTTCTTGTCCTCGT
This sequence comes from Populus alba, assembly GCF_005239225.2. Lineage (NCBI taxonomy): Eukaryota > Viridiplantae > Streptophyta > Magnoliopsida > Malpighiales > Salicaceae > Populus > Populus alba. Next base: position 106,758 of record NC_133291.1, read on the forward strand.
TCTTTTAATTGTTATATTCTTATCCTTTTCTTGACTTTTTTTTTTTTAAAAAATAAAAAAAAATTATCCCTCAACATTTATTTCATTTGATTTTTTTAATTAATACTTTTTTTCAATTTAGCCCCTAATTATTTTGTTTTTATATCATGTTTAGTGTGCATTGTTTGGATTTTAAATTGTTTTATGTTTTGATATTTTACTTTTTTTTTTTTTTTGTGGTTATCTTCCAATAAGGTAATCTTTTATTGAAATGTTTTTTTTTTTTTTTTTTTTTTGTAATTCTCGTTATTTGATTATTAGGTCATTAGCTTCATTATTTGTTCTATTTTTTAAAAAAATATCTTGGTAATAGATTAATTAGATTAACCTCCATATTGTTGTTGTTATTATATGAAATGGGCCGGGGAGCTACTGATTCAAAGAATTTCTTTTTTGAAACTAATTAATATAATGTACTCTTTAGTCATGATTAATGAGAGAAAAAACCATGTCAAATAGTAGGTTTTTTAATATCTATGGATTTTTTTTCGTTTTGAAACCAATTCTTAATTAAGACGTGATTATTATGTACTAGATAAACCTGTTATAACAAGTTAACACTACTAATTTAAATCATATTAGAAAATAGTTATAAATATTGGACGATTAAATTACTAGTAATTGAGTAGCTTTTAAATTTAATGGCTAATAAATCATCTATTTAAATCTAAAAACTCTATAATTTCTCAAAATAGGTTATGAGATTTTTAAATGGAGATCGTAAAGGCTAGAACAAATGACGTCGCTTCATGCATGCAAGAATATATTCAAGCTAGCATTTAATTACTTTGCCACTACAGTAACAAAGCGTTGGAGTATTTATTGAACAAGAGAGATGAAAAGTTATAATGCATGGAGGATTACTTTGGAATTGAAGTTAGATCCTTATGAACGAAATGGGATTGGAAATGAAGCTAGACGAAAAGGATGACCTGATATATATATATATATATATATATATGTATACACATATATATTGATTAACATGAATATTTATCCATACCTCTCGACTGATATATGTGGGATCCAAGATTTGAAGCAGATGATGAGATTTCTGGTGTCCATGACTCAAAAGTAACGTCGAGCTGAGAGGACGTCAGAGAAGATCAACTCAATCCATGATCATGGTGGTAGGTATATGGACCAATGACTTAGCTACAAAAAAGGCTGATTGATGCTACGTAGTGATGAAAGGAGGTAGTGATGATCAAGAGAGCGAGTCACTTTGCTTTATTCACTCATAAACCACGTTAAAAACATCTCACCATTCCATTTTCAAGTCACGTTTGTCCGCCACCACTCATAGCAACTTTTATCCCCGCAAGCTATAGCTGTAACCGTAGCTTCAAATGGCAAAGACAGGGGTTTTAAGATTTCCTATTTTGTATGTATGAACATGACATATAACTTAATCCTAAAATAATTTAATATGATTCTTCTTGTCCTTTATCGGTCATATCGAAGATTTGATCCAAGCCATCCGTTACTTTAGCTTAAAAATGATCATAAATAAGCTAGCAATCAATCAGCCCCATCTCTTCATTTCATTTATAAGAAACCCATGTTGAGTCTTGGAAGTTAGAACCTCTCTGTATATTGCATGCCTATATACTAGTTTCTTTCTAGTCGTCAGAAACCTGGTAATGTTTAAAATTCATTAGCAGCACTAGTGCTTGTAATTGCTCATAGAATCTTGCTATACATGTTGTCCTAATTATTATCTCTCAACTACTCCAATAATCCAATTACAATATCAGTAGTGTCTCTTTTTGTAACAGTAATGTTGGAATCCATGATTGTTTTTACTGTTAAGCTAATTATATGTAGATGGTACTGACATGGTATTGAAGCTAGCTGGCTATCCAAGCATTAAAATGTACAATGTATCTCCATTTCCCCTGGCTTAATTACAAACTAACATCAGTAGTACTGTGGGATTTGCACTATAGGTTGATCACTTGAATTGCAGTATGAGCAGCAGCTCCCATGTGTATGGCTATGGCTGTGCCACGTTTCTTTTCCTAATCGCATTGTTAAGTTCCATAGCTCAAAGTCAGGGAGTGATCATCAACAGTACTAGTGCGTCAAGCTTGCCGTCGAGTGTTAGAAGAGACTCCACTACCGCTGAAGGAAAACAGTGGGCCGTTTTGGTTGCCGGATCGGCTGGTTATGAAAATTATAGGCATCAGGTATCGCTAAATCTTGAGTTATACCTTCGGGATGGATAAGATATACTCTCATGTCCCTGTTGGATTAATTAGCTTTTGCATTTTAATTTAATTAGGCTGATGTATGCCATGCATACCAAATACTGAAGAAAGGTGGGTTGAAAGATGAAAACATCATTGTTTTCATGTATGACGACATTGCGTTCCATGTTGATAATCCCAGGCCTGGCATCATCATCAACAAACCTTTTGGCCATGATGTTTATGCAGGAGTCCCCAAGGTTTAATTATATTTTTTAATATTCACATATACATAGGTTATAAAACTCCATTGAAGTTACATGTGTGTGTGTGTGTTGGTTGGTTTTACTTTCTATCTATTTATTTATCTTGAAAACGAAAATCAAATTCTGATGTGATCTTCTCTTTTCTCCCTTTTTAAGGATTATACTGGAGATAACTGTACAGTGGACAACTTATTTGCTGTACTTCTGGGAAACAAATCTGCTCTTACTGGAGGGAGTGGCAAGGTCGTGGATAGCGGTCCAAATGACAACATTTTCATATACTATGCTGATCATGGTGCTCCAGGTTTAGTCGGTAAGCATTAGCTAATTTGTTTAATCACTTTTCGTATTTTCGTATTTGAAAAATTTAAAATACATGATATCTGTTCGTTCAGCCCCATTTATTTTATCACTGGAAAGACTAATTTTAAGAGTACAAATTATCTTGCGTGTGAAATCATCAGGTATGCCTATTGGGAAAGACCTGTATGCCAAAGACCTCATACAAGTGTTGAAGAAGCAGCAGGAAGCTAATTCGTATAAAAGCATGGTGAGCAACTACTAGTTTTATATGTTAATTAATTGTCTTGCAGAAATTAAAATGGGATTACACAGTTAATTAATAACTTGATCAGTATTCTCACAGCTGCTAGTGTATTCCTTGATTAATTATTAATTACAGGTATTCTACCTCGAAGCTTGTGAGTCTGGGAGCATGTTCGAAGGTCTTCTTCCAAGTAACTGGAGCATATATGCAATTACTGCAGCAAATGGAGAGGAGAGTAGCTATGGAATATATTGCCCAGGATACTACCCTGCTCCTCCCCCAGAATTTCTTACTTGCTTGGGAGATGTATTTAGCATTTCTTGGATGGAGGATAGGTTCATTATTAGTTTTATAATAGCATTTAAAGTTAATTAAGCCGACTATTAATTTTATTTAACATTCTGTTTACACATGTGCATGCATATATAAACACAGTGATTTGCACGACATGAGCCAGGAAACTCTGCAGCAGCAATATGAAGTGGTATAATATGTGTGTGTGTGAGAGAGATTAATGATTCTAAAAACAAATTGCTCAATGATTTTTTCTCATTCTTAACATTTAAGCAATATTTTACGTGTAGGTTCGGAGAAGGACGGGATATGATTATGAAGATATGTCTCATGTCAAGCAATATGGAAACATGGAGCTTAGCAAGGAGCTGCTCTCTTCTTACGTAGGCACAAACGCTGCAAACGACAACTACGCTACCAACAATAATATCGAAGAATACCCTTCTATGATCCCAAGAGTCTTTGACCAACGCGAAGCAACTCTTCTTCATTTCTGGCACAAGGTGATTTGATTCGAATTGCTACTGTAATTGAAAGGGAATTAATGCAATGTAAAGTTGTTTGATTTTAATCATCTTCTCAGTATCAAGAAGCCCCCGATGGATCTGATAAGAAGGTCGAGGCTCACAGGGACCTGCTTCGCTTACATTCTCATATAAGGCATGTGGATCGTAGCCTAAACCATATTGCTTCAACTCTGTTTGGGGACGCAAACGCAGCAAACGCAATGAAGCATGTTAGACCTTCTGGGCAACCTCTTGTTGATGACTGGGATTGCTTGAAGGGCCTTGTAAGTCTTCGTATATATTAATTCATAACTACATGTTTGTACTCCGGCTCAAGAAACATCCTCCACTAGTAAAATTACATCACGGGGGGAGGGGAAGAAGGGATCTTTCTTTGTGCAGCGAACCATTCACTGATCCACGCTAGCTGCCTCCTTGTTTGTAAATTGCAATATGCAGGTGGAAGCTTATGAGAAACAGTGTGGAGGTCTGTCATGGTATGGAAAGAAGTACACGAGAGTGATAGCAAACATGTGCAATGCTGGGATAAATGTGGAGCAAATGATCGGTGCATCCACCAGAGCATGCTCATCAAGGACTACAGGCTCCCTTCAAAACGAATTAGACAAATAGAGAGAGAGTAGTACGCTGGTATATGAATGTTTAAAATGAAGCTCTCTGATCTCTCTACAGATATATAGTCACGGTGATCAAGCATAATGTTAATCTTCCATATAAATAATCATAACACATTAAGGATGTGATTTACTAATTATTTCCGTGCTTATTGTTTTTATAATTGCCATGTTTATGCTCATAACTAGAATGTGATGAATCAAAATCATACGAGTTGAGCAAGATGATAAAAAATTACTTAAAAACAAGATTGAGACAGTAAACTGATACAGAACGGGGAATATTATATTTGTGTTCTTTAATCCACGAGAGTCGCCTGCTTCCCTCTCTCTGCCAACTGCTCAGAACCCAGATTTTCATGCCACGTCCCTAAAATAAAGAATTAGCAGAGACAGTCTCTCGGTAAATCAAGGCACTCTGTTTCTTCCGTTTTTAGCTGTATTTTCTTTGCTGTTTAATTCTCATCAATTCACGATCTTTCTGTGGAAACGTTCTTGATAGTGGAGTACAAGTTACACGAGTTTCTGTAATAGCTACTGCACCTAGTTCCAATGAAATTAATCAGGAGACAGCAAAGACCTCCATGACTAATTGCAGACGCAACGAAAACTATATATGTAAAGAGAGATAGTCTCGACTGTATATCCCTAGCTAGTGAGCAGAACACACTTTAAAAGGTCGATGAACATCAAGCAAGCAAGCAAGATGAATATGTTGATGGGTTATTGATCTTTCATATTTGCTTCAAGTGATAAATCAATTTATATCAACATTATCATTTTCAATTTGAAATCAAGAAGAAAAGGATGCAAGGAATAAATTTTCATAAATACACCATGCATGTTAGCAATGAATAATTAGTACTGCAACACATTATAAACCGGTTTTGTTTTAAAAAAATATTTAAGATTATTAAAAAATATTTAAAAAGTGTTATTTTTTTTTATAATATTAAAAAGTGTTCATGTTTTTTTTAATTAGTTATTGGCTTTTTTGAGTTTTTTTTGTTAATTTATTTGTTAATTATATTATTAAACTAACTAAAGTTATTAAATTCATTTGGATAAATAATTCAAATCTTGTAATTTTTCTTGCTTTTTCAAAAATATTATTATTGCTTGAACAATTTTTTTATTTTACAGAGTACGAAAATAATTTTAGGTTGAACCATGAACAAAAAAAAAGAATTGATTTTTTTTTAAAAAAAATATTGATGCAATGGCAATTTAGGTATGCTTCAGTTTACAAAGAACTGTGTTGATTAGTGAGTAATCTCTTATTAGAATCGACAAATTAAATAAAATAATTGTCTTTAAATTTAAGAATACCTAGTTAATCAACAAGATAAAATTCTAAGAACATATATTAATCTAGGGCATATTAATCTTTAATGTCTGATTTTGCACAAATAATTCTGCCCCTGATGCACCGGTTAGAATTGAAAACAAGTCAATTGGACTTGGCACTAAGGTACACCTCCTCCAATGTGCATTTCCATTTTGGAATCATACGCAGCAATCTCCTTCAGTTATGCTGACACCACTGATTTCTACTCTGGAAATGAATAGATTGGAGAAGCAGTAGCTTTTCTGGTCTTCGGCTTGGTTTTTTCTCCTGGAGACTTTCTTCCTTCAGGAAGATATGCTATGGTGCTCTTGAATTTTGGTTCAACCCGCAGCGATATAGCGCAGGCAATAAACTAGCATACACACACGCAATCTCGTTTAGAAGAAGGGGAAGAGAACAAGGTAAAGATGTTAGCTGATGAAGGAGGAGTCAATATTCCCACCACCGGCACCTGGCACCGACTTGACAAGAACTTCTTCCCCTTCCACTTGTACTACTGCTACTGCTACTTGCACTACTACATCTTCGAGAGCTCTACAGCAACGCTTATTCTCTCTATTACAAAGAAAACAACAACAAACCCTTAAACATGTCGCTCAGATTCATGCCCAGATTCTCATCAACGGCTTTTCCCGCACTAAAAACTTCCTCCTTGTCCACCTTCTCTCCTTCTACAGCAACTCCTCTGCTCACCATCTCCTCTCTGCCCACTATGTCTTTAAAGATATTCAAAGCCCCAGCACTATCCTCTGGAACCAGATGATTAGGGCTCATGCTCGGAGCCAGACCCCTGCCAAATCTTTTCAGTTCTTCAATCAAATGTTGCTCACCGATGCCCGCCCTGATGCCTACACCTATTCCTTTCTTTTGGCTGCTTGTACATCTTCTTTGTCCTTGAGGGAGGGACAGCAGGTTCACTCCAAAGTCTTCACTAATGGCTATTATTCCTCAAATGTCTTTCTCATGTCCAAGTTGGTTAATTTCTATGCTGCTTCTGTTGGTGGCGAGTGCGCTGCTCTTGCATGCGCACGCAAAGTGTTTGATGATATGTCTGAAAGAAATGTCGTCTGCTGGAATTCCATGCTCGCGGGGTATATGAGGCGTGGAAATCTTGACGGGGCAAGGAGGACTTTTTATGAGATGCCAGAGAGGAACGTCGTCTCGTGGTCCACTATGATTTCAGGGTATGCGAAAAGTGGCAAGTGCAAGCAGGCATTGAATTTGTTCGATCAAATGAGGAAAGCCGGAGTGGAATTGGACCAGGTGGTATTATTGGCAGCCTTGACAGCGTGTGCAGAACTGGGGGATTTAAAAATGGGGATGTGGATTCACTCGTATATCCAAGATACCTTTGTTGGGTCAAACCAGCGAGTGTTGGTTTCTTTGAACAATGCACTTATACACATGTATGCTAGCTGCGGTATGATTGATGAAGCTTATGAAGTATTTAGGTGGATGCCAGAGAGAAGTGCGGTTTCCTGGACAAGCTTGATCACTGCTTTTGCAAAACAGGGCTATGCGCAAGCAGTTCTTGAAATATTTCGCTCGATGCAAAGATTGGGCACTTCGGAAGCAAGGCCCGATGGCATAACCTTTATTGGGGTTCTCTGTGCGTGCAGTCATGCAGGACTTGTTGACGAGGGCCGTCAACTCTTCAAGGACATGATTCAGCGTTGGGGTATTAAGCCTAGGATTGAGCACTATGGGTGCATGGTTGATTTATTGAGTCGTGCTGGTTTCTTGGATGAGGCACAAGAACTCATTGCGACCATGCCTGTAAAACCAAAAAATGCTGTCTGGGGTGCTCTCCTTGGTGGTTGCAGGTTTTATCGCAATGCTGAGCTTGCTTCTCTCGTGTCTCAAAAATTGGTTGCGGAACCTGACCCTGACAAAGCTGCTGGTTATCTTTCTCTTTTGGCACATGTGTATGCGACTGCTGAAAAGTGGCAGGATGTTGCTACTGTGAGACAGAAGATGGTCGCGATGGGGGTGAAAAAGCCTGCTGGTCAAAGCTGGGTTCCAATAAATGAGGTGCTTCATGATTCTGTGGCAGTTGATAAGACTCAGAAAAATACATCTTCAATTTATGAGATGCTTGGAAAGATCCACCAGGCAAGCAAAGTTGGAAGGCTATAAACCAGACATATCAAAGGTGTTACCAGATGTGTATGAGTAAGTCAAGCAGAATGTTCATTTTATCCGTTTCCATCACCTCGCCACTATTGTTTCTGCTGCAACCTTTCTTTTTCCACATATTCTGCCACCTACTTAGTTCTGTTTGACTGCTTGCTGTTTGCTTAACAATTTGATGCATACACTCGCAGAACACAACAAGGAATCCAAACTTTTGTTTTGGCCATAAAAAGAAAAACAAAATGAGAATGAATGGCGATGATGTTATTTTTGAAATACTTCTTCACCTACCCTTAAAGCCCTCGCTGACATCCAAGTGTGTCTGTGTGTGAATGGTGGAATTTCCTGAATAGATTGATGTTGCCGAAAGATCAAGAAACCTTGAAAATATATTATATGTATCGGTTACGTATAACTTTTATAATACTAAGCACCCTTGAAAATTCATTTGTACAAACTATTACTTACATGTGTGAAAGTCATCTAGAGATATATATGATCATTACCTCCAAACTATCATTTAATCAAACTAAGCATTCAAAATTAAAGCTTATACTGATTCATCTTGCAAGAATTAAGAAGTTGACTAAGCATACACACATTAAGAAAATACATTCTAGGAAGATTATGAGTTTTCTGAATCTTGGGAAGGCGACTGCGCCTTTCCTATTTCGTGATAAATTAAGAAAATCTTAAACAATGCTGTAATTTTCTTATATGTATATATAAAAATCTTACTAATTGGTTAATTTTATGATAGCAGGTTCCTCTCAAATTCCGATGTTAAAAGGGAAATGGTTTTAATTTCGGTCATCGTTGTAATTTAACTTTCTTCTTTTGTTTCAATGCCAATCGTCAAATATCGTTTATTTGTTTCCTTTTTTAATAAAGGAATGTCCTGATGTGCTTTTTTTATGTCCTAATATGACCCTCTCCGTTCCCTAGTATTACTATTTATAGATTTCAGTTCGTATGTTTCCTTTTCTTTTTTTCTTTTTTTCGAGCCTTGTGAGCTAGCCTGCTGCTTCTGTCTTTTTCCGTCTTCTGCTTTGGTTTTTTTTTCTTTTTCTTTATAATTTACTTTCAAGATATTTGAATACCAAAAGATAAAAGAAAAGAAGTTGGAAGAGAAGGTGACAAGAAATCAAAATCTTGAAATCATTAAGGTGATAAAGTCACCAACTGGTAATATGTATATATAGTGATAGAGTAGTTAAAATCTGGCTAACTCTTATTATCTTGAGCAGGAGAGTGGGAGGTTAGGGAAAGATGAGACGCTCAAGTTTTTTCAATAGATAATTTATGCTGCGGAACACTGCCACTGGAAGAAGGTTGCTCACAGAGACCTTAAGCTTGAGAACTTATTATTGGGCTAGTCTAAAACCAAGGTAAAAATAGCTGATTTTGGGTTGAGAAACGTATTGCCTGATGACCATATTTTTTTGAGGCTATGTTGCCCCTGAGGTTTTATCTGGGAAGCCATATGCTGGGCCTCCAGCAGATGTATGGAGTTGTGGTGTTGTATTACATGCTATGCTCTACGATTGCCTACCTGTGGATAATGATTAAGGCAATGCCAATAGTGATCTCATCCATGGGGTGGGCTGCACACTCTTCCTGGTCATGTATCAGATGATGCAAAAGATCTGATTGCAAGAATTCAATCTCTGAATAATGGGGATGGGGTTTGGATTTGTCATCAAAACTCGCTCTTTTTTTTTTTTTTTTAATGGCTGGTCTGTTAAAAACCAACACGTTTTTAATAATCAAAGATTCATCTTTATGTTACTTGTAATGGATTTTTCAGGCTAATTCGTTACTGGAGAATCGACCGTGTTTCCAATTGCCATGGCTATAGAAAAGCAAAGTTGCAAGGAACTACATGCTGAATGCGGCTTCTATCTGGCTAACGCATTCAAATTAATCAATGATCTTGTGTGGGGTAAGAATAATAATGAGCACAGCTTCTTTTTGTCCATGGCTCATAATAAATAGGATTTAAATACAGGAAGAACTCATTGGTAATGTCTTCGTATATACAAGTTTTCAGTTAGTCTGAGTCTCTTACCGTATTAATCCCTTGGTTTTTTTTTTTTATTAGAAGCCATTGCTGTGTGATCCAGTATCAATTGCAGGAAGCTGTTGGCAAAGGTCAACTGCACTCTTGTTTATTAATAGTCAGTGTACTCAAAATCAATAAAAGACCCCATAAGCCTTGTCTCCACCAGCAAACGAAGCGGCTCAGATTGTATGCACACTCAACAGTTTCCTGACACAAGCATCATCACTAGGAAAGGATTATGGTAATCACCAGCAATTACCTAGTCAACTCCAAGCAACTGAAAAGGAAGCAGCTTCAATTCAGCGAGTTCATTTAAAAGACAAGTAAAAATGGTGGATGATAGAGAGGTGTGGAACCTGCTACCCCAACCATCACCCCGATGCCAGAGGTGCCACCTCAGTCCTCTCTCACGGCAAATTATCAACGGGGGGCCAGCCCGGGCAAGGGACATCGGACTTTCTCCAAAAAGAGATCCACCAAAACATTATGAACTTGTTGATCATGTACTGTATGCATGTACGTTGCTTGCAGCCTTAGGCGAAAGTGAAGATGATTTGTAAAATAGAGGCATTGGTTTTTATATATATACCATCAAAATTTAATAAGATTTTGAATTAAGAAAAAAAAAATGTACTTAGTTCAAAATCTTATTAAATTTTGATGGGAGGTAATTTTGAAACAATAATCTGATTTTGATAGGTGTGTGTAAAAGCTAATCTATAATACACCTTTTACCGCTAAAAATAAAATGATAACCAACCAACAAAAGAGACCCAATGGTCAATTAGCGAGCATCAACATTTTACGACAGAGACAGGGGAGAGAAACACCTTATCGTCTCCCTCCTCTCTCGTCTGACGTCTCTCTTCCATTGTTCATTAACTAACTACTGACATACACACACATTCAAAATAATATAAATTAATTAATTATAAACAGAATACAAGAAAAAGCCCACCATATCAGACCACCAGTCGAGCCGGTTCCCTAATGGCGATAGCGGCGGCGGCGGCAGCCACAATGATCACAAGTTGCAGTAAGTTTTTGAGGTTCAGAGTTCAATGCTCTGATAATTCTAGCCCAAGGCGTGGTTTTGGTTCCAAATCTGACACCAACACCAACAACAAAGTAAGCATCCCATGCTTTTCTTTTCAATTCACTCACTTAATTTGGTCACACTCACAATTTAATTAATTATTCTCTTTATCTTCCCTGCCTCCTTTCTAAACAAAAGAAAGCGCGCAGCAGCAGCTCAAGGGAGGAAAAGGGTATGGCGTTACAACAAAGGTGAGGTTTCCTATCCCATCCCACCCAACCCAAGTTAACTACTTGCTGATTTCTTTTCTGTTTCTATCTATACCTTTCTTACCGTCGTCTCTTATCATTGCTGCTTCTGTTTTTGTTGCAGAAAATCAACTACTCAACAATCTGGTGCCTCGTTACCTTCTCGTATGTGAATTATTATCACCATCTTGTTTTCTCATCTCTTCTTGCTATTTTTTTCACAAGTAAACTTCTTCAGCTATGTAAATTCTAATGTCCCTTTGTCTATCAACTCGGCTGCTATGCTAATTGCTGTGATTGAGATTGCAGGGTCTAATCATTGTTTTTTTACAACGTCCCTCCTTTTTAATTACTGCCGTTCAACGCTAGTTTTGTTGGAATTAAAGCCTGATTTTTTTCTTATTTGATAACTAAATAAGCACCTTTTACCCATATTAATCAGTCAAAAGCTGAATGGGGACTATCAGACTGCTTCCATTTTAGAGTACCAACATTTTATGTTGATTTCCCACCTTTTATCCGTGAAAAATTTTGCCATTCTGCTTCGAAAATTTTGTTCAATCTAGTAGAAAATGCTCTTCTAATAATACCCTTTAGCTAAAATGTGTGTTCGTTGTAGAGGCACCTGGTTTAAGTTCTCGTTTTGATGGAAAGTCTAGCAGGAATTCTGCAGACATTGATTTTGAGCAACGGCTGCAAGCAGTTAGAAGGTGATCAATTTCGTAATCTTTCACATTATTAGAAAGAATGCATGCTTTTTATAATTGCTTCTCATCAAAGTATTTAAAATATTTACCTCAACTGGCATTATAGTCACTCGGTGATTGTTCAGAATACTGTTACTCTGTCCATTATGTAAATTACTTTGTATTAAAAAAAAAAAAAAATCTTCATATCGATCACTACATATATTCAAAAAGTTTTCAATGTTTTCCTCGCTTTTTTCTTTTCCCATTCAATATCACAGTAGAATAATTAATTGCCAAGCCTCTCTCTTTCTTTTTATCATTTTTGCAGTTCTTTTGCTGAGGATCATTCATTCTGTAACTACTCAGGTCAGCACTTGAACAGAAAAAGACAGAAGCAATTAAAGAGTTTGGACCCATTGACTATGATGCACCAGTTAAAACTGAAAACAAGACAATTGGACTTGGAACTAAGGTACAACTCCTACAATGTGCATTTCCATTTTGGAATCATATGCAGCAATCTTCTTCAGTTATGCTGACATGGCTGATTTCTACTCTGGAAATGAATAGATTGGAGTAGGAGTAGCTGTTCTGGTCTTTGGCTTGGTTTTTGCTCTTGGAGACTTTCTTCCTTCAGGAAGGTATGCTATCGTGCTTTTGACTTTTTCTTGCTCTGCTACTTTTTTTTCAGATCAGTCGGCCTTTGCTTTAAACGTTCCTGCATAGCTGCTTGATTTATGACTTGCCTCTCCGCCATACCAAAAAAATAGAAGAGAAGATGGAAGAGAGTCTACTTTGTTTGGATTTTCGTAGAGTTTAGCCCTTAAATTTCATGAATGTAGATTCACATCCTTTTTGCTTGTGTTTTTTTTATGAAATTTATCTCTTCAGTCAGGATAAGTTGTTTCTTTGTTCTTTTCTAAAGCCTGAAGCAATGATGCCAATTAGTGCACCAGCTTCCCTGATGATCGCATAATTTGTGGATAGTGATAACTATGATTACTTCTTGTTAGAAGTCAAAATTGAATGAATATGGATTGAATGGCCTGATACAAATAAAGGCAGAAGGTTGAACGATCAAATTAAAACATTCTGTAGTTGAAGGACCTTTTTCAGAATTAGGTGCCAGCTGAGAGACCACCATTTCAAGCAACCCTACAATATATCTGTATTTTCATTTTTGGAGGACTTCTCTCATGTTAATCTGAACTGTTACATTTCAGTGATGGTCCAACAGAAGAAGCTACAGTAGTCAATAAAAAGCTATCAGAAGAAGAGCAGAATACTCTTCGGGTAATATTCTTGAAGATGGCTATATGTGTTCGTATGTGTTCACTGCCGATTATCAATGCAAAAACATTTAAAGCATCCAGTAAAACTAGAATTTACTTTTGCAATTTTTTTACTAGGATGTATATGCAGGTTTTCATAACCCTCCTGACCTATGTGATATGTCACATGCATTACTGTTTCTTCATCACCCTGTAAAGCTTAATTATATGTCCATCCTTTTCTTGTTGAAAGGAGTATTGACTTATGTTCAGATTATCTTCTACCAGGACACCCGTTTTCCTTCAACTTTACAGTGAATCCCTGTCAACCCTCTGATGGATTTCATCTGATAGGTTGCATGATAATTTACATATAGTAGAACAAGTTCCTCACTCCTTTTACTTTCTTTTGTGTTGCAGGCTAGGTTGAAACAATATGAATTGACACTCAGCACTGCCCCTAAGGATTCAATTGCACTTGAAGTGAGTCAAGGAACATGATATACATATACATAAACATATACATTTAGTTGAGCATTATTCTTTCTAATGTTGATTTATAATTGTGCTCTTGATGTTTAGCTTTATTTTTTCACTTCTAATTTATGGTTGTGCTCAAAATACTTAAATACTATGTTCCATATCTGTTTAGCTTTGAAAAGTCAAATTAAAGGAGGCCAAACCACTAGTTTAAGCTGATAGAGTGGTGATTAGTTTTTAACCCCCCCCCCCCCTATTCGTGGACATTTTATTTTTTGAACAAATCCCCTTCCCCATTTGTGGTTATGACTAAATCAGCTTAGTCTTTGTGAAGAATTGAAATTTATCTCCATAAGGAAGATTAAATATTTTAATGGCACTCATGTCTCAATAACTTCATCAACTGCGTGTTTTTTCATTTTCAAAAATGTTTGAATTTATTCAAGAAGGCTTGCAGGGAGCTGCGGTAACATTGGTTGAATTAGGAGACTATACTCGGGCTGCATCTCTGCTTCAGGACTTGGCAAAGGTTTATCCTACTGTATATCAAAAGTATGCCATGTATGATGGCATTATACGTGCCTAATACTGTATTGCAAATTTATTTATCCAAATTAAATCTTCAATAATTTGCAGGAGAAACCAGGCGATCCTGATGTTTTTCGTTTGCTTGGAGAAATTAAATATGAACTCAAAGATTATGATGGGAGTGCTGCCGCATATAGGATTTCTGCAGCGGTCAGTTTTCCCTGATTTTTCATTTATTACCTATTGCTGTTGATGAAACATTGTGAACAGTGGGTTTGCCAGACTCGGTTTGAATAGGGTAGAAGAGTCCATTTTTACTGTCATCAAATAGCAGAATATGAGTGCAGTGTAAATTCTAAATAAAATTACTTGATGTTTTATGTTGTTCTTCATTTAGCTGCATGTGTTAGCATAACTATGCACCAATGGCAGAGTGCTTCCTTTCACAAATTGAACCAATCCATTCATCTTCTTTCTGTCCCTTTACTTGTTCCCATTCTCAGAAGTATTCCCATAAAGAATAAAAGAAAAGGAGGTTTTCACTTTTTGCCCTCCAGATGCTTAAAGCTTAGACCTGTCTATGTCATGTGGATGCAAAGTGGTATTGTATAGGACTCTAGCAGATTGGTGTAGAAGTGTAGGCATAAATATTATTTATATTTCTTGGTTGATTTTTATCGTTATTCCCTGTATTGATATGCTCAATGGTGCTATCTGCTCTTAAAAAAACAGGTATCAAAAAATGTTGATTTTGAAGTTCTGCGTGGTCATGCTAATGCATTGCTTGCTGCTAAGAAACCAGATGAGGTATGTTATATGTCATCAGGCTTGCAGATTGAGATTAGAATGATATCTTTATTCATCATTATTTGAAAATGTTTTGTACCCAGAGTATGTGCTCATTTACAAAGTTATTTTCCACATGCTATATAGTATTTCGAATTTGGCAGCTGATATGGATTTGGCTGAAAATGAAAATTGGATCTTCTTTTTTTTGTTTATATATGCACATATATAGGAATACATGGATTTCTGGTTAGAAAAATATATCTTTCCGCAATAAAAATGTTTTAACTTACAAACTCTTTTTTTCTATGAAGGCTGTTCAAGTCCTCTTGGCTTCTCGTGCTAAGCTAAATTCTGGAAAATCAAGCAGTGTTGATATTAAGGTCAACGGGAATGGTATGGAAATTGAATCACAGGAGGTGGACCCTATTCAAGTAAGTTTTTTTTGCAGTAGCAGGTCCAAGATCCTATTGAGGATGGTTGTCCTTGTAGATTGAGTAGCATCTATACATGCCTCTTCTTCTTGTATTGACCATGTTCATGCATAAAGGATGAGCTCTCCTACTTCAGTTACAAAGTAAAAATCTCAGAAACTGAGTTGAGATTGGTCTTCATGCTTCAAGTTTATGTTAGGAGCTGTATTACTGCACTTTGTAAAATTATCTGTGTTCTATGTTTGTGTTTGTGTATGTGCGCTTTTGGGCTGTTCATCTCATGGGTAGCTGAAATAAAATAAAAATAAATGCATCTGGTACAGAGAGCTTACGAAAAGGGAAGGGAAAGCGATGGCCAAAATTATAAGTAAAAGGAAAACAAACAAAATGAAAATTTGAGGTAATATAAAGAACTCTGGAAAACATTTTAACATGCGGAGCTGGAAATGTTAGGCAATGACTGAATTTACTGAATTCTGAAAAGACTTTGAAGTATGCTTACTGATGTGGTAAATTTGTTTCATGTTTTTCTCCTTTTCTTGATATGAATTCTCATTGGTTCTCTGTACCCTGATCTGAGTATCATTTTTCAAATTGTTTTCTTTGCCATATTTTTTCTTTGGTTTTTAATGAAATGCACTTTCAGGTTGACTTGCTTCTTGGGAAGGCTTATTCAGATTGGGGACATGTAAGTGATGCCGTGTCAGTTTATGATCAGCTTATTTCTAGTCACCCTGATGACTTCCGTGGTTACCTGGCAAAGGTTAGATTCCCTTCTGTTCCCTAAAATTGGGTGTTGAGTACTTCAAGGTTTTTTTTGTCTGTTTATAACTGATGATCATGATTATGTATTACCAGTAAACACTGGAAAATGTCCCAGAGAAAAAAGCTGCAGATTCTCTTGGTGTCTTCATCTTCTTGTGAGTGACGGTGACCAATCATTGCATATAATTTTTGTTTTTCTGATCTATCTGCAGGGAATTATATTAAAAGAAAACGGAAATGTTGGAGATGCAGAGAGGATGTTTATCCAGGTGAGTATATGAGCATATGACCATCTAATTGCATGGCTTCAGATGAACATATTTAAATGCACATCAGCTCAATTTCTACTGCACACTGTTCATGCGGGCATATGCATTGAATGGTGCACGTGGGACCGTGGGTGCAGATAGCCTCATGAGACATGTACAGCTGCTCTTGAGCTGAGGCGGCAAGCTTCATGCCACCCATGGAAAAATATATATAGGTTCCAAAACATGTCCGAGTGATTCACTGGCTTTGAGTAAACATGTGTCACCACACTCTATGTTACAAAAAACTGTTTCGGAACAGAAACAAAAAGCAAGTTGGTTTAGAGGCATGGATTTGTTTTGTATATATTAAGTTTCAAGTGCCATTTTTATATCCATATAATAGCATTAGAAAGCTCATTAGAAGAGTTCATTCCCCATGGCTTTAACTTAATTTACTACACAATAGAAACCAACACTTGTAAACTCTAGGATGGAGTTTTTCTTTCCAATATGAGAAAGACATCTTTATTCATTTACAAACCACGCCAGCACTCTATACTTCTATCCAACTTCTTACAAAGATAATATGACAGTCTGTCTGAATCAGCACCGATCTTTTGTGAATGAAACAGCATAACATCTGTCTATGGTTTGAGGTTGTTCAACAGCTACCTCTAAGTTAATTGAATTTCCATGTAACATTGTAATCAGGGTTTCTTAAGTTCCATCTTTCTATTGCTTATTTCCAATGGTTATGTACAGGCACGGTTTTTTGCACCGGAGAAGGCCAAGGCGCTCGTAGATCGTTATGCAAGAAAATGAACAGTTAATTGTATATTTGCATGTTCCAAGCCTGAGCATTCTCAATGGGGCCAGACGCATCTGGTGTATGCAGCATGATAATCAAGACTCCAGTTTTTCGAAGGATACACACAGCATGATAATTAAGTCGAACTTGACTGGCCTCTATTTAACTCCGCTGTTGCCTGTTTGGACTGTATATAGATGTCAAGGGTGTTCTGAAACCTGAAGGGGAGAGGGGGAGTGCATGTCCTCCCTTTATACTCATTATTATTTAAAGAAGGTCTAAATCTCGGACAATGTGCCTTTATGCTGAAGCCTAAAGCATACGAGGGAAACATCATAAGCTGCTAATGCCTTGATGCTTCTTAATCTGTACAATGTGGTATTATAGTTGAAGAACATTTCTGGTGCTATGATGTTAATGAGAATATTAGCCAGTTTCTGGTGGTTACATAATTAATTAAATATTTCCCAACGAGTTATTAGAAATTATGAGTCAATTAATTCTCAGCCAAGATGGATCGCACTTGATTAATTTGGAGAGAAGTCAAATCCAGGTTAATTTGTCTCTGTTCATTGTCTCCTGCGATCGAACATTTCTTGGTATTTTTCAATAAAATTAATTAAACAGACAACTGGATTCAAAAGAGCAGAAGAGAGTAATTGGGTTGCTTATGATGTTAGGCAGAAAGCCTTATCAGTTAAATTATCCTAATCTCTCTTTATCACGATCGATCGATTTTTTTTTTTTTTTTTGGGAGGGGGGGGGGGTAAAAGAAAAGAGAGGTAAGAGAAAGGAGAGAATTTAATTACTTAATTACAATTTAAGCATTATCAATTACATAACAAAAGGAAAAAAAAAAACGAAGGAAAGGAAGCTAACGTAAATGTGTATATATTACAAAAGACTCTAAATGTTATGGAATAAATAATGTGCATATGTGTAACGTTAATTCACTGTGGATTTACTTATTAAATTTTTATTTTTTATTTTAATTCTTAAATTTTTATTCTTCATCTTTTTTTAACACAATTAAAGAACAATAAAATCAAATTTATTGATTAATAATAAAATTAAAATATGAAAAATCAAAGTGGGAAAAAAACCACAAATAAGTGATGCTTTCAAAGTTATCACCAAAAAATTTACTTTAATCCTCAAACTTTACAAATGATACTTGTTCAATCCCTCAATAGTTTTTAAATTTAATTTTGATACAAAAATTTATTTTTTTACTTTTTAATTTTTGGTTTGAGAGAGAGAGGACGCTGAATTCCAGTATTGATACTAATTTTAACCACCAAAATAGTTACTCATGGTGTTAAAATGTTATGTTTAATGAGGGGAGTTAAACTTACATGTTTTTTCACCTTAGAAAACATATCTAAGTTCGGAAAGAGTTTTTGTTTCTAGTTAATTTCAGATTTTTGTGTTGGTTTTTTTTATTTTTAAGGTTATTTATGGGTTTGTGAAGGTATTTATGCTTTTTTCTTCAGGAATTTTGGATTACAATTGAGTTGAAAAGAGTTTTTAGATCAAAAAAACATAAATCATGTTTTTTTAACTACCTTAGTGGCCAAAATCTAGAGATATCAGATTGACGTATCTATCTGGAATTATTTCTTTCAAAAAAAATATTAAAACAGAAGATATGTCGTCCACCCAAATTGATTTTCTTTTTTCCAAAAAAAAAAAAAATAGACCCTCACACAAGCCCTTTCTAAATGAGCTATGTGTTGGCATGATCTCTTTATTTATTTTTTAATTGTTATTTTTGAAAAAATTTCATAATTGTTTTAAATGTGTTTTTTAAATATTTTGAAATTAACGGCCCTTCTCTCAATTTTTTATATTTTTTATATTTAGATTCATCTATAATTTTATTCATATTGTATATAATTGAAATTTATTTTTATAAATAAGAACTATTTATTTTTTAATAGTATTTTCTAAAAATGCAATCTTGTGAGATATTTTTTTTTCCTTTGATTATATTCAATTAATTTCATGTGTATATCTATTTATATTATTATTTGATTAAATTAAAAAACTATATAAATAGAATTATTGAGTATAATTGGGTGAATGAACGATGTTGCGAGATTAAATATCTTGATCTACATTCATTTTTCAATTTTTTCAAATACATATTTAATTATCATTAATATATTTTTTTCTATTTATTGATATAGATAATTCATAATTTATTTATTTAGATATATGTACATATTTTTAATTTGTAATTAATATTATTTATGAAAAAAATATATATATTACAAACATCTGATCGATTTTTTTTTATATAAAAAAAAAATTATTCAGCCGGCATCGAATAGCGAATGAAGTAGCTTTTGAAACAGGTACAAGGCAATTGAAAGCACGGGAAAGACAGTGCGGTGGCTTTAGAAAAGATCCAGGGTGCCCAAGAAAGCACCGCTGTTTAAGTATGCCTCCCAAACTACACTGAAACGTAGTGGGCTAACATTTAAGATCAAATCTGCAAGGGCATGCTGGTACATGGAAAAACAACAAACATAAACGAGAAGGAAAGACCAAGAATGTATGACCAAATCCCGCATCATCCTCCTGCTCTTTGAACTTTGAAGCTACACCAATACATATTGCAATTTTTGCATACATTTAGGGTAATTAACATGGAAAAGGACAGAGAGCAAACTTATGAGAAAACCGAGGTATAACGTTAGGGATCACTGAAAATCCAAGTATTTACAAGAACCGATATGTGCAGGGTTTTGGTAGCTTAGTACAAGGTATCACCAGAGAGACATTATGAACTAGATTTCCTAGGCAAAACTCATTGGCAAAAATATAAACCTGCAGGGGGATGCACTATGCAGTGTTGAACCAAAAATAAAACTTATCCGCCAT
Organism: Populus alba; assembly: GCF_005239225.2. Taxonomy (NCBI): domain Eukaryota; kingdom Viridiplantae; phylum Streptophyta; class Magnoliopsida; order Malpighiales; family Salicaceae; genus Populus; species Populus alba. The sequence goes on from NC_133291.1 coordinate 126,959, forward strand.
GATCTGTCATGCTGGTAGTATTTCTATTTTTTCAAGACCAATGCTGTATTGCCTCGAGGGTCTGCAACAATGAGCCACAGGATGTAAACCAAGCTCATCCAATCCATGGTTTATCTCGGCATTCAAGTTCAAGTATGGCTGCAGCGAGCTGCTTCACTCTTGGTACAAGTGATCCCCTATCTTCTTCGCAGCTTCCAAAAATTTACAGGGAGGATCAAAAGGCTTCACTGAAATCTCAAAATGGAATTCAACTTCACCACACTGTACTGTGATCTCAAATATTTTCTCTCTTAAAGCAGTGCTGATGGCTCTGATTTTGCATCGAGCTTTTCTGAGGTTTCTGGGGAAACTGTCAGGAGTAAAATACGAATGCAGATGAGGAAATATCAAGTATCTACACAAGAAAGCCAAATCGAACCAACGTTCCAGGAAAATATCATGTACATGATGGCATTGTGTTGGTTTCGGTCAGATATTTTAAAGTGATATCCAACATCCTTACCATTTACGTGAAAATGCATTCTAGGACAGGACTAGTGATTTTTCCCATAGAACCATCAGTAAAAAAATCCCATTCGGCATCGTTACTCCTAATTAAAACAACGGGGAGAAAAAACAAACAACAAGAAGTGCAAAATATCTAAGGTGGAAATGCATTTTCTGTCTCCTAAAGAGATACTAAATCAAAACGCTACTCGTACTTCAACAGGAGGTTGGAAAGGATTTCCAGTGCTTAATACAGAAATAAGGCAGAATTTTTTACCTTTTCTTGTCTGACTTCTTGGAGGAAATGAGAGATGAGTTTAGAATGGCGTCAACGGCTTCACACTGTTCTTTCCTTTTTTCTAATAAAGTCTAAAGGAATACGATCACTACCATCATTGACCTCCCTGGTCTTGAGGCTGCCTTCAGCTGAGGAGGTAGAATCTAGTTTCTTTTGGTTTCTGTTACATTCAATAGATTTCCTTGGTCCTCTCAACATGTTCAATTTCATTTTTTTATGGCCACCACTCATTTCATGTTCAGAACAGTCCCTAGTACTCTTCGAATTATCACATTTATCTTTCTTCTTACTCGTACAAGAATTCGAGTCACGTTTCTTCTCGCTTCCCTCTTTGCCCTTGCTCTCATCATCTGTAACAGGTTGCTCTGTATTTACAGACTTGACATTTTTTGGAAGACCATGTTCATCTCTTGATTTTCTGTTGCTACTTTGGACATCTCCCCTTTTATATGAAGAATTCTAACCATCTCCAGCAGCAGTCCTATCGTATTGAGTCGCAGAACTGATAGACTTCTTATCCCAGTGCATAGCTCTGTGAAGTTTCTGCTTGTTTTGTTTGCCAAGAGTTTTCATCCCTGCGCATAGCTCTCTGCAGTTTCTGCTCGTTTTGTTTGCCAGGATTGCCATTGCCTTCAGCATGCTTTGCCTGCCTCGAATTATTATTAATACTTTCTTCCCTGCAAGTATCCCTAGGAGCTGTTTTGAAAAAGGATTCATATGCCTGTTTTCTGAGATGACCAAATCTCTCTTTACTATCGCCCAATTATGGTTAGTCTGCAAGGTCCTCGCATTACCCAAAATCCAAAGATAGAGCTTGGCTCTTGTCAGGGAAACATTCATCCGTTTAACATCAGCGACAAATCCAATACTGCTGGGATTCGATCCATTTGTAGAGGAACTTGAATTAGATGCTCTAATAGTGGAAAGTATCAGTATACCAACCTCTCGATCCTGAAATGAAATCCTTCAACAGTATTGAACTCAATATCAGCTACACCAGATGATCCAAACGCACTAGAAAAACGAGCGCAGAGGTGAGAGCTGACTCTTTTATGGAGTTACGATGCCAATTCTACCACCAGTATTGAACTCTTTTATTAGTCGACTGATCAAGAAGAATTGCTTCATCTCTTGATTTTTTAGTTTAAATCTTAAAACAACACTTAAATTGAACATCCGTGACAAAATTATACACACTTCAGCAGACCAACCCATTTTGGATTTGAATAAATGGAACCAAATTTATTAGTGCTGAGAATCATCAATGACAAGATTGTTAATGACAGAAAGAAAATCTGTTTGGTACATATCAAAGATTATGAGACGCCAAAACTTTTTTTTTTTTTTTTCCTGAAGCTCGGCTGATAAATTTAGATTAGGTCAGAAATTGAAATGGGCATTACATAAAAGGATAGCCCAATCATATAATGATGATATCCATGAACCTCTTATATCCAAAGATTCAATCCTGGGTCCCCGGAACAGTCTCCAGCTGCCACCTTCCGCCTTGTGATTATGATAAGACAATCCGAACATTGTCCTCCGAAGGAACATGATGCAGGATTTTTTTGCCAAAGCTGTTATAAAAGCCGTTTCTCAACAAGCAGTATATCTTTCCAAGCTTCATAAAACATCCAAGTGATGCCTGAGGAAGGCATCACTTTTAAACAACTTGCACCCCACCCTCTGTAAAGTCCCATCAATCCCTCCTCCCTAATTACCTCTGAAAGTGCTGCTGCCATGTGGGGTGGACATTTACCTTGCAGAGCTCCCACCATTAGCCGTTTCCTGGCCACCTCTAACGGAAAGCTAAGGGTGCTAGCAGTAAAACCTGTATATCCAAAATATAAATGAATTATTACCAACTAGCTGACCGAGAAGGTGTTGTAACAACAGTTATCAGTTAGAATGCAGGTCTATCTAATCATTTATGCTCTACTAGCCATATGATTGCAATGTATGTAAATCTCCACACTTTAACTTAGAAATAAGATGCAAGTAAACAGCTTCTCTAATATTACTCTGGAAACTAATGTTTATTTGAAATATACTCGGTTTCTCACCAGAAAAAGCTCCAATTAGGAGCATCTCTGGACGGTTTAGTGACTTCTTATTTTTTCCCTTACAATAAGATGTCTTGATCGTGTCATACATGAAATAGTAGCATGTACTGTATGGAAGCATGCCAATCAGTGTAGGTGAAATCCCGGCATAGAAGGCACCAATCCCTCCATCCTTGTAAATCTTGCTAATTGCAATGCTTAAAGTAGGGTATATATCACGGCTCACAGTCAATCTATCCTGTAAGAAATACAAGTGTCACGATCAGTTTTAACTAGAAAACAGAGATAAACAGAAGTCTCAACTCTCAAGGATTTTCAGACTTGAAGCTGTAGAAGGAAAAGGTTGTGACCCAATATCACATCTAATTTTCATTAATTAAAACAAAACATAATATGATATACCATTGCACCATATTATCCAAGTCAGAGCAGGATCCCAGGAGGGATATGAACATATATAATCATGATGAATATGCAGTAAAACAGCAGATAGCTACTTAATGCTATGAAGTTTGATCTGATTTTCCATTTTTGATATTAAAGCTTGTAGTGCAAATACCTTCAAAACTTCAAGAGGATGGCATGCAAGTGTGCTAAAAATCCCAGCAGCTGCACCACCCACAGCAACTGGAGAAACCCAGGAGAGAGAAAAGCTCAAACTAAGAGGACCAAGTTGCACCCTTGGACATTCGCTCTGACTCCATTTCTCTTGTGCTGATGTCATCGCTCGCTTGACACACTCGAATGTTCCAAGCTCAATTGCCTGAGTAGGAATTATACGAAGCATATTGATTCCATTTCCAGCCCACAGTCCCTGCCAACCCTGTTGCTCAATCACCTCCAAGAAACTACCAGAAATATTTTTGGATCCAACACCAACCACCATTCTTGTTCTGCATTTTAACAGGTAAAAAATAAGGGAAGATGTTTGGCTTTTCATGAGTTAGTGGTCAAGACGAATAAAAATAGTTAACAACAAATCAAACATTTCAAAATATCTAGCATGTGTAAGTAAAACTTTGGAAGCTCTCATGAACTGGTTGGTTTCACGATACAAAAGTTGATTTATGCTAGCAAAGTTGGTAAGAGTGTACGGAAATTTTCCAAATAGCATCAATCAAGAAACTCCTCTTCTTTCTTCTGAGATCTCGGAATTTAATAACTTGCATTGATTCGTTCGACCAAATTTCTAGAGATCTTTCACTTTCAAATTTTACTTCATAGAATAGATTTACTTCGATAACAGACTAGATCTCAAACTCAATTTGCACTAACCGATAGAAACTGACTTCAATAGCAAATACTAATCTGATGGTTATATAAAAGCAGTAACTCAAGTGCTATAGAAACAAGAAGACACAGAGCAAATACTAACCTGATGGTTTCTAAAGGCGCAAGCACAGCTTTCGTCATAGCCCCTGCTAAAGCCCCACTGAGAAACTCACCGGCTTCTCTACTCCTCATGAAATCCTGAGTTTTTTCATCATATTCAATTCAAAATATTTTTTATTTTAAAAAAAAAAAAAAAAGCAAAAAAGGAACATTCAACTCACCCAATTGAAAAAAAAAAAGAAAAAGATCAGGGCTTTACTTTTATTCTGAATGTAAACCAACTTGGTTCTTTATTAAAGAGAGAAATAAAAGGCAGATTCAGAATATTCCATCCACGATTCATTCATTTACTGAATAACTTTCCTTTTCCTTCATTACTATCGGTCTCGACGCAAGCAAAAAAAATAAATAAATGAAAAAGAATTGCTTTAATTCCAAAGGGGGGTTAAAAATGGTGATGAGGAGTAAGCAGGAGGCACATACTCTAACAGCAAGCTTGAGATCAGGGAGTTGAAATCGGAGCTCAAAAGGAACAGCAAGAGAAGGAGGAGAAGGTAGAGGGATAGGTTCATCTAGCTCCTTGGGAAGCACCATGGTGACCCCACCGAGCACGTCTCCAAAAACCCCGCACTTCTTCTTCTGCGATTCAGTTTCAAAATCCATCGTCGGTTTTTTTTTTTCTTTTTTTAAAAAAACAAGAAAAAAGGAGATTATTTTTTAACAAGAGTAGAATGAAGCTATATAGTAGTTGGTGTTAGTAGGGAGGGAGGGAGGGAAAGGGACATACCTGAGAGTGGGACTTTTGGGTTCGAAGAGATATTTTCCCTTCCCTCTCGATAGAGTTTTTGTTTGCTTGCTTTCTTTTGTTTTGAAAGTGAGTCGAGAGGAGTCTTTCTTGGGTTTTTAGGGCTTTTTGTTTTTGGTGACTACTACTTCTTTCCTAGGGTTTTTGAAAGGCGCAATTTTGAGCGCTTTTTTTCTTGCTAGAGGCTGTGTCTGTCTGTGTCAGAAACAGATGCCTACCAACTACAGCATAAATATTGGTTTCCTTTTATAATTTTTTAAAATATTTTTAAATAATATTTTTAATATTAATACATCAATACAATTTAAAAATAAATATAATTTTAAACATGAATCACATTTCAAACCTTTTTAGTAAATATTTAATAGTGTAGTATGAGTTGTTTTTCGAAGTATATTTTACATGAAATACATTAAAATAATATTTTTTATTTTTAAAAAATTATTTTTTTATATTAACATGTTAAAATGATCTGAAAATATTAAAAAATTAATTTAAAATAAAAAAAATAATTTTTAATATTTAAAACCATTTAAAAATATAAAAAAAATATTTTAAAACCCAAAAATAAACTAGAACTTTAAATAAAGAGAAGGAATGAGTTTGCGGTGAAAGTAATGAGTATGTAGTATGCACTTAAAATATTAGAAAACAAAAAAGAAAAAAAAAATGGAATACGAAGAGCATGTATGGATGATGGATATGGTCGAAAGAGAAATTCATGAATGTATTCATGGTGCTATTGTTGTTCCCCGATATTAATTTTTATAAATCCAAACTGTAATTTCCAACACCAAATTTTAGTTGATAATTAATAATTGGAGTGCCCCCGCTTCTTCTTTTTTTTTCTTTTTTTCTTTTTTTTTTTAACCTTTTCAATTGATAAACTAAATTTACAACCTCTGGTATCTGTGAAAATTTAGTTTTTTTTTTTTTTTTTCAACTCATCGGGGTACCTTGTGCTCCTATAATTGCATACTTTGCTGCTTCATTTTCACAGCATACTTCCTAATGGAACACCATATTCATTTCAAGCAGTCCTTCGTGTTACTTGTTATTCCACAAAGATGGGGCCTTTTTTCCTCCTCCTTTTTTAATATCCTGATTCGAGAATTGCGGTTCTGTTATTCCATATCATTTTCCTGATATTTTTTAAAACAGCGTCGTTCCCCTCAAACTTTATCCTGACCGTGTTATTCTTCAAATAAACAATTAGCAGACTACTCTTGTTCTCCTTGTTGAATGGCCGACCCTTTCCAAAGTCTATAGAAACTAAAAGATTTCTTTTCATGGAATAAAAAAATGAGAAATTGGGATGGAAAGGGAAAGAATTGTCGAAGCACAGGAATTGGTGGGGCCACCTGCCATGTGAGTTACCTTTTTTTGTTGAGATACTCCTCCACAAATGACCAGGGACCATTTAAAGAAACTTCTGTAGACAAGGAATGGGATAGGAAAGCGAAGCTGTGAACATCCTCCAAAAGGCATTTGCCACTTGTGTTATTGGACCCTTGGCATTAACACAAGTCCACAAAATTCACAACAATCATTTACACGTTCTTAGTTTCTGATGTTTTGGATCTTACTGTCCTTGAAAATCGCATGCAAAGGGCACACAAAAATTGTGGACGGACAGAGCAATCGAAGTTCTCCGCATGCTTAAAAAACAAAATGCTTCAAGCAAATACGCAATGGATTTCTCAAATGAAAAATGCTGCAATGAAAAGACAGGTACTTGCTCATCATATTATCAATCTGTCCGAAGAATTTCTGTTTAGTATGAAAAATCATAAGACTTCACAGATGGGCAGAATACAAGACTATATTTAAATCAACAAGAGTTCCTTCCAGCTATGGATGTAATGAGACCACAGAACACTAAAAAATGGTGGTACATGTACAATTTACAGAACATCTGAATCTACAGAAATGCTGTTACCTCGCCCAAGAAATCGAGAGATGGAGGCGCTGCCTGATTGTGAGTTCTCAGCGAGCATGTAAAGACAGAATAAGCATAATGCTGTGCCAGCAAAATCCAAACCAAAATGTGTAAAAAAAAAGTAGGAGAAGATGATTAGTTATTGATAAATAAAGATTTTCCATGAAGTATTCAAATAACAAGCAATCAATAATTGTGCAAAGACAAATGCAGCCAGGCCACCATCTTAGAGCAAAAGGACCAAGAAAGCACTGTCAAGATAAAGAACTCTGCCAACAAAAGAATTGACTCCTTCCAAACATCATATGCTTCTAGTGATTTTGCTTGATTGTGCCCTATGTATTGACAATTCAACATATTGACTCGAAACTACAATCGTCATTTAAATCACATACCCACCTTGATTTGAGCCTTTCACTATTGTGCCTCAACAAAGAGTTCCATATGCAGTATTAATGAATGACAATGACACAGAACAATAGGGAGAATAAAGTCGATCCAAACAAGACAAGTCATGAAAAGTATGAATCTACCATAAGAGTGTGTGCACCATTTTGCCACATAAATATTTCTCCAGTAGATTAGTTAATGTAGCCAAAAAGCAAAGGCAACGAGTAATCACAGAAAGACTTTAAGCATGACTCCAACATAAAACTGCCAAGTCAACAGGTTTTCGTATTCTTTTCTCACTCTTTTTTTAATAAATTTATTGAAGAGAAAAGATATCCATACAAAAGCAAGGATAAACATCCTCCTACAATTGAGAGACATGGACTGCAACCAAGGAAAACAAGATCCCTCCAATCCCACTGCATATCAGATAGGGATACCACAGTAAAACCCCAAATTTTTCTATCCACATTTTTATCCTCCAGAGGAGAGAATTGTGGGAGGAGGCAATGGATTTGGATGTTATGAGCACGCATTACCTATTTTTAACCCATTCATCAAAGAAACTTGATTAATATTAACTCTTATTCTCTACAAAACAATAGATGTAATGAAACAGAAACTGAAGATCTAAAAAGAGAAACTTGATCGATATGAACAGAAGAAGAACAAGCATATTGAAAAAAAAAAAAAAACAATAGAGATTTCTTATTGCAGTTTTATCCATAAGAACAAAACCAATAATAATGTCATTTGCAAACAAATTATGGCCCACATACCAGCATAAGCAATTGTAACCCCTGAGACCAGTCGTCCCAAAGATGATAGTATGTAAAGACAAACGATGACCTGAGGAAAGAAAAAGACAAGATTAACTTCCTGTTATATTTGATAAAATCTGTAAAGAAAAATGTTGTGGCCATTGTGAAGGCATGCCAGTAAAAACCAGAAAGCTTTTCTACAAGACTCTTCAAGAGGTTCCCGAATGAGCAATGAATCTCGGTCCAGGCAAGTTAATTTGTAGAAAATCACATGATTTAGCTAAGACTGCTAATTCTAGACAATAAATGGGACTAGGAGAGAGGGAGGGAGGGGGCAGCATCAGCCGATCAAGGCAATGAGAAAATCAAAAGATACCACAGACAAACCCCATCTGTAAGATATAAAATGCAGAGGCTCGGTCCTATTTATTGCATAGATATTGATGATGGATTGTAAGATTCAAGAAGCATGCCTACATCAACAGTAGAAGATTATCTGAGGATAAAGAAGCATAACTCATCCCTAGTCTTCACTTGCATTAATTAACAAATTTCACGCGTCCAAAATCAAGTGAATAATAGCATTGCAAATGAACCTAAAAAGATAGTTATATTCAGAAGCAACAACTTGTTTTGTATAAATTCATACAAAGAATCCTAATTCCACCTTGTTGCAGTTGCATTAGCATGATGAGGTCAAATTGAAACGCGACTAAGCAGTAGTGAAGTAAGAAATGGAGGGATGGATAACCTTGAAGAAAAGGCGTTTGTCGTGGCCAGTAGCAGCAACCCTGAGGACAGATTCAGCAGCTCCAATGGTATTAGCAAACCATGCTACTATACTGTTTGCTGTGTCCTGTGATATCTGCCACTCCAATGGATCCACTGGTACCCTATTTTTATTATTTTTAATTGCAATTCCATCATCATAATTATTATTATTATTATTATCATGACCAAAATGCAATTCAAAGGAAGGAAGGAAAAGAAAAACCCTAAAATTGGAATTGGGGAAAAGGAAAGGAAAGGGAAAAGAGAGAGAAGTACGAGATGTTTAATTGGCGGAAGAGAAGGCCGAGAATAGCGAGGGAGCAGAGGAGAACGATGAGGACATCGGACATCAAAGAGAAGAGGCTAGAATTCCGATAGGCACAGTGGTAGTAAACCAAGGTTCCACTCACCAATCCAATCAAAGCCTTCCCTATTTCACCACCACCACCTTCTAACTTTCCCTTGATGTTGCTTATGTTATCTCTATCTGCCATCATCTTCTTCTTCGTTTTCAATCTTCCATTTCTTCCTTGCTCTTGTTGGATGGATCCCCACTGCAGATTCACGAGCCTTTGACCTTTCTTTTCAACTCTAGTTTAAACTTTAAACTAATCTAACCATCTCTTTCCTTCTCTCTATATTTTTTTTAATTCGAGTATTTTATTTAACAAAACTCCATCTGGCCTCTATTACTATTTTTTAAAAATTACGTATTTTCATAACACGTGTTGTGTTTATATAATATCATATACGGTGACAGTTAATAAATAAAAGCCTCTTTTACAAATAATATACTCAAATAAAAAAATTAAAAATCAAAAGTTAAGTTAAGTTTCATTGAAGATGATTTTATATGATTTGTTTCTAAAATTAATATAAAAATTAAATTAATTTAAAATAAAAAATTTACAAATGATATAATATTTTAAATTTTTTGTAAATTTTAAAAACCAATAAATCACTTTAAGTTGTTTGTTTGTTGTAGTATTTTTTAAATAATTTTTTTAAAATTTAAAATTATTTTATTTTATTTTATTTACTTCAAATTAATATATTTTTTAGTATTTTTAAATTATTTTGATACATTGATATTAAAAATAATTTTTAAAAAATAAAAAATTATTATTTTAATATATTTCAAAATAAAAAACACTTAAAATAACAACCCAAGAAGCTCCAGTAATATTTTATGAGTTTATTTATTTTTGGAAATATAAATATAGCTATACTGTAAAACTCAAATATATATATATATATATATATATAAAGGGAAAAAAGGAAAGAAGAAAGAAAGAAGACAAGCTCAGCTTAATAAATGAAATAAAAAAGACACCAATCACCATTACTTATTTCTATACATAAAATATACAAATAAAAGAGTATATTTATAATACATTATAATACTGTTTTATTAAATTCTGCAATCTCAACAAGCAACTACAAATGGCAAGAGACACCCCTCCTTCCTGCCATTTCTCCGAGTTTCAGTTGTGTCCATCCCATCTTCTCCTCTCTTCTCTTCTCCTGTTCCCCCATGATTCCATGCCTGCAACGATCAGCATTCCCAGTCACTTCGCCCATTTGTCTTCTTCTAACCGATCAAGTTTGTTTCCAGCACTTGCCTTTCTGCATCATAAATCAAGCATTACCATCATCGCCACAACTCTAGCACTAAAATCACAAGGCGCGTTTTTTCAGGTGCAAAAATGAAACTCGTGCTTTATTTTAGGGTTCAAAAAGGTTGGCGCACCTTCACCGCATAGTTGCTCGAACCGGGCAACAATGTGCTTCCCGTAAGTGTACTTCTTCAGAGCATTAAGGTGGGCATTGATACGACTGAGCAATATCTCCTTCTGTTTATCATTGCTTGTTTCAAGTATCTTTTGGACAACATAATTGGCAAATTGGTCCTTCATCATTATCTGATATTCAAGGCCAAAAGAAGATGCAATTAGCAAGCAGAAAACAGTCTATAGAGTCCTATAATACAGCATCACCAGCGAGTATTGCCAAGAATCTGTGCACTGTCAACAGTCAGACAAATTCTTGAATCGTACCAATTTGAAGAAATCAGTTTGACTTATCTCAGTTCATAACAATCTTATTCATTTGCAATTCTATTTGAGGACAAATAGTCGTGATTGAACCGCTGATACTTCTGTTCTTTTAAATAACCTCTGCTCAAGAAGAGTTTATAATCACCTGACAGAGAGTTTATTAATCTCAAGGAAGAAACAGAGCCTACCATTAGAATATCCGACAGCACCAAATTCTAAATCCAGTTCAAAAACTGCACTTTAATGAGCAGATGATTAATTAAACATATTGCTTTAACTAAACTTTGGCTATTGTAGATTTGGGTTTGAAGTGCTCCCAGCATAGCTGGTTCCGAAATCAACACAGAAGATGGTTGCGCTAAGTTGGCAGCTAAAATGGAACTCATCATATCGATAATGAAATTGATCGAAACAAGAGGAAAACAATGCAGTATCCAACCTCAACTGAGAAAGGTTAAAAAGAAAAAGGCTTCCACGTGCTCAATAAATAAAACTGAAAGCCCCTTCTAGTAGTAGTAATCAAGGGATAAATTAGCTCAAAACAATGAAGGGCAGTGGTTTTCAAGTTACAGTGTTACTTATTTCTCCTTTTAACTTACCAGCAAGTTGTCATTGTCCTCAGACTGCCCAATAATCTCCCCAATCATGAGCTCCCTTTCAGCAGCATCAGCATGCTTCAAACACTTCTCAACAACATTTGATGCATACTTATGCTGACTCATTTGTACAATTTTCCCAGTCAACTTGCTGATAATTTGGCTTCTTTCATGGGGCTTTCCCCTCTCCAAAACATGCTGCAAGCAGCAAAGTAAATCTTAAGAGGAAACCAAATTGGAAATATTCAATTGATATGGAGGCGAAGGGCAAAACATGAAATACAGGAGCACACAAATTCGTAACAAAATATGGTAGTATGAAAACAAATTAGAACTTGGACCAACTGCACCAGCAAGGCACGGTAAATACTGGCTCAAATTAATAAGCTAGCCCACAAAGTAAATCTACAATTAGCCAAACCTAACAAAAATTTAGTAGCAGTTTTTCAAAAAAAAAAAAAACCTTGCAATAAAACAAAAAATCAATTAATTGTCCACTTGTTAATTTTAGACTAAAATCCCTTCTACACACCCAAAAAAAAAAAAAAAAACCAATCTGCAAGGAGTGGGTGTGCCCTAACTTTTGTTGGGGCAAACTGTTCATATTAGTGATCAACATTTCACATGCAAAAGGTTATGCTTGTATCATAAAGTATATTGTGCTGTGGAAAAAACAAACCTGGGTAACATAGTTGCCATACTGGTCTTGAGCAAGAAGGTAGGAAGATTCTAAGATCTCATCAACTATACATTGACTTTGCAGCTCATCAGAACAATGCTCCAAAACTCTCTATCACAAACCAAAAGCATAGAGTTGAAGTATGGTAGAGAAAATGATAAAGAAGATTGTGTCCCCAGTAAACAGTTGTATTACCTGAATGACACGGCAACCATAGGGATGAGTTGACAGTGTGACAACTTGGCCTCGAAACGCAGAAATAATAAATTCAATATGCTCAGCGGGTACACATTCTATACACTTCTGTATTACATGGTTTCCATTTTGATCATGTACGCATCTCATAACATGCCCATCAAGCTCTTGAGCAAGTTTTGCTTTCTGATCAAGCTCAATCACTTCAAGGGCCTTGAGAAAGAAAATATATGATTATCTTTATCAACTAAAGTACTGTATTTGGGACGGCAAGACTATTTATGTAGGATACATAGCATACCTTCTGAATTACACGACAACCATACATTTGCAAACTTAACTGCAATATCTGTCCAGAAAGTTTTTCTGCAAGCTCTATTCTCTGTTCAGGACTTCCATGTTCAAAAAACTGTAGTACATAATACCAGGTTAAATAATCAATAACAATTGGTTTTTATGAAAATCAAGGATGGTTGAGACAATTGCAAGGAGAAGAAAAAAAAAAGGTCAAAGCAAGAAAACCATGATAACATACTTTTTGAATAACATAATTTCCAAAAACATCTGTCATTAGTTTTGGAGCATGAGGAAGAACTTCTTTAAATACAGACTCCTTTTCCTCAACATTGCAATTTTCCAGTTTTTGCTGAATAAATCGACTGCCATGTTGATCAACACTGCAGTTAAGCATACAACAAAAATTATTCTCGGTATTAATTTTTTATGCTTGGAATGACATGGCAATCAAAAAGAGATGCAAAAAACATGCAGTTTAGACACACCTGAATTCAACTATGCGCCCTGCTACATCAGAGAGTTCAAATTTCCGGGCATTGTTTGATTTTAGTTCTTCAAGAAAGTAATGCCTTTTGGGGTCATCAGCACTGTTAACTGCTCTCTGTTCTTGACCTCTGAAATATAATCCTGCATTTCTACTGGAACCTTGGGGAAATCTCAAGTCAGTTCGCCGACTTAGATGATTGACTCCGCCTACTGGAGATGATGGAAGCACCGGACTGGTAAGAGGTGAGGCTGGGAAATGGGTTATGACGCCCATGCCTGGGGGACCTCCATAATAGCTACCACCAGAAATTCCTATTTTTCCTGGAACGGGAATGCTTAAACCTCCACTTGTTGAAGTTAGAACTTTCTGATTGGCCATATGAGCAGCAGCTGCCAAATCTTTCTGTGGAATGAAAGAATCAATCTGAGGCCCAGTAGTTCCGCTTGATGCCAAACGATTATGAGGAGTAGCACTATATACATCCCCGAAAGGATGTTGAAAGAGCTGTGCGTGAAGAGGGTCCACAAAAGAAGGTTGTAGCATTAATCCATGTTGTCCATAAAACTTGGCCAGATGTTGCAAGCTACCTATTTGTTGAACTGCTGAAGCATCAGCAGTTCGACCATCATTGCTTGGACCAGGAGCACCACCAAATGACACAGGAATAGTGCTGTGAGATGGAAATCCAGGCATATATGGGGAAATAAACGCAGAACCAACAGCATATCCACCCATATTATACTGTGGGGGATATACACTAGATGGCTGGTAAAAGGGAGTCCCTGCAGTCATATAAGCTCCTTGTGGTGCATAGAAAGGAGGGTTCATCGCAGGGGAATGCGATGATGGAAGTACCTCAGTGGAGGAGAATTTAGGATAACCATGGGAAGGTTTTCCCATGCTGCTGTGAGATGGATTTGTACCTTGAGAAATCACTTGAACCTGATGTGGAATGCCTTGCTGGCTGTGTGAATGATGCTGTGGTATATTCCTTCCATAAGTTTGCTGATCTTGTTTGTTTTTTGTTCTCGACTCCATTATGGCAGAGCCTGATTGACGGGAACCTCTAATCGAAGCATCAACCTCAAATCCAGTACCTTTAGTGCTGGATTCACCTTTTTGCTGGGTTGGAGTCCCAGCACGACATGGTGAAGTTGGCAATTCAGCACTTGGAGGATCATTGATGGATATTAACCTCAAACCATCAACCTCCAGTGCATACGTATCCACACAAACATCAGAACCAGCATTTGATTCTGATATTTTGGACATGCTGGCAGAAGAAACATTTGATGAAATTGCATGGACATCATGATCAATTCCTACTTCTGCTGCATGGCTTGAGGAACGGGACTGGCTGTATACAGGAGAAGGGGTGCGAGGGAAGTCTTCCTACAAATTCATCAAAGAGAGTGCAGGGGTTTGAGGGCAATGGTTAGAGCAAAGCCACACACATCAAAAAGGGAGAAATTAGTTGATGAAATTTATCTGATCTGGAAAACGCTACACTTACAAATATACATGCAATATCCTTTGATATATTAAATGCTATACAACATATAAAATGTGACAAAAAATTAAAAGGAAGAGATGAACAAATTTCAAGAGCATGAACCAAGCATGAAAAGTTAACGTGTTCCAGAAATTGAGACTCCCCACTGTTAATTCTAGACCTGAATCAGACCTCAGAAGAAACCAACTAAACCAGCAGCAAAAAATTACCAAAAATGTATAAGAGAGATGACTAATAACATATCATGCTTATCATGCCAATTCATTAAACTCCAAGTGTTATTTTCCTGAAAGAAGAAAGCCACATACCTGAATGAGATCCACCAAACTCTTATGTCGACCTGCCAAAGAAGTTGTGCTCTGTCCGGATATATACACGCCACTATTTTCTAAAGCTCCTCTAGGTGATCTATCTTCATTTGGCTCCTCCTTGTGAGTTGAAAGGGAACTTTTGGGGAGTTGCAGAGATCCATTGCCACTTTCAGGTCTCCAATTATTCCCCAAACCACCAATATGGTGCACCAGACGCCGATTCTCCCGTGACAATAGTGGTGGAGGAAGCCTTGGATTCAAGTTGACATTGGAGCAGTAGTATGCAAAGTAAGCTGGATCAGAGCGGAGTTGTTCTTCTGACTCACAATTTTCAATAACACTGCCTAAACTTTCCAAGCTAGAACTCATGCCTGAGTTGTGTTGAGCTAAAAGGTTTCCAATAGCAGCAAATGACCCCTCCATACTTGGTGGTGCGCTGCCACTTCGACTGGGAATCGTCTCAGTTTCATCTCCATGGAATCCCTGCCTCTTCAGAAGCAATCCCAATTCCTCTGCTGCCATACTTCTTAAGGGTGATCCAAGTACAGCAGAATCCTTAGAACTGGACCACTTTCTAGCACCACCACTCTCCACCATTCTCATGGGGCTTTCAGTAGCCATCCTGCTTAGACTTACAACCAGCTCTTTTCTGTTCAGAGAAGAAACTTACATTGTTTCCAGCAATGCAGCAAAGCCATGATGATCCAGTTCTGCAATTCAAGAAGTAAAAATTACTAACCATTATAGAGATGACACAGGCAGGCTGCAGGCACCTGACCTGTGACAGGGTACAGCTGAACAGAGTACTCCATGCTTTAAAGTTGATAAATTTAAGCAACTCCAAAACATTTATAACTTGTATAATTCCACTATCTGAAATATTTTCCTCTATAAAGTCCATACCTGGTGCTTCAAAAATACCCGATTTCAAACAGAATTATGACAATATTTAAACCAAACACGAACATCACAAGTTTATTCTTCTGGTCAGCTTCTGTATATGTGGCTATGCCATTAAAAATGATGAAAGCTCGATTATTTTTTTCTCTTCGTAACCCCGACTGAAAACTTGGGAAATCCACTAAACCCCAACAGACCATTAAGACTCCACCGTCGAACAAAATCGCCAAATTAAAGGAAATAAAAGAAACCCTTTATTCTTAAAGCCACGGACTCCCTCTACATGAAACCAAACCACTCAACAATCAAATTCACTGATCACAAACCATAGATGAGAAAAGCACTTAGGAAGAGAGAGCCTTACCAGCTGATAGAAAAAAAAAGACCTGGGGAGTCTGAAACAAACCCTGCCCCCGAGTCTGTTGGAGAGTTCTGGAGTAAGCACACAGATGTTAGAGAGTGGGAGAGAGAGAGAGAGAGTTTAGGGTTGAGAACTACAAATGGCAGTTTGCAAAGAAACCTCAGAGTTAGCCCCAAAGCCAGGGTGAATTTCAAGTCTTCCTTTGGACTTTGTCTGTCCCCTCCCCATTAATTAATTACAGTTTTTTATTTAATTAAGCATAATTAGGCACCTTGTTTTCTAGTGTTGTTATGTCAAAGGACGAGAATGCCACTATCTGCCCTCTTTGTGTTTGTGGGGGTTGGGTGGCGTTGTGACTTTGTGGTGTGCCTTGGGGTGGTTTGGTCTTATGGAAGACACGGTTCAGGTGATGCTTGGACACGTGTTTGTTCAGGATCTTACAAGAGAGACATGTTGGTGACACGTGGCTTATGAGCGGAGTCAAGTTGCAGCTTGTGATGTAGGGCGTGTTTGGAATTATAACACTCTTGCGTTTCTCTCCATTTTGGGATTTGATATATTCTCCAGGATAGAAAAGGACTTACCGGAAAGAAATCTACCAAATATGTTTAGGAAATTGGTCACATGAAATCAATGTCTCCTCGTGATTTTCCTTTCTCTCGTGATCATAGGAATAGCTTGTGGTTTTTTCACCACTTTCTTCTTTTATATTTAGATTAAATTCCTTAAAAAAAAAATTCGAAAGTTTTGTAGTTCGGTTTGTCTTTTTGGATGATGTGCTGATGTAATTAGCATGTATTTCGGCACGAAAGCTATTTGACGCTTTTCCTACAAGTCTTTCTGAATTTGGAAAGCAAGAAACGAAACCACGTGAATGAAATGAAAAATCTTTTTTTTTTTTATATTTTGACACAAATAAAATCTATTTTGATAATTCGTCCATGAATTCCATTTTTATTCAAGTGGATGGCATGCTGATATATATTTTGCACGAGTGCATTGGCATAAAAGCTTTTTATATATATATATTCAATTTTCATTTAATAACTTGAGAAATAAACTATTTAGAATAGATTATGGGTGTGTTTGTTTTTATATTCAAAAAAATATTTTTTAAATATTTTTTGTATTTTATTTAGATTAATTTTTTTATGATTTTGAATCTTTTTCACGTGCCTGTAAAAAAATAAATAGTCTAAAAAAAAATAAATAATATAATATATTATTTTAATATATTTTAAAATAAAAAAATACTTGAAAATTCAATGTTATTACAGTTTCAAATCCTACTTTAATCCACGCGTCAAGAAGAAAGGACAAGATGTCAAATATAATTTGATTTGCGGCAGATTATCATTTGCATGATCTAAACACTCAATTTGAATCAATACTCCTCTCCATCCACTTCTATAATTATCATGCGGCAAGCCAGTCAGGTGGCTAGCCTATCATTTACGCTTTAGTAGCAAAATCCTCTCTCCTACAATCTCTTAACAACTTGGTACAACTGCTTTAATTACATGGATGCCCATTCTACGACGACAACAACAATGCATTTATAAAATATTTAGATTATATTTTTGTATTTTAAAAATATTTTTTATTTCAATAATATTTTTTACTTTAAGTTAATTTTTTTTTTGTTTTTATTATAGTTTGACATGGTTGTTTTTGTGTTGTTTAACGCTGTTTTCTTATTATTTTTTTAATATTTAAATAAGTTAATATTAAAAAATAATATTTTCGCGATTAATTTTAATAACCCGCAAATGATGGATAAGGTTGCAGACCCAAAGCTTCCGGTTTAAGCCTGGGCAAGATAGAGGCACAGCAGGTGCACGTACCTCTGGGATATAATACAATTATTAAAAGCGTGTCTCTAAAGTAAAAGAAACCTCTGACGTGACGAAATTTATACAATAAAGCATGAACCATTTCTTCACTACGATTGGGAATCATCAATATATTTATATATTTGAAGGAGATAGAGTTAAGTTCGTATATTACCTTTATCAAAATCATTTTATTCCTTTAAATATCTCTCAAAAAAAACATGCGTAGATGGATCTTTATAGATGCTAATTTTAACATTATTCTCTCTTTTTTGATGCAAGTGAACCATGTTAAAATAAACTTAAATTATAAAGGAGATTATATTATATAATTTATATTACTCATCAAGATATCTTTTATAACGAATTATTTTAAATTTGAAATTTGCATAAATTCACACTATTTTAATATTAATTAGAAAAAAAAATATTGAAATTCAAACATGTAACTATTTGATCATATAATATCACAACAAATAAATATCTCAATAAAAATACATAAGTTATTAGGTGAGATTTTAGTATATAATTTTTATTATTTTTTAAAAAAATATAGGGTTTAGGGAATATTAAAAATATTTTTTAAAAAATATTAAAAATAATTAATAAAAATAAATTAAAATTTGAAGAGAGAGGAAATAGTTTGTTGCATGTGATAAACTACGAAGAGCACGAAAAATCACACTACGATGATTCGGCGACCAGCTTTTTAGTCAACGCCCCGTTTTCTTTTCGCAGTTTTGTTTTTTTCTTCCTCTCGAATTTCTTATATGTTGGCAACAAACTCACACTTGTTTTTATTAAAAGCCAGCGTCCCTTCGTTTACATGTAAAATTTTACATATTAAGAATGCATGATTAACAGTGTTATAATTATAACAATAAATTTATTTATAAGAAAAGGTATAAATTCTTTTGAAATGCTCTTCGCATGCATGGATTTTTTTTATTACTATTCAGATTCAGATATTATTTCGGATGAGAAAATAATCACATGAGCTTAAAATATTTAATCAAAAGAGATATTTGATTTAACGAATAAAAAGACTTTAATTATTTGTTTTCTTTGTTGGGTTTAATGAAAGAAATGACTTTGATATTCTGCTTTCTTGATGTACTTGATCTTTTCTAAGAGAACTTTCAGGTATGTTTGCTTCATCTTTAATCTCAGCTCATTGTGTTTGATTTGATGGTTTTATTGTTTATTTATAGACAGGTTATATGTAATTTTTCTTGAATACACAAAAGAATTATAGTATTAGGATTTTATTTTTATTATCCTATATTATTTAATTGGCATTTAATAATTATTTTTTAATTTGTGTTTGTTTTGATCCATTAAATCTTATTTAAAAAATTATTTTATTATTCGACTTATACTAGTTAATTATTAATTTAGCCCATTGGCTTTTAACCCAAAAAATTCCATCAAGGTTATTTAGAGAACACTATATAATGATTTTGGAGTTGCAAATTTCAATAGCTTGGCGATAATAAACATGAGTTTATTCATTTTGATTGTTTGTGGTAAAGTATCATTTATTTATAAGGACAAATATCATATATTCAACTTATTAAAAATTAATTAGCTTTGCAACGTCATTCACGCACTTTAGGTTATTAGGTACAAGGTTGTCCACGGGTCAAGTTTATCTTAGTACCTTTAGTTGTTAGGTGCCAGGTTATTTTTAGGTTAGGATTCTTTCAAACATGTTTTTCAACTTTTTCAGGTTGTATTTCAACTTCATTCGGAGGTGCTTGACCATATAATCAAGATAATTATATCGCCAATAAATTTAATTTATGACCGTACATAATAAATTTATTTTTATGGTCACGGAGAGCTTGAGTCATGTGGTTGAGTTGTGGAGATTTTAGTGCTTGTTATAAAAGTCCCGTTTTAAATTGCTTAACACTTGAAAATAAATTAAAATAATATCTTTTATTTTTTATTTTTTAAAAGTTAATTTTGACACAAGCACATAATTTTTTTCCCAAATGGTCCCTATTCTGCTGGATTTCAAAAGGAAAGAACTAACATTTGGAATCAATTATACATTTTAATTGAATTCAATTACAATGTTCAACTTGAATTTAAATTAATAAATAAATTGAATTTACATATTTAAATGAGATAGAGTTTAGTTCATATATTACCTTTATCAAAATCATTTTGTTCAGTAAAATATCTCTAAAGAAAAGATGGGTAGATGGATCTTAAAGGATGCTAATTTTTTTTTTTTTTCTGGTGTAGTAAATCATGTCAAGAAAATTTTATAAACTCGAAAGCTTAAGTTATTAAATGAGATTCTATGATATGATTTATATTATTCATTAACACATCTTCTATAATAAAACCCTATTAAATTTGAAACTTGCACACCACATTATCTTGATTTTAATTAGAAGATAGATCAAGGATTGTGAGATTCAAATTTATAATTGTTTGGTCACCAGAACTATAATATCACGATAAATAAACATCTCAATAGAAAAACCTAAACTATCAGGTGAGACTCCAATATTTGATTTATATTATTTTATAGCAAATCATAGGATTGACCTTCAATTTATTTTCTGTATCATTCTTAGAGATTGAATTTTATTTGGAATTTAATTTTTGATATTTAAAATGGTTTCAAAAAAATCACACAAGTTGATCTTTAATTTACTTTTGTATTATTTTTAGAGATTGAATTTTATTTTAAATTCAATTATTGATATTTTAAATAGTTTAAAACACGAGAACTCATTCAAAAATTTGAATTATATTCAATTTAGAAGGTTAGAAAGAAGCTACAGGAGCGAGTATACAATTGAATTGTTTTTTATTTATTTTCAAAAGCTTTTAAGAATTTATTGTGGGCATTTGTATGGGGGGGGGGGGGGATGAAAAAGGGCACGTTGTCAAGATCCATCAGAGTCTCTGGTAACCGGAAGCTGCTTGGGGATGTTTGTGTTTTGGAAACATTAGGGATGGGATTGAGAAATTTGAAGCTATAGGAGCTGAAATAAATCTTTACCAAAACTATAGAGAGAGGAAATAGTTTGTTGCATGTGATAAACTATAAAGGGCACGAAAAATCACACTATGATGATTCGGTGACCAGCTTTTTAATCAACGACCCGTTTTCTTTTTTCTTTTTCCTCTTGAATTTCTTTTAACACTAACACATTAAAATAATAAAATATACAAAAAAATAACTTCAAAATCTTTTTTAAAAATTCTAGACAAACAATATTGTGCCCTGACGGCGAAATACCTCTGAATACGTTTATAAAAAAGAGTCATGGTCTTTTTTCAATCATATTTATTTATTGTTTCGATGAGTTATTTCCCGCACACAACACTAAATCTAAGAAGAAACTAAATAAAAGTACTTGGCATTCCACTTATTTAATTATAATTTGTTTCCATGACAAGCGTCACCCCGCTATAATGGTAGAGTTAATAATATTTTTATTTTTTATTTGACACAAGTTTATATTCTGTTGGGATAATTTTAAGAGCTCATCCCGTCAGAGTTATTATTGAAATTCCAAGAGAACAAGATATATTCTATTGTTTTATTTTTTGAATTTAAACTCTTAAAACACGTGGGGTTGTGGAAGACACTCGTAGCTCAGCAAGAGGAAGCTGACAATGTCCCTCAGTTAACAAATAATAAAAAAGGACGTGAACCAAATGATATATTGGCAGAAAAGGGCGGTCCAAGACTGTGATAAGCAGTTAGAATAAAAGGACGTGAACAAAATGACCCCGGGGTGGACCCCCACAACGGGAGCCTTTTCTTTTAAGGGACTGAATTGAAACTAACGAAACTACCAGTACCGAGTTTAACCATTTTAAACCTATAAGGACTGGATTGTAAGCTTCGCTAACGAAAACCCGGCAGCTTCCTTCCTCCCGCACTCCCCTCAGGCCACCCCTGGGTCTCCTCCGCTCAAGCTATCAAATCGCCCCACTTAATCAGCACACGACCATCGCACTTTCATTTGGTGGTCCTTTCGCCGGCAGATGGAGGCTGGACGGCAAAGATCCACCCTTTCCCCCTTATTTCGCCGGCAGATGACAGCATTTGAGTTTCATGTGTTTTAATATATATGATTCTAACATTTCCACTTCAAAAACACAATCACAACCAGTCTAAGGAGAACCTAGGGCAATTGCAGAAATAAGTGTAGAATAAACTCAAAAGGACAGCAGTTTTTAATCACAAAATAGAGAGCTAATCTGCACTCCAATATGGCTAAAGCCGATGCAACATCACTTCTACCTTCTTGACCGTTTCAATCTTCAGATTAACAAGTGCAAGAGATTACAGAAATCCCCTTCTGCATAACATATCTGGGGGGGGGAAAACTGCGCAGATCCGTAGATAGCAAGTAGTCTGATCAAGGTACCATTACCATAAGCAAACTACATGCTATCTACTGATCTGAACATGAAAAAGGGGTTTTCTGCTGCTAACCAACTAACGGATTTGTTTCCCTCGTCTTTCCCTTACAGCTATTAACAAGGGAAAAGGATGGGGCGGGGGTCTCTCTGCAGCTTCCCATTTGGCAAGTTTATCTTCTTCATCTTTTCTTCACACCAAAGTAACTGCTCTTTACTGATTCTTACCATCCCGATAACCCTGGATAAGATTTTGATATCAATGAGGCTAAACAACAGTTGAATGTTCTCGTAGCTTTGAGGCCAACATTTCTTTTTCCATCCTTTACTCTTCTTGCACAGATCCTTTAGTTTTATCCTTTTCTGCAAACTCATAGGGAAGGAAGAAGTTAGCCATCAACAGTATGAAAAATAATCTGTTTTAGTAACTGAAGGTATAGGTTCCTTTTTCTGTGATCTAATGCACTGAAAGCACTCTTTCAATAAATAGGTTATTCTTTTCCTCCTGTAATACCCCTCTATAATTCAAATATATACAGACCAATTCTCTATCCATGCCTTTGCAAACAAACCAACCCCATCATCCCTGGAAATTAAAACGATGTACAGGTATGATAACAGGTTAAAAAAGTTGATATGTCCCAAAGCTAACTTTCCTGTGCCACCAATATAACTTGACTAGAACAATGATGGGTGGTCGGAAGGCTTGACACATCCACCAATGGCATTTTACCAGAAAGCCAGCAGCTATCAACTCCAAGATATATATGAGAGATAAACTAGAAGAAATCCACCGCTCTCATTTCCTGTTTGGCTATTAATTTTGGTATCAGGTGTAAAAAAAGTCATCACAGCTAACCATGAACATCCCTTTTGAAATTTCTATTTAGGCAGTCAGCATTGGTGGTGGATCAATCCTTTTCAAGTTCCTATTTATAACAAAAGATCCATTCACAAAGAAGCAGCATCAATGACAACTCTCTCAATCAAAGGAACAACAATCAAACCAATAAAATGTCTTGCAGTGAACAAGCTACAACTTTCTGTGCTGAACTTCAGCCAAAATTTGCTCATTCTTTATAATAAAAAATCAAAGAAATTAACTAGTAATCTTTAACACTTGTATAAGAGATAGAATGGTACAAACATTACCTTCTCAAGCGAAGATTGTATTAGTTGAAGAGGGGTGGCAATCTGGTTCTGATTTCCAAACAAATTACGGACATTACCTTGTTTTTTCTTGTCCATCTTCAGGAAAAGGTGAAAATTAAGGATCGAACTCTCAATTATCTTGAGAAGATCAGGGGCAAGGACCACATAATCAGATTCTGTTTCTTCTGTATCCTTTTTATCCAAACCTAGACAGATTAGGATATTAAGAAATGATCGAGGCACAAACTCCAAGAACTACTTTGGTTTTCTTTAAACAATATATAAGTTGGTTAATGGAACTAGATAAGCTGAATTGTAGTTTTGGCATTTAAACTAAACCCACATGAACAATTGAATTACTCAGATATTACCTTTTGCATTTGGAACCTGTAGCAGTTTAGGCAAGGCATTCCTTGCACGAGCAAATATTTCTGCTCTGAGACCCTGCTCAAAAGGCTCATTTTCAATAAACCTTTGCAATAAAACTTGGAATTGCTGAAACAGCTGGGCACTGTAATTGAAACAGGCAGGGTTTTCAGGTTGGCAAGTGATTTTCTGACTCATTTGAGTGTATTGGCAGTGAAGCACCTCCCAAGTTAAGCAAAGTTGAGCAACATATGCAGTTTCAATATCTTGATATGGGTCATTCTGTACCTGCTGCAGATGCTCAGTTTCATCTTCAGGTTCTTCTATCTTTTTCAGAGAGAGGCAGCGGAAGGGGGATGTCAGCTTTTTGGATGCAGACCTTGGGGAGGGAGTTGTGGGAGCGTAGCAGCCTGCAATACAATAGAACATTTGTTTCTGATGAAAACTAAAAGATTGTTTCACTGTACAAGAATCACCCTCAAGTACAACAAACTAATCTCAACAAGTTGGAAAAGAGAGCAATTCCGAAAAAAGGAAAAGGAAAGCAAGCAGACACTGCAAAATCCTGTAGTTAGGAGTTCATTGGACAACCACACTTTTAGAACCTTGGTCTGAAAAAGAAAAGGCACGAGAAAGGACTCGAGCATTATATGGTATGGTAGTGTTATTTATAGGCTTAATATAGGCAAATTTTAAATACAGCTGGAACACGGCTACATTCAGAAATCCAGAAAATCAATGTGGTCAATTCTCATAATCTCAGTAAGGTTTCAGGTAGACTAATTCTAAATCAGACAAGATGGACATATGCCAAACAATTCGAAACTTATAGGAACAGATAACATAAAAAATAAAAATAATCACCGCATGGCAAGTAAGCATGAGGGAGAAGGGACAGAAAAGACGTCAAACAATTTTGTCACAACACAAGTCTCTAAGTGATGCTAAATTTCATAACTACCAAAGCATGCTGAGTATCAATCAATTGCAATCCAAAAAGTGTACAAATCAATCAAGAAAGAGCTGGATCAAAGTTTAGCAAGACTTACCAGATTCAGCGAGCTGCTGAACACTCATCCGATCAAAGAACAACATCCGCTCACAGTACTGGTCATACAGAGCATCAAACCCACCCCACCATTGCCTTCCTTCTGCTTCGACATCCCTCCACTCATTTGGGCTTGTCTCACCTTCACCCTCTTCATCTTCCTCCTCTTCTGCACATGACTCTTCTTCAGGAATCAATACCATAAAACTGTTCCTTCTCAGTTCTTTCAACCTCCTCTTTACCTCATTGGTTATAAAATCGTCATCGTCATCCTCAGCTTCAGCTACAGGATCAGTGTTGGCTGATTTGCTAGTTACACTTTCACCACCTCCATCATTCTCATTCCTTGGCTCCTCTGGATGTGGCACAGGCTTATCTTCTAAATCCTTTTCCGGGCCTGGTTTGTGGGCTTTCCTAAACTTCTTAGCTTTAAAGAAATCCATCTTCAACAAACCGCTAACCTCTTCTTTCTTCAAAATCACACAAGAAACAGGGAAGCTTCCGATGGATAAAAACGTTCTGATTCCAGGACTTTATGCGTATCTTCTATTATTTCAAATCTTAAAACGCACCAAAGTTAGATCCTCGGGTCAAAATGTTCCAAGCAGAATCAGATAAGCTAGATTCCCCAAAGATCTCAACAAACTTTCTAGAATCTAAACTGCTTACTTAAAAAACAGCGATCTAAAACCCAAGTGACCCATCAGCTCCAAACTCTGTGTCCCTCGTAAAAAAAGTAGTCACTTTGAAGAAACGTAAGAATAACCCAGAAATTTTAAACGGCAACAAAGGTAAAGCTTTTAACTCCAAGAACCCTACTATCACCAGATTTCTAGCAATCAACCCTAATTAGTAAACACACTCTCTTCACTAACAACCAAGCTGAAAAAGTTTTGATCTTTATTGAAGCTTGAAATAGTAACATTTATTGGCATCCACAAAAATAAATCAGCATTAGCAGAGACAGAAAAATCCCAAAACCCTCTCCAAAATCGGTGCTTAAAACATATGTTAATGAAGCAAGACCCCTACAACATGCCAATCAAGAAACCAACTTTAAAGCAAAAGTAGAAGTATTTTTACCATTTCACAGCTAAAAAATCACAAATACTAACCAGCATTATACTCATCAGCAATACATCACTAAAGAAAGAAGAGATAAAAAAAAAGGGAAGCAGAGCACCAAAAGACACACCTTCAAGTGCAGATCACAGCAAAAGTAAGAAATCAAGCCATTTAAAGACAATGCAGAACCCCAACCGCCTCAGAATTGGAAACAAGGAATAGGGTTTTTTCCTTTAATAAAACCCTAAACAACTGTACAACAATCAGAGAGAGAAAGGGTTGAAAAAATCAAGAGGTTTAACAATAAGAGCAAAAGCAATAAATGGAGTCATAAATGGTTTTGATGAAATATTTAAAAAGAAGAAAAAGAAGAAAAAGAAATCATTAGTAAAAGAAATACAGTGAATTTATAGCAAATTGGTAACAACAGATCGCTGGAACTCTCATCATGGAGTGTTACTTTATGTCTTCTGTACAAAAATGACAAAAGAAAATCTGGTAATAAAATTGAATCGTGCTCAAAACCCAAGATGGAGAGAAAGGAAAAATATAGTTAAAATGATTTGCAATTTTCAATGAAAAATAAAATAATATGGTACACTGCAGAAGTGAGAGAGAGAGAGAGAGAAGAAGACACTGTACAGAGAATATTGTCAGAATCCATGCCTAAGTACATGGCAGAAAAAGCCGCGCTTTTCCCTGCATTACTGTTTTTTGATTTGGGAGTCCTTCTCTCTATTCATATTTACTTATTCGTCCCTCTTCATTTTCCAAATTCACTCTCATCTCCCCCAGCTGCTTTTGTTTATTTTATGAATCTATCCATGGCATACGATATTTAATTTTATAGACTTCAATGATGCTTTTGAAAGTATTTTATGAAATTGTTCAGCTCTTTTTTATTTATAAATATGTTTGATGTATTTTTTAAATTAAAAATATGTTCATGTTAATTAGTTTTTTTTTAGATGGTTTTAATGTTAAGTTATTGAAAATGTTGAAAAACGTTTTAAAAAGTGTCTTTAAATACATGTTCATATAAACATCAACAACACATTATTATATGCACTCATTATTCCTTACCATTCAGCAACAATTTCTTTATTAAATTTATAATTTTAACATGATATTCAATTTTTAACCATCTAAAAATGAATTTATTCTTTGAGCTTTATGTGTTAAAAAAGCTTGCAAGATGTATAGAAACCGATGACTACACAAAAAGAAAAAGGAAGAAGAAGAAGAAGGAAGAATTCACTAATGGTAAAGTAATGGTCAAATTCAAGCAATGCATGCATCTCGAGGAGGATCCAAGTATCATGCTCCATTGCCTCGCACACATGTTTATTACATGAGACAAGACACGATACACGCATGATGTTTCTTTAGGGCAAAAAAAAAAACAAAATCACAAGCAAACTTTATTTGATTTTTTGTTCTATTTAAGCATTTTTTTTTCTATAATTGGCAAGCACCCAGTATATGACTTCTGAGGGGAGATGAAACAGAATCACACGGTCCAACCTAACCACACACCTTGGACCTTTTAACAAACCGGGCCTGAGCTTGTAGAACCGAACGGCAGTATCCTGCAAGCTATAAGCTGATCCGCCAAGTCAAGTCATCAGCTGTCAGCGTGTCCACTCAGGCCAGGCCACTGCTTCTAGTTCTAGTCCTGATGCTGGCAGCCTAGACACGTATATCTCTTCTTTACAAACGCTTCAAGTGCAGGGAAGTTTTGTGCCATCGGAGAGGCAGTTTGAGAGCTTACGTCCGGTGAGACAGTGTATGAATATGCTAACCGATGGAGAGGAGGCTGTGGAAACATGGGAGATCAGCCGACAGTACTATTTATATCATGCTAGATTGGATTGATGTTTCTTTTAATCATTACACCCAAATACGTTTTATTTTATGCTCCATGGGCCTCTATTGGTTTGGACCATGCTGTTAACAAAACGAAGGCAGGCATGGTTTCCTGGCCCGTGTTCAGGGTGTTGCAGTGACTTGTGCAGCTAGCTGCTAGTGAGAAAATCAGAGGACACCACATCAAGTAGAATATGCACTTTTGCAGTGTCTTTCCATCAAATGGCGGAGCATATTTTCATCCTCCGTGCGTGCGCGACTGTGCTGCCCTAAACAAGACAAATGACAGCACTTCGCTGCCATATATAGTCGCATATGACATCCCTAAATACATACAGTACTGACATACATGGACACAGTAGAGACGGAGTGAGCTACTAGTTCTAGTAACCCAACCAGGCAGATGGTATTGGTTCAAACTTGTTCTTAGCACAACCCAGCACATCATAATAATCCACACGATTGAAACAATCACGGAAATCAGTGAAGAGCTTTTCAAACACCTTCCATTGCACTTTAATGGATTTTGTATATGGGTATGGAAGAAAAACCTGCAGGATAATACAAATTGGAACCAATCAAACTAGAACCGATAGCACACACGTGCATGTATGCAAAAGTTTCGATTATTTGGGAAGTAATCTTAACAGTTTGCTTGTAAGGTCAATTAACAGAATGTTCAGAGCTGCAACTTACATCACCCTCTAGCGCAAGACGTTTCAGTATGAGAAATGTATGCTCGTTGTCCTCCAAATTGTCAAGAACAGCAAGCCAGATTTGTGAAGCAAGCTCATGGGCAATATCCCTGGATTTCCCGCAAGCAATAAACTGATCTGCTAAAACAAAGTCCTCAATCAAAGTGTGTCCTCAGGACTTGGCTTCTAGTACTAGAAAGATAGCGTATCATATCCTCTCAACTTATAAATGAAAGACATTTGATAGCTGAAAAGGTTTACAACGACAAAGATACCGTAGTAGAGAGCACACCTATTATGGTTCCATGAAGTATGCTAGAAGTTGATGGCATGTCAAAAAATTCAAGTTGCTCTTTGAGAAACAAATAAGCATGGCCAACAATCTCATCTATCTCACCATCCAGAGCGAAGATGCGTTTGCTGACACATAAAGCTGTGTATCTCCTGAAAAAAAAATATTTCAGAGTTAGAACAGCATGCAACTCAGACTTGGCAGCCAGCCAGACTCCTAATATCATGCCAAGAAAGCATTAAGTTAGGTAATGACAAATTTGACATCAATCATGGATCATTAATTTCTCAAGGGTGTTATAAGCAATAAACTACAGATTTCAACAGAATCCCAATTATATGATCACTTTATTAAGACAAGAAAGAATAACATAACCAAGAATGAAAGAAAAAAGAAATCAACAGTAACAGAAGAAAGAAAAACAGCAAACTGGTTTTAGAGATGTTCAAACTTGCCTTCTGCTCAGCCCTCGCGGTATAGGCCCAGGCCATCTTTTAGTTTGGTGAGCAAGTGGATAGGTTCTGGTGAGAGCAGCTTGCCACAAGCATTCCCCACGAAACACATTAGCCCATTGCCTTCTAACACAAGATATTTGAGCCCACTCTGATACAGGGACTCTGACAAAAATCTCCACGAGCAGATGATCAGGAAGCTTTCCAAATGGAGTGTAATCTACTTTAGTGTTATTATCAACATTATCTGACATTAGAAGTCTGCAAACAACGGCCCAGATATTGAGTTTCATACAGGAATTAAACGAGAAGAGACATTGTGCAGGAAAATCGTCAAATGAAGAAATCCTCTTGTCATTTCTACTACTTCCCTATGATGAGGAAAATACTGCTAGCTGAATCGATCTTTTACCAAAAACACTGAAATATTGACATCATAATTGCTAGAAAAAGTCAGTTTGCTTCGGTTATTGACACTTTTAATTTCAAAAACGTTTCCAAAGTGGATGGAAGATTAACAGGTAACCGTTAATGTGGACAAGTAGAGGAAACTGTAAACAGTCTACTAATGTCATGCTTCAATTTTAGACTTCATTTTATGGCTCCGGTTCAGTTTAAGCAGTCATTAGCGCTGACTGTTTTCCTTCTTTCTGAAATTCCCCTATGATAGATTCAAAAATAATATTTGAATCGGGACATTCACAACACTTTTGATTCAACTTAAATGATCACAAAACATTGATGCTATGACAAAGTCAGCTTTGCGAAACTGGGAAAATTTAAGGAAGATTTCTATTATCAATAGCATCCAGCTACAACACATAGCTTATCCAATATGCCCTCTATGCTGTCTCAATTTGATTGAGCTTGAATAACATGAAGATGATACTCTTAAAGATTAACACGAATATTAACATTGGGGAATAGCTTGAACAAGAGCCACCATAAAGTACACAACATTTTATAGCAAAAGGCAGACTTTTGCTCAACAATTCAATAAACTAGATGATTTAGTAATGACAAGACCATAAATACTAAACCAACGATAAAGCCCAGGTGAGATTAGTTCAAATCATTTCAAAATTTGGTGAATTTACACAGTACAGAATTCAGAAGAAAAGGAGATGGATGAAAAGTTCAGTTCTTTTCAAGCTGGAGCATATAAAGGATAGAACTTGTATGTCGATAATAAAAGAAGACAAGGAATTACCAGAAAGAGAGGGCAGAGGAGAGAGAGATTCCTCCTTTAGCTTTGTTCAACCGCAACAACACAAACACAGAAGGAGGAAGACAAGAAAATAAGACAAGGCAACTATGTTTGATGTGGTTATGTGAGGCCTTTGTTGTTTCCACCAATAAAAGATTAAGACTTTAAAGAGAAAAAAATATGTGTAATGTTATAGTAATGCTGATGCAGTTACTCTTTTTTTAATTTTTTCAAAGAAAATTAATGATTCAGTAACCATTTTCAATTTAAAATTACCATAATTATTTAATAGATTGATGATCTAAATTGTCATGCCGGTGTAAGGTCACTCCGCAATGTCAAAGATCCCAAGGGCCAGGACTCTTTGATGACAAAAATTGCAGTGGCATGACCATCAAAAAAATTGCAATGCCCAAATCAACATAATATTCAAAAAGAAAGGGGAAAAATATTCTCAAAATTACAATAATTTTTTTTCCCCTTCAAGAGTGATTCTGGTCAAAGGAAATGGACTAATATTTATCCATCTTGATGCTCAGCACTCCCTGGTTTTCAATTTGATCCCTCAAAGCTAACCCCACCTTCCATCAACCCCATTTACAGAACCATCCTCACTCTTCTGTACAATGCCAATCTTATCCTTCCTCGTTCCAGTTGAGTCTTCAACCTTCTCTCCCTCCTCCTCTCTGATAAAGAAGTGTTATTCTTTAACACCATCACTAAAGGACGTCGATCTTCTTGGTATCTTGCCACCTTTACTAGTACCCTTTATCTACCCAATCTTGACACTGCACTATTATTGCCACCATCATCATTTCTTGACGGAGAAGAAGAACCACTGATAGTAGGTAATATCTCTCTCTCTCTGAACTATCTTATCTTGTTTGGTAATAAAGCTTCGATTAACTGATATTTACGAGAACCCCATTAGATGTATTGTGTCAATGAGGTTTTAGTTCTCTTTGAATCCTTTTGCTTTTTTCCTTCACAGATTTCATTTGGCTCAACAACAATTCTTGATAGAACCAATTATGTGAGCAATTTGGATCCAGACCCTTTCTTCTTTTTATAAGCTAATCTTACAAAGAAAATAGTAAATTCGAGGGGGCTTGTCGTTGAAAAATACCAAGAAGCTCTAACTAAGCTTCTTCATTTTTTGGATTGATACAAGCAACTTCCGACTCACATGTTCCCTTTGCAC
The DNA here is from genome assembly GCF_005239225.2 of Populus alba. NCBI lineage: Eukaryota > Viridiplantae > Streptophyta > Magnoliopsida > Malpighiales > Salicaceae > Populus > Populus alba. Next base: position 158,771 of record NC_133291.1, read on the forward strand.
TCCTTCAATTGTTATGCTCTGGCCAGAAAGAGATGAGAGGGGCACTCCCATTTCACTTGTTAGGGACTAAGCTGCATCGGACAAGAATGACAATAAATTCTGTAGTAGCATAGATCTTAGAGGAATTTTTTAGGAAATTTCGGTGAAGTGGAGTTGGAATTGGTAGCGAGGCTTCTGGACTTATCTCCTAAGTTTTATGAGAATCTTTTTCTGTTTGCTAAATGCTTGTACTTGTTTAAATCATTTAGAATAGACTCCATTAGTTCTATAAATCACTTAGTTTGGTATAGTCTTGATTTCCAAACTGTTTTTTCTTTTGTTCTTTACTTGTCTCGATAATTATGTGGCTATACGTGGTGATATAAATTTATGCATGCCGGAGCTGCATTTTTTTTCATATTGACTTTAATTAGATCACGAGCCTTTCCTTACTTAGCCTGCCTCTTCATGAAATTATGCTGTAGAGTTTCAATCACTATTTTTCCACTCATAATATGGGACAGAAAAGTCAGTGACCATAGAAAAGTGGGAAGTGTGTGTGTGTTTGTTTAGTACTTGGGATGAAATAACATAGCCGAGAACTCTATGATCTGAATAATTAAAGAGAAACATTATTGGAAATTAGTTATTTATGCAAAGTTTGATTATGCTTTGATGCTGTAAATGTGCTATTTTTATTCTGAGCATGCATCCTTCTCTATTCTCTCTAGATGTTATCATACATGTGTCTCCTTTTCTGTCTCAATGAGATGCTAGTTTCATCTTCATTTGTACAAGATGAATGACATGGAATCTGATTGATGGACTTTCTGGCAAATATCTTTATCCCTTTATTGTGAAGTGAATGGCTTCTATCTACATTTATAGTTGCAGGCTGAACTTTTTATCTCAGTGAACTATTTGTTGTTAATTTTGTTCTCTAAACAATATCTTTCACAATTTGCAGATTTTCTAAGAGCCCAATACGCATCTGCTTTTACGAAGCTGCCTAAATGGCTTCCAATGGTGCAAAACAGCCCTTGCTGTCAGGATTGGTGGACCCCACCTCTCAAAGAATCAATGAATGTCATCGCAACAGAAGAAGGATTCGCCATGTTAAAAGTGCTCCCCTAGCAGAATTTGTTCCTTCAGATACAAGTGGCAAGGGGCCAATTCCATGTTGTGATTCCTTTTGGGGGGGACTACAACAAAGCCTGAAGAAAGTAGCCGTGTTATTGGCTGTCTACTTAGGTCTTGGCACAATATGCTTTTATGCTGTCAGGGATGATATCAAAGGGAAGAAAACCAATCCGATTCTTGATTCTGTATATTTTTGTATTGTGACGATGACCACAGTAGGATATGGGGACCTGGTGCCCAATAGTGCCTTTGTGAAGTTACTTGCCTGTGTTTTTGTCTTCATGGGGATGGCTCTTGTTGGATTGATACTGAGCAAAGCAGCAGACTATTTGGTAGACAAGCAGGAAATATTAATGATTAAAGCTCTCCACATGCATGAAAAACCTGGTCCAGCTGCGTCTCTAAAGGAAATTGAAACCAGCAAAGTGAAATACAAATGTTATTTGGCCCTAGCTATCCTTTCAGTGCTCATGCTGGTCGGAACTGTTTTCCTGTATATGGTTGAGGATTTGGACGTCATTGATGCTTTCTACTGTGTCTGCTGTACCATTACGACTCTCGGTTATGGAGACAAGAGCTTCTCAACTGGACGTGGTCGTTTGTTTGCTTTATTTTGGATGCTGACGGGTACTATTGGTTTAGGCCTGTTATTTCTGTACATTGCAGAGCTATTCACTGAAAACAGACAGAGAACACTGGTACACTGGGTTCTTACTAGAAAGACGACCAATTTAGATCTGGAGGCAGCAGACATCGATGATGATGGTGTTGTTGGGTAAGTTTGTGATGTTGTGATGTTCCCTTTGGATTTTGTTGCAAGTTGTTTCCCATCGGTTTCTTTTTATGTGGTCATATTCGAGGGTGTAGTTTATTGTCTCACTTTTTAGGTTGTTGGCTATGTCTCTGATTCTCCACTTCCTCCTTTTACCTAGGGCCGCGGAGTTCATCCTATATAAGCTTAAAGAGATGGGGAAGATTAGCCAAGAAGATATTGCACTTGTAATGGAGGAGTTTGAGGATCTTGATATTGATCAATCTGGAACCTTGTCAGATTCTGATATCACGCCTGCACAGTCAACTCAGATGAAGAAATGACTTCACCATCAGCGAGTAGTCCTTGACTAATACAATTCAGTGATATTGATATCATAGAAGATAATAGATATGGTTTCCTGTATCAAGTTTACCCTAGTCTGTTCATTAAGGCCACTGAACTTTATGGAGAAAAAAAATACTGATAGATCTTGAATTGAAAAGTTTTGAAAGGACAAAGATGCAAGTAGAAGGCTAGCATACTTACTATGGTTCCATGAGTTATGCCAGAAGGAAGCGGCATTGCAGAAAGTTCAAGTTGCTCTTTGAGAAACAAATAGGCATTGCCCACAATCTCACCTGTTTCAACATCCAGATCCAAGCTGTGTACCTCCTGAAAAAAATGTTTCAGAGATGGAAAAGCATACAGCTCGAACATGACAGGCAGGCATCTGATATTATGCTCAACCCACGGGGTACAGGCCCAAGGCTATCTTTTAGTTCGGTGAGCAAGAGGATCTGTTCCGCTAAGAGGAGCTTGCCTTGCCACAAGCGTTCTCCATGAAACACATTAAGCTTATTGCCTTTCACCGCAAGATTTTTGAGCCTCTGGCGAAAAAATCTCTATGAGCAGATGATCAGGAAAATTCCAAATGGAGTATAACCTCTAACAATGTTATCTTGAACGTCATCTGTTCTACAATAATCAAATGAGAAGAGACATTCTTTAATGTTTTAGAAATAAAACACCAAGAAGAGATATTTTTATATAAATATGTTTGTAAAAAAAAAAAAAAGACTTCGCTTTTATTATAATAAATAGTATAACATAGAAAACACTAATTTTTTTTTTAGATTTATATAAATTAAAAAAAAAACATAATATTCTGTGTGGAATGAAGTCAAATTAGTAAGTTTCATATTCAATATTTGATTTCTAGGTCAAAGAACCATCTTAATCTAATAACTTAAATTATTAGGTAAGGTTTCCAAAATATGATTTATATTATTGTCTAACATATCTTCTCAAGTGAAAGCCTTTTGGGCTTGAAACTTACATAGATCAATACTACCTAGTGTAATTTTTATCGAATAAATAGGAATGATGAAATTCAAACTCATGACCGCTTGGTCATCAAGGCTCTGATACTATATGAAAGAATAATCTTAACTCAATAACTTAAACTATCAGGTAAAATTCAAAGATATAATTTATATTATTATCTAACATTTCATTCCAGACCTTCAAACAAGATTATGAAATATGCTACTAATTTACTTTTAAAAATTGGTCAATTGAAAAGAGCTGAACAAATCTTTGCCCCATTTTTTTTTTTTTTCTCGAGCAGTTGTTTCATTTCCCAAGAGGGATCGATCTTTCAAAGCAGCTTTAAGAGTCTACACTAATTTTCTTGGACGCTATTCATTGCCATCGATGTAATCTATGCTAACTAACACAAGTATTTTGTATAATAGGTAGAAAAATATCTTAATCCGAATATTTGCTATTTGCGTAATCCTTATCCTTATCTAATTTAATAAAAAATAAAAACAATTCTAAAATATAGTTTTCGTTGTGAGTATTCATCCTATTTAAGTCTCTGTTTATTTCCGTGATGCGGTTTACATTTTGCTTCAATCAACATTTGGCTTGAAGTTTTGGTCAATAAAGAATTATAAATATACATTTTTTAAAAACTTCACAACTAATCTACGCATAAAAAAACACACACTTATATTTAGGTTGGAGCGAGGACTTATAAAACAACAAGGGAAGCCGAAGCATGCAAGACCATGGGCTAACTGAGAGAGGACCTCCGTTCTGGGCTCTGCTTGTTCACCGTGTCATAGATGTATCCTATCCAAGGATGGTTTTTGCTAATCAAAACTGAAATGCAATTCTGCCTCCTTAGATAATCCCCCCCCCCCAGATCTCCCTGTACCTGCTTATCTTGTCTGGAAATTAAGCTTTGTTTTGGTTTGTGAAGAGTTCAGCTTTAACTTCGATTTTACGAGAACCCATCGATCGTTTGTATTGTTTCAGTGAGGTTCTTAGCCCTCTTTGGATCCCACTGCTTTGTTTTTATGAATCCCTTTTATAGATTTTATTTGGCTTAACAGCAAATCTTGATGGAACCGATTATTTGGGCACTTTGGATCCTTCTTGCGAAGCCACGGCTTCCTACCCACGCATGCCAGATAAGGCTGAAGTGAACAATACATTCTAGGGCTTTCACTAAAAAATTCCAAGCTCTAAGTAAGTTTCCTCCATTTTTTGGAATGGAATAAGCAACTTCCTACTCGCATGTTCCCTACACGCGCTCTTTCAGTTCTTAGGCTCTGTCCAAAACCAGATGAGAAAGGACGCTCACACTCCACTTGTAGAGAAGGAGACTAGCCGCTTAGGACAAGACTGGCAATAAATTCTGTAGCAGCATATAGATCTTACAGAGTACGGTGAGGAATTTTCTAGGAAATTTCGTAACCGGAGCACTTTAAATTAGACGCAAACCTGCTTCCACTGGTCAAACTAGAAGCTCGGTTTCGGTGAAGTGGAGTTGTAGTTGGAATTGGTAGTGAGACTTCTTCTGAACTTATCTCATAAGTTCTAGGATAATTCTTTTTTCTGTTTGCCAAGTGCTTTTACTTCTTTACATAATTTTGTTTGGTATAATCATGATATCAAATTTAAATCTTTTTGTTCTTGCTGGCTTCATGGTATGGGATATCCTTGTATATCAATCGAGATTAAGTCTCCTCTCCAAGGGCTATACATGGTTATGCATGTTGGAGCTGCATTTAATTTCCTTGTTCTACCTTTAATTAACAAGCTCACGAGCTTTTCCTTAGCTTGCCCTTGGTTAAATTGTAGCCAATTTAGTTGTTGTTGAATTTGTTCTCTAAACAGTATCTTTATCAATTTGCAGATTTTCTAGGAGCCCGTTAAGCATCCGTGTTCGCTAAACTACCTCGATGGCTTCCATTGGTGCAAAGCAGTCCTTTCTGTCAGGATTGGTGGATCCCACCTCTCAACGAATTGATGATTGTTCTCCCAACAGAAAAAGGTTTCGCAGTCTTCAAAGTACTCTAGCAGAGTTTGTTCCTTCAGATGTTGGTGGCAAATGGCCAATTCCAAGTTATGAATTCCTTTTTGGGGGACTTCACCAGAGCCTGAAGACTCTAGCTATGATCTTGGCCGTGTACGTGTGTGCTGGCACTATGTGCTTTTATGCTGTCAGGGATGATATCAAAGGGAAGACATCAAATCCGATTCTTGATTCTCTGTACTTCTGTATTGTGACGATGACCACAGTGGGATACGGGGACCTTGTGCCCAATAGTGGCTCCGTGAAGTTAGCTGTCTGTGTTTTTGTCTTCATAGGGATGGCTCTTGTTGGACTGATACTGAGCAAAGCAGGAGATTATTTGGTAGAGAAGCAGGAAATATTACTGGTTGAAGCCCTTCACATGCATCAAAAACTCGGTCCAGCTGCATTTCTAAATGAAACTGAAGTCAGCAAAGTCAAATACAAATGCTATTTGGCTGTAGCTATTCTTTCAGGGCTTATGATGATCGGATCAGTTTTCCTGTACATGATTGAGGATCTGGACGCTGTTGATTCCTTCTACTGTGTCTGTTCTACCATTTCAACTCTCGGTTATGGAGACAAGAGCTTCTCAACTGGATATGGCCGCATGTTCGCTGTAGTCTGGATAATGACGGGCACTGTTGGTTTAGGTCAGTTATACATGTACATTGTTGAGTTATTCACAGAGAGCAGACAGAGGAAGCTGGTGAACTGGGTTCTCACCAAAATGATGGCCAATTCAGATTTCGAAGCAGCAAACATAGATGATGATGCTGTCGGGTAAGTTGATGATGGCTGCCACTCGTTTCCCGTCGGTTTTGTTTTTGGTCAAAGTTGTGGATGTAGTTTTATTGTCTCAGTTTATTAGTTGTTAGCTGTGCCCTGATCATATGCTTCCTTGTTTTGCCTAGCACTGCCGAGCTCATCCTGTATAAGCTTAAAGAGATGGGGAAGATCAGCCAAGAAGACATGATGCTTGCACAGACAACTCCAATGAAGAAGTGACTGGTCAACCATCAGCTAGTAGTCGTCCTTGAGCAGTCAAGCTGAGTAATATTGGGAGAGTTTATTGTACCAAGTTTACCTTTAGTTTGTTCATTATGTTTGCAAATTTAAGATTTAAACAGAAATAAAATAATTCCAATAATGGTTTGGAAAACTTTTACCAAAATAAATAAATTCAACAGTCAGATTTTGGCGTGGCATGATTTGTTGCCCGTGTTGGAAAGTAACTTTTTTTTTTTGAAAAAGTGGATTATTGAAAAGAAGTATTTTTTAATGTTTAGTAGTGTTATAGAAAATAAATTGAAAAACACTTTTCAGTATCTGGTTATGTCATGAAAAATAAACTGTAAAATAAATTATATATATTTTTTTAAGTTTATTAAAATAATAAGAAACAAATCTTATAAATTTAAAAGTTCAATGAAATTAAATAAAAATCTAATTTTATAAATGATCTCAAATAATATAAATAACAATCAAAATAATGAAGATTAAATCTAAAGATAAAAAAAAGTTAAAAGATGATGAAATTAAAATAATAATAAATATAATTTCATAAAATATTTCAAATAAAATAAGTAACAATCAAAAGAATGAGGATCAAATTTGATAAATAAAAAATTTTAATTAAAACAATAATAAGAGAAAAGCAAAAAAACAATAACAAAAATGAGGACTAAAGTTAGTATAAAAATCAAATTTTAAAGGGTGAAATTAAAAAAAAAATATTCAAAAAAAAATACATAGAAATTAAAATTTTAAGAACTAAATTTATTATAATTAGTAAATAATATAATATTTTTAAATTTTTCACAGTTTGTTAAAAGTATTTTCCGTTTAAAATAAAATTTTTTTTCCTTGAAAATCAAGTTAATTTTTTTTTAACTTAAAAAGTATTTTTTATTAATTAATTTTTTTAATAGCAAACAAACACTAAAAAATCATTTTTTATGAATGGTTTCAAATAAGCCAAAAGTTTCTACCACAGTACACTCCCAGATGAAAGAAACTTGATACAATTATGTGATCATTGAATTCAAATAATCCAATTATGTGATCATTGAATTCTAAAAAAATTATAATTTTAAGAAATTCATTTTCTGACAACCAAACTAGTTCTTGGAATTGGTTTGAAATAAGCTGAAGGTTTCTACCACAGTACAATACCAGATGAAAGAAACTTGATGGTCACTGAAATTGAAAAGGTTTACTAGGGCAGAAATGCAAGTAGCTAGAGTGCTAGCATAGCTATGTTTCCATGAAGCATGCCAGAAGGAGTCGGCATTGCAGAAAGCTAAAGTTGCTCTTTGAGAAACAAATAAGCATGTCCCCAATCTCACCTCTATACCTCAACAGAGTTCCAATTATGTGATCATTGAATTCTATAAAGACAATAAAGAATAACATAATCAAGAATAAAAGGAAAAGAAAGTGATGTTGACAGAAGAAATGAGAGCAAAAGGGTGTTATCAGTGGTTTCTGAACCTGCCCTTCTGCCCAATCCTCGGGGTATAGTCTCAGGCCATCTTTTAGTTCGGGGAGCAGCATGTTAGGTTCTGCAAGGAGGGCCAAGATCACTTTATTTAATCTGAGTTCTTAATTATGCCATTAAAAGATCAATCTGCACAGTCAAAGATCCCAAGAGGCCAGGATGAAAAGGATTACAATGGCATTAGAGGTACATTTCATATTGACCCTCATGAAAATTCTAATGCCTAACTGAAAAAATAATATTCAGATTACAAGACATTTTTTCTATTGAGCACTTTCTTCAGGAGTGATTCTCTTCCAGGAAATCGACTGCTATTCTCCACCTTGCAATCTTGTTGATGATCAACCCTCCCTGGTTTTGATCCCTCAAGCCCGACCCCACCATCACCATCGACCCTATTTCCAGAACCATCCTTGCTCTTCATTACAATCTCAATCTTATCCTTCCTCTTCTCCACTTGTTTCTTCAACTTGGCCCTTTCTCTTCTCTCCCTCCTCCTCTCCTCACTTTCTGATAAAACCTTATCACTCTCCACTCTCGATAAATCTTTATCTTCTTCAACACCTCTAGAGGAAGATGATCTTCTTGGTATTTTGCCACCTTTACTAGTACCCAAGAGCTCAAAGTTGACTCTACTCCACCCAACTTTATCTTCATTGTCCCAGCCAAACCACTCACTAATCTCCAACAATCTTGACACTGCACTGTCATCATTTCTTGCCAAAGAAGAAGAACCGCTGATACTCCTATTATTGTTTCCATTTAGGGCAGTATCAGCAAATTCCCACTCCAATCTGTCCATGTAAACCGGATCTTGGAGCACTTGGTCAGCTAACTTAGCCCAGTGCTCAAAGTCACCAGCACGAAGATTCTTGGAAACCCATTTCAAGTAAGTAGATGGGAGAGTGCCAAGCATCTTGCCCTTGTACTTGCCAAAGTCTATTACTCGGTCTGTTATCGGAGTTGTGGTGATTTTGAGTGGTTTATTGGGTGGCCAACTAGTACTGTGTGGTTTGTTGGGCTTGAAAGAGCATGTGAAGTTAGGAAGTGCGGAAGAGAACTGGGTTAAGGTCATGGTGGAGACTGTAAAGAAAGATTCAAACTTTAGGTTAGAGGAGATAAGAAGCAATTGAACAGCCAGAGACGGAATAATAGATTCTGCTTTTGTTGTGGATCTATATTTATTAATTAAGATTTTTATTTATTATAAAGCTTATTTGGAAATAAAGATTAAATCTTGGTTTTGAATTAAAATCACTAATTCGGGTCGACCCATCCAATTCATGACCCAAATTCATCGATCAAAGTTTTGGGGCCATTCCTGCAAGGGGGATGGCCTCCTTGAGCTAGGACTATGAGCTATTTCTAAGACATCATCAGCATCAGCTTGCTAATTGAGACAGGTCCCCTGTTCTGCGCTCTTGTACTCTGTAACAGGCATGATATACTGAACTCTTTGGAGCCTTGGAGGATGGAAAGCAAAGTAAATAAAGGCATGCTAGCAATATCCCAACATATCATAACGTCCATTCTCCATTAACCATAGCATGGCAGAGGATGATGATGTATACTACTTGATCAGATTCTACGAACCGCTAACATGGCATAACATCACCGATTCACTGAATTTCTTTCACCATATCCCAGATTTTAAGCAGTATCACATGATAGTGCTTCTGCAGTCTCAAACCGTTACTGAACATGGCAAAATTCTTGGACAAAAAAACTATTTTCAAGGCAGCCAGCCTGCCAGTTATCTCTCATCTTCTTGACATTCAAATCAAAAAATAATTTGACCCATTAGTCTAGCTCCAGTGAAAGAAGAAGAAGAAGAAGAAGAAGAAGAGACAATGACCCTTTTTGGTGATCCAATCGAACCATTTTTAAGGAGATGAAATTAAGTATCTTGTGTTGTGTGCGATGAATTTACTTGTAAATAAATGAATAAACTAGCTCCAGGCTTGTAGTTATTTTTCACGCGCATATTCTTGATCAAAAAGATTTGTAGGTCCAAAATTACCTTTTAAGATACAACTCATATTTTGACCCCTCCTCCCCAAAATTGGAAAAAAAATATATAAATTTTGATTCCTAAAAAGCTTATCTTGTACCCCGCTCTCCTTCCCACGAACCCATGGCAAGTTCGAAGGTCAACTATAACTATCTCGTAACTGGAGGGGGAGTCCATTGAGGCACTCCAGGAAATTAATATATAAAAAAAACAGTTCGATTAACTAAATTTTGTGGGGATAAACAAATTTGGAATGAGTTGTAATTTAATTGATGTTAGTGCCCTTTTCAGAAGGTTTTCAATTATTTCCCAAAAAAGAACAATAATTTAGTTGGTAAGCCATGCAATAAAAAGAAAAAAAAGAAACATGGATCTTCTCTAGTCTCTCCTCTCTACCCCTAACTGGCTCTGCCCATACCGAGAAGCTAATCCACTTGTTTGCAAGAGTCAAAATTGCTTCTTCGTTTTTGTATTCAATCTCTCTCTCTCTCTCTCTCTCTCTATATATATATATATATATATATATATATATAAGGAAGCAATTGACTCATACACACACACACACACACGCTCATCCCCTTGATCAGATGCGTTCCTCTGCCACCATTTTCTTTTGCATCACACTTTTTCATTTTGTTTTATCAGTATATATCTATCTTGATCAATGGCTTGCAGATACAAGCCTAAAATGTTTTGGTACAATGTTTTGTCGATGGTTGTGTACCTGTCACCTTGTGTTCTTGGAGGGTATTTACCACCGGTGCCATGTTACTTCATTTTTGGAGCTTCCTCGTACGATAATGGCAATAATAATGACCTTTCAACAACGGCCAAAGCCAATTTATCCACCTTACGGGATTGATTTTCCTCAAGGAGCCACAGAAAGGTTCTGCAATGGTCGCACCACAACTGATATTCTATTTCCCCTCTTAACTCCTCTATATACATCATTAGCTTGGCATTCATGATGATAATTTACTATTTCTTCCTGATCATGAGCGAATTTTGGGATTTCAAAGATGAGAATTTCTATGGAATTTTATACCCCAGTATAGTTTTTGTTAAACCAATTTCAGTCCAAGAGACCTGAAAATATAGCGGTCTTATCTTTTTTACATTAATTTTTTCACACATAAAGGTTGCAAGATAAATTTGATTAGCCTTCTTCTTGCAGCTGAATTTCTAGGATTCAAAAATTACATCCCATCCTGCAAGAGGTTGCAGGGGCATACTTACAGGTGTTAGCTATGCGTCTGCTGCTTCTGGGATTAGAAATGAAACTGGACAGAATCTGGTAATTTCTTGTACATTTCACAAACATAGCAAATTCCTGATTTAATTTCAACGAGCGCGCGCGCGCGAGTTATGGTTACTTAGAACAAGTAATAGTAATTAACAATTTTTATTGAACAGTTGTCACGTACAGGGAGAACGAATAAGCATGGATGATGGATGGTCAACTACAACATCACCAAATTACAGTGTCGAGGATTAATGAGATTGTAAGAGATAAAAACGTGGCTGCAGAGTGCTTAAGCAAATGCCTATACTCAGTTGGAATGGGCACGAATGATTATATTAACAACTACTTCAGGCCACAGTTCTACCCCCCAAGCCGCCTATACACGCCTGAACAGCATGCCATAGCACTTAACCAAGAACTTCCTCAGCAATTAACGGTAGTAGTTGAAATTGATCTCTTTTAATCTGTTGCTTAAATATCAAAGTTTTCTCAAATAACCATATAAATTCTTTTTTGTTTTTGTGTTCCTTTCTTGGTATTAGACTTTGTACGACTATGGAGCAAGGAAGGTAACCATCCTGTTTGGGATACCTCCAATAGGTTGTGCTCTCGCCATCCAAGGTGCAGCTGGAACAAATGGTTCTTCTTCTTCTTCCTCATGTGTAGACCGAGTTAACAATGCAGTCCAGCTTTTCAACACTGGACTCCGTTCGCTAGTGGACGGGCTCAACAACAATCTAACCGGAGCTAAATTTTATATACGTGAATACATACCAGATATATTCCACTTTCTTCTTTCAGGTAAATACAATACAAATTAATGTATTTCAGGAGAGGAATTAGTAGTTGAAACGAATATTTAGACGACGACTAGTAAGTTTATAACCTGGTGATTAACCCAGGTTGTAGAGTCAGAAAATGTCTCGCATGGTGTCCTGCGTCACCGATTACGAGCACTATGATTCCATCAAGCAATCCACGTGGTAGTGGAGTGAGTTATACATGGTGGGATGCAATCCATCCATCTGAGACTTCTAATTCATAACTGCAGACCGGATCATATAATTCTCAATCTCCTTTGATGCTATCCCGCATGGATATTCGTCGAGATCATTTGTATGTGATCAGTAGAAGAAGACATACGTGGAGCCGAGATGGGCCATTGAGACAGCAGAAACATTTTCAAGACGAGGGGAGAGTTTCGAAGGCTTCAGGGAAAGAATACATGCAAGCAGTCGCATTTTCCGTTGAATGTTGTCAGTGCCACAGAGGCATGCATGATTAATGTGGTTGGCTGTCTTATAGCAAGATGTTTTCCTCTGCGTGAGTATGTGAGGCCCATGGACTGTGAGAGCATCGTAATATAACAGAAAAAACGGCCTTCTGCCCCTTTTGCTCCGTGCGTGATAATGTATGGCCGAAGCCCGACTGAAGTCTCCTTGCCCGCCTGAGCTGTCGTGATCCGTGCAATCATTTATAATTGCCGTTTCGATACATAAGCTCAGGAAACGCCACATCTCATCCTCACTTTCGCAATATTATGTGTATTAATATTAAATGATAATGATGTGTATGTCGACAAACTAACCCCCGTACGTGTCGCCCTCACCTTGGCTTTGTCTAGGGACCTTCTTGTCCATTCATCTATTTCACGAAATGGCCTCGAACTTTCCTTTTCGATCTTAATTTGTTATGTGCCGTTTAAAATCATTCTTTCGGGTAATCAGACCCATTTGTAACCACCTTCAACTAGAGGCCTTGGATCATGTAGGCCATAAAACTATCATGATTTTGCAGAAATTTTGTAAAACTAACAGTATCAACTTCTTTTCCTTCTTTTTTTCCTTACTATTGCCTATGACATTTGCCCGGTTCAATGCTGCCTCGATCGGTGATTGTCATTGATTAGAGAATATAGATTATGATTCAAGTTTATGTTTTGTATTCAGTCAAGTTGACCTGTTATAAGTGGACCTAGTTAATTTGACTCAAGCAAGACATGACTTCAATTTTATTTTTTTCAATATAGAATTGTTTTAACTTTTTCTTTAAAAATCTTAAAATGAGAAAATTTAGATTGGTTTAGGGTTGACCTAAGTCGCTCAATATACATGCAAAACGGGTTTTTCATTTATGATTAAACTATTTTTTTTTTCTTTCCAAAACAACAACAGTAAAAACTAAAGAAAAATAATACAATTTCAAAACTTATATAAAAAAAATAACATGGTTTGACGAGTCGATTTAAGCCTATAATTTTAGACTAGGTTGTTTTACTGGCATCTTTACTCACTGTTATGAAAAAAAAAAAACAACCCTACCAACACTCAACTTACTTAAATAATTAACACTCAAGTCATAATTCACATTATATTTTAATTTAAATTTAACCCAAACTAAATTTATAATCACTGTAGCATTAAAGTATATCATTTAATTATTTAACCATAAAGAATTGTGTGAATTCAAGTGTATCTGACGAAATGAGAATAGTACTGGCCACAACAAGTCTTTGTCTCATTGACTTGAATATCAGTTTGAAAATTATGAATTCAATTTAAATTAAAATATTATGTGAATTGTAATTGTATTCAATTTATAAACTATGAGTTGTGTTGATTTGGTGAATAAATTAACTGTTGTTGGGATTATGAATTTTTGTCGGTTATCAAGCTATGGGAATTATTAATGTATTCAATTACCGAACTATGAATTGTTGAGTTGTTTTTTTTAAAGAGGAAGTTAAGTTGAAAATTTTAAAAAATAATTATACTCGAGAGTTATAAAATAACACTATATAACCTGCTAAAAATGTATTATTTTTTAAAAAGAAATCTGAACCACGATGTTTCTTTCTTTACCATGCTACTTAAGAGAAAACTCTAAAAACTAATATTCATTCAATAATAATAACAGCCAATAATAAAAATTATCATTATTCACTCATAAAAAATGAGAAACTTTACTGTTTTCAAAGGAGTTAATTCATGTATATTCATTTTTTTAAATAAATAAAAAAATTATAATTAGAGATATTCTTATCATTTATTTCATTAAATTATAACTTTTCATGTTGGCATATAACTTTTTTTTCAAAGATAAATTAAAGAAGTAACCAATAAAATACTCCTAAATAGTCCCCTACCACCACAATTGTTTTTTTAAAAAACCAATAACTTTTGATTTTTTATATTTTTTCAAAACCCATGCGATGTGATGACATCTCTGATCTGTTATAGCTTTTTAAACAAACAAATAAATAAATGTATCCAAAACAAAAAGGTCAGCATTAATGACTGTAGAGCCGCGTCCATCTCGGGTCCGCACTGACATGGCAATTAGCTAAACAGGTAGCACTATATTATACAGTACAGCAAAAGCACCATATCATTGTCCGCCATCCCTTGCAATTAATTACAAATCCTGGTGTCTTCTGCTGCGGTTGCCCTCTCCCTCCCTCTCTCCATCAAAAAATTATAATCCAACCTTTCTTCTTCCCTCTCTGTCATCTGCTTTTACCAATTCAATTCGATTGAAACCTTAGGGTTTTGAATCGATACTTAGATTCTCTACACTCTCTCTGCACCATTTTTCTCCGAGAGAAAATGCCGTCAGTGTACGGAGCTCGATTGACCACATTCGAAGATTCTGAGAAGGAGAGCGAGTATGGATACGTTCGTAAGGTAGACGATACCTTTCCATTTCTTTTTCTCATACAATAAGTATTAATTAATCATATAGATCGAATTTATTTTCTGATTTCTGATTCAAACTCATCTGATGATCCTGTTTCTGTTGATTTACTGTCATCAGATCGAGTTTCTTTGATTTATCTGAGATTGATATTCGCCTTGAATTTTTGATCCTTTAGATCTGTTTTTAATTCTTGTGATCCATTGAGATATGATTGCTATTGTGATTTTCTAGTGATCTTATTAGTCTAGTTGATTTTGCTTTTAAACATAATGGTAGAGAATTTGAAAGCTCTGGAATTAAACAGGCCTGTGGAAGTGGTTGCCAGCATTTCAATGCTGCGTTTTGTATTAAAAAACTGAATTTAACTGTTCTGTGTCCATTGCTCGAACCAGTAAAATAAAGCTTATGCAGATAAAAAATGGTTAGAAATAAGATACGAATTGTTCTATTTGTACTGTGTGTCTGTTGGCTCATTTGTTTGGATTAGGATTTAGCTGTTATATTTCTAGGATTTGAGCAACTTATCACGATGCATGATTTTTAGTTCAACTTAGTTTGTTAATGAACCTAATCTAATTCTGATTTGGTTTGTTAGGTTAAATGGTTTTCCTGGTTTTGTTCTGACTAATTTGTTTCATATGGTTTTCATAGGTATCAGGGCCCGTTGTGGTTGCAGATGGTATGGCTGGTGCAGCTATGTATGAACTGGTTCGTGTTGGCCATGACAATCTAATTGGTGAAATTATTCGTTTGGAAGGACATTCTGCAACAATCCAAGGTTATTCATTAATGCGAGTTCTAGAATTCTTCTTTTCGTTCACCATCCTTGTCATTTTTTAGCATTGTAATTTGATCAATGATTTATTTATACTGCTCCGCCTCACTCTTGATTCCCCTTTCTGTAAAATGGAAAAGAAATGTTTTTCTTTGTTTTTGTTCTGAGGTGCTTGAAATGGACATGAATGTTTCTGTTCTTTACATGTCAGTGTATGAGGAAACAGCTGGTTTGATGGTGAACGACCCTGTTCTTCGGACGCACAAGGTGATCTCACTATCTTGTCATGTAATTGTTTTTCTAGACGTGTATTGTGACTGCATCAGCTCATAAACTGTATGTTGATCTTACAGCCATTATCCGTAGAGCTTGTGGACCGGGAATACTGGGGAATATTTTTTGATGGAATTCAGGTTTGATAGCACTTTCTTTATTGTCAATTTGTGATTAATTAGAATTACGTTTAGTTTTCTGTTAATCATAAGTTCTTTTTCTAAAGCCTTTAAGTTTAACTTTGCTCTTGCTTTATCAAAAAGAAAAAAAATGAAGTTTATGGTTTGCTTTCTCGCTTGCATAATATATAGTGGTTAACCATTCACCTATGTTTTCTTATCTTAACAGAGGCCTCTAAAAACCATTGCAAGAATATCAGGTGATGTCTATATTCCTCGTGGTGTCTCTGTTCCAGCCCTTGATAAAGACACACTCTGGGAATTTCAGCCCAAGAAAATAGGTAATGGCTGGTATATTGTTGACAAATGACAATGGTTGTTCGAATTTTTTATGTTGAATTCCACTAACTTCAGTTATACTTGATGTTGGCAGGCGAGGGAGATCTTGTGACTGGTGGAGATTTGTATGCTGTAAGCTTTATATTTTAACCTTTTTTTTGCAGGTCTCCTTTAAAAATGTGTAGTTTTAACGTCTTGTTTATTATTTATCTACTTTTGTGTGGTCTAACATTGGAATTTGTGTGAATATTTTCCTATGCAGACTGTATACGAGAACACTCTAATGCAGCATCATGTTGCACTCCCTCCTGATGCCATGGGGAAAGTCACTTACATTGCACCTCCTGGTCAATATTCATTGAAAGTTCGTCTCTTTCCATTACATTAAAATGATAATTGCGAAAGAATGCATCTGCTTTCCCTTTTTTTCTTGTTTGATACATATCATACTGCCCAGTTCTTGCTTGTTGCATGTAACATTGGTACTGATTTAAATGAGTTTTTCTGTATGCTGAACTTGGGAAGCACTAGCTATAATCTGATCTGGATTAATGGAATTATTATCATTCTTCAGTCTCCTTGGTTGTAGTTACCATTTAGTTGTGATTCATATTTATGTGAATTCTTTGTAACATATAAACTGCACATTGATGTTTCTTATGGAGATCTGTATGTTGAATTGTGTTTTTGTAGGACACTGTGCTGGAGCTTGAGTTCCAGGGTGTTGTAAAGCAATTTACCATGCTTCAGGTTTGTAACTTGTAGCCAAACTTTCAGTGAATCAAGATTCTTTAATCCAAAGTTAATTTTTTTTTTTTTCGTTTGCTATGTGCTTCTCCTTTATGCAGACTTGGCCAGTACGTACACCAAGACCAGTTGCATCAAAGCTTGCTGCTGATACCCCTCTACTTACTGGGCAGGTGCTTGCTTACATTCTAAAAGCATTGGTTTTCATATCTATTGCTTTCGCACTTTGTAACTTGAGTTCCCAATGACCTTGTTGTGTTTCAGCGTGTCCTTGATGCCCTTTTCCCCTCAGTTCTTGGTGGGACTTGTGCCATACCTGGTGCATTTGGCTGTGGGAAGACTGTCATTAGTCAAGCTCTTTCCAAGGTGAAACTTGTCACTTCATTGTGGAGCTAACACTGATGGTTGTGATGTTGGGGTAGTTTGGATGATTCATTACTAAATGTTTGTTTGTGCAGTATTCTAACTCCGATACTGTTGTGTATGTGGGCTGTGGAGAAAGAGGAAATGAAATGGCAGAGGTATATGATTCTCTCAGTTTACTCATCAATCCTCTTTTATGGTTTTTGAGATTTTTAATCTAGAGTAATCTATTGCTCAGGTGCTCATGGATTTTCCACAATTGACCATGACTTTGCCTGATGGCCGTGAAGAGTCTGTCATGAAGCGTACAACCCTTGTAGCCAACACTTCTAACATGCCTGTTGCTGCTCGTGAGGCTTCAATTTATACAGGTAACTCCATTTCTTTTTAAGTAAATATTAAGCAGATTAGAGAATGATATGAAGAGTTATCTCCGAAGCGTAAAGTTCTATTTTTTGTTCCTATTCTTTCTTGTTGGTGTTTTAAGAATTTTAGAGTTACAGAAAATTTCTGTGTGGTTTTGTTAATTAAGAGCTGGTGCTTTTTGAAGGCACGCATCAGTTGATGGTAGTGATTTTTTGTAATTCATGAAAAGAGGGTAATTTTTATTATATCAGATGTACTGTCACATGCCCTCTGTTGGAGAAGGAGCTTCCTTTTGAAAGACATGTAATATTCTGAGGAAATAAATGGTTGCAATTTAGGGAATGCAACTCACCCTACCATGCACGTATGGGTTGCAGACTTAGGACTATTTAGACCATGTGCAATGGACCAAAGAAAAAAATTTCAAACTGTAATTTTATTGCTTAAGCTAAAAGTTTCATGTTTGCAGTTGATTTGCTTGAATTTGAAAATTCTATATTTTAGATTAATTTAATGTTGATCATATTTTGTCTCATTGAATGCCTTGTGATGATGCTCTTTAACTTGTGGGCTGTTCTCAGGAATCACTATAGCTGAATACTTCCGAGATATGGGCTACAATGTGAGCATGATGGCAGATTCAACATCTCGTTGGGCAGAAGCATTGCGTGAAATTTCTGGACGGCTGGTTAGCCTCTACCAACACTTATCTCAATGCCTTGGAAGATTTTTCTAGTGCTTCATATATTAGTGTCTGATATATGATACTGGCAGTGTTGGTCTCTTTGTGTGGACTATCTCTTTTCTTGCTAGGATGCCTTAGCTTGCCTATCATCTGCAACCATCAATACCCAAAATATTATTTTTCTGTTTGCTAGAAACTAGATATAGTTAGAGTACTTGACAGTTGGTTCTAATATCTTATCAGGCACTGGCTTCCAAAAAGATTGGTGACATCATCAGTTACTGTTCATATTGACTAGATATAATTAGAGTACTTGACAGTTGGTCCTCATTATTGATTCTTTGGATGATGTTTTTCTTTAGATGATGTTTTTATTAGACAAATGGATTAGCATTGTTAATTATGTGAAATTTATTTGTTTCCCACTCAGATGAACTCTAATTGCATGTTCTTAATTATATTTGCAGGCAGAAATGCCTGCTGATAGTGGATATCCTGCTTATCTGGCAGCACGTTTGGCCTCATTTTATGAACGTGCTGGAAAAGTAAAATGCCTTGGTTCACCAGAGCGTACAGGTAGTGTCACAATTGTTGGTGCAGTTTCCCCACCAGGAGGTGATTTCTCAGATCCTGTTACTTCTGCTACCCTCAGCATTGTCCAGGTAATTATAGACTATGTTTACTACCTTTCATACTAGAAGCAATTAGCAACATAGATTATTGAGACAAAACAGAGAGTCAAGTCTTTTTTTCCTAGAGAGCGCTCTTCCACAGCCTGAGACCACAAGCTAAAATTTTTGAATTTGTTTTTAGAAGTTTGAAATAATCTGTTACAGTAAGCAGACTTTTTTTTTTTTCTTAATTGTTCCTGATTAATAATAGGACAAGAAAAATAAATTTCTACACTAAAAGGAAAAGCCATAGAAATACTAATGTTTAATTAATTAAGCCAACTTGATGGTGGCAAAATTACTGATCAACAAGCTGGAAAGCATATCCTGGCCCAAAATGATTCTGCTTCAGTAATCAGGGTAAATTTTAAGTCAAGCAACGTGTAACTTAAGTCAAGGCAGTTTGGAAAATGAATCTGTTCTATCTTGATGTCATTTTGAGTTCTTTTCCCCCGAATGTTATATTTTGGTTAAAATGAGGTGTGATTCATTTGTACTTTTGCAGGTCTTCTGGGGTTTGGACAAGAAACTTGCACAAAGGAAACATTTCCCTTCTGTAAACTGGCTTATTTCCTACTCTAAGTACTCAGGGGTATGTTTGCAATTTTTCTACAAACTGCTTTTGTTTTTCTTTTGAAAGAAAAATTGTTGGATGCTTATTGGAATCTTCATTGCGTCGTATATTCTATGCAACCTGTTTGTGTTTTATTAGGCTGTTCTGCTTTTGTTGTCAGGCATTGGAGTCATTCTATGAGCGATTTGATCCAGATTTTATCAACATCAGGACAAAGGCACGTGAAGTACTCCAAAGAGAAGATGACTTGAACGAGATTGTCCAAGTATGTTTTCTTATTTCAAAAATTTCCTATTCTGGTTCCCTTAGGTCCTAGAAATAGAGAATATGCAATTTACCTGGTAACTGTTGAAGAAATATATGGATGAATTCTGTGAGCTATATGACAGGTATGTTGTTTCAGCTTTACATTTGCTCTTGAACCTTAATTGTAAGAGTACTCGTCATCTCCTGTCCTTGATTGGTTGATATCGCAAATTTTAATTTGGCATAAAAGAATTTGGTGGAGATTGATCACCTTTGGCTTTTATGATACTGTAGATTCCCGTGAAATTATCTTGACTTTCACTATCATTGAACTGTTTATTTGGTGTTTTTGCCTGCCTGTGAGTAAATATCCATGGCTTTCTGGATCATTGCAGCTTGTTGGAAAGGATGCTTTAGCTGAAGGAGATAAGATTACCCTGGAGACAGCAAAGCTTTTGAGGGAGGACTATCTTGCTCAGAATGCATTTACTCCGTATGCCCCAACCTCTTTACTTGATCTTTTCTATAATCCATCTTTTTTGGGCTTGAAGAATTTGATTAAACTCATAGTTCTGCAGTCCTCATCCTTGAGTGTATGTTTGTGTGGCTTGCAGATATGACAAGTTCTGTCCTTTCTACAAGTCTGTTTGGATGATGCGCAACATAATTCATTTCTACAATTTGGCCAATCAGGTAATTTAACCCCCCTCCCCTCTGTTATTCTATGTCCTGTCCAGGGAATTTACTAGTGAGGGCTGTGAAACTCTGGCAGGTGCTGGCTGGACTTGAATCATGTTCGAGTTGCTCATTGTCTTTAAGAGAGCAACCTGGGCATCCATCTTTTTTATCTCTTTTGTTACTCTTCATTTTCATGAAGTCGATAGCTGTAGTTTTGTTTCAAAGTTCATTTCACAACCTGTGGAAGACTATGATTTGATATGGATCTTTGATGAACCTTTTTGCAATTCAATACAGGCTGTTGAGAGAGGTGCAGGCATGGATGGTCAGAAGATAACATACAGCCTTATCAAGCATCGGTTGGGAGACCTCTTCTATCGATTAGTGTAAGTGTACCATAGTTCTACCAATAATCCTCTATGCAAAGTGAATGCCTTGTGGAAATCCACAATAATTGCTTTCTGATACTGTCATCTGTCAATGTTGCAGGTCTCAAAAATTCGAGGATCCAGCAGAAGGGGAAGCAGCACTTGTGGGAAAATTCAGCAAGTTGCATGAGGATTTGACTGGCGGTTTCCGTGCCTTGGAGGACGAGACTCGTTGATTTAGGTGTTCCAGATTTTGGTTATTTATTTATGGAGTCTGGCAGCTCGAAAACCAGCACTTGATCTTAGCCGTATTCGTTTGTCTTGCGAAGAATCAGTGATGTTACATTCCTTCATCCCACTTTGCGGTGCTTGCCTTGCCTTTTGGGATGTGATGTGATGTGATAGCTAGTGTAATTTGTTATTCAAAGCGGAGACAGACAGACTAAAACTGTGCCTTGTTTATTTATGCAATAAGGGCTTGTTTGTGTTTCAGCAGTTTCAATTTGTATTATTTAATTTATCATAAATAAAAGAATCTTGTCTTATCCGAAGAGGAATTAATTTTTTGTTCTTGAAAGAGTTGAGAAACACAACTCATTATTAGCGTCAGTGTATTAACCAATCAGTGTTGTGCCCATTAATATCAATCCCTTCCTTCATCATCTCATAAAGGGGGCTCATTTCCCGCACAGCAAGCTCAATTGCCCTCCTGTCAATCCCAAACCTAATTGAAGTATGCGCCATGTCCTCATCCACCTCCAATGCTCTCAACACACACGAAGGCTCTTCTAAACTAGCACTTGTACACGCGCTCCCACTCGACACAGCCTCTTCCTTCAACCCCATCAACAAACTCTCCCCTTCCACGCACGCAAACGAACGATTCAAATTCCCTGCATTCCTCCTCTCAACACTCCCATTCACCCCGACCACCATCAAGCTTAGCCCTAACTCCATCCAACAACCACTCCTGCGAACCCCCAATCCTCTCATTATCATACCCCATCTCCTCTGTCGCCAACTCCCATCCCCACCACCAACGGAGTATCCGGCCTTATCGACCCCCTCCCTCAACTTCTCCAAATCAACAACAATCCCATCATTCCCAACCGGTAAATACGTAACCTCAAAACCCTCTTCCTGAAGATGCCGGCAAGAGTCCAACACGCACTTATGCTCCGTCTGCCTAGTAACGACATGTCGTTTCTTATCCTTATAAAATATTATTCGACTCCGTCGCTCCTGATGTGAAAACGATTTCCTTCTGCGACGCGCCGATTAAGTCAGCTATTTGGGAGCGGGCGGTCTCGACGGCTTGATCGGATTCCCAACCGTAAAGGTGCGTGCGCGAGTGAGGGTTGCCGTAGCGAGCGAGATTGTAGGGGAGCATGGCGTCCAGCACCCTGCGGTCCACCGGTGATGTTGCTTGCATGTCGAGGTAGAGTGGCCGTGCTGAGATCTTCAAGCCTTTTATTGTCATAGCTTCGTCATTTTGTGTTGGGAGAGCGGTTGCTGTTGCCGCCGCGATGGAGGGAGGAAGCTATAAGCTTTGAAGCCATTGCTTTAATGTGTTTGAGGATTGAGTTCGTGTTTATTTATGATGCGGCAAGGGAGACAAAGATACTTTACACATATTTCGCCTAGATCCCTCCCTGTACCAGAAGTTACAATAGCAACTTGTACAGGGTAAAAACAACTTGTAAAGTTTTCAGACTCAATCTGAGTTCTGATCCAGTTTAGGTTTGGGTTACTAAGAGATATATATATCAGTTGTGAAAAAGGATTTACACCCCGAGAATATGGAAACAATCTTTCAAACCCTTATCTGGAGAACAAAAATAGTGGCAAATGTGTGAGGTGTTGATGATTTCGCCATGCCAGGGCACAGTTACATGATAGTAGCAATAATTCAACCACTCCAAAAAAGCAATGGCTACCAACCCAATCACTTGAAGAAGCCAAAAAGAAAAGGTTATCATCCCACCAGTTTGGCAAGGAAACACATTAATTTTATGACATCCCCTCAGAGAGCAATCCTTCCTTTCAATCTCGCAGAAAGAGGAGACATGGACAATGAGAACCAAAAATACAGTGTACATTAAACAGCAAGACTCACACCTTGCCAAAACATTAAAATCACTTAAACAAGAGTTATACAGTTTAAGCGGAATACTCGTGCGTTGCATTCTTGAGTTCACCACCAGATATAAAAGGCACAGTAGATCGATTCAATGCGAGTTGTGGTGCAACTAGAAGCGATGTCTTAGTAGATTCCCGGAACAATCCGGTAGCGGACCCTCTCACAGTACAACTTCCAGTACTTCCCGTATCTGCAACCAGGTGGTCGTCAAATTTTATTTCATCTCTCAAACATATCAGAATCCAACTATGTGTCTAGCAGTACAGGCGACATTTTTTAAGATTATGTTCAGCAATTCTATCAGTAGGCCATCCAAGTAAGAATACAAGTCAAGAAACTGTGCTTACTTGGATCCACATCGATCATCATCCCTTTTAGCTCGGTCAAACAGAAGGATGGTTAGAAATATCACATAGAAATAGGGTAGAAACTGCAGAAGCAAACAAAGATATCAGTAGCGTGTCCACAGGACTTCATGAATTGAGAAATTACTCCTATATTCAAATGCTTACGTGATTAAAAAGAGCCGGGACAGTCCAGAAAAAAGCAGCTAATATTTCAGGTACATAATGGAAATGACGAGATAAGCCCCACCTGCAAAATCCAGGATACAAAATCTCAGCAGAAGACATAACCATAAGCATATAGCTTTGTTGATACAGCAAGATGGAACGAATGCAGGGTTAAAATAAACTTGACAGCAACTGTGTCCAACAACAATTACCATCCTGAAGTCAAAAGGAGGCTTGTCTTTGTGTCCCCGGATGTTGTAGTGTATGAGGCCACAATCTGTTAAAAATTAGAATGTATTATGCCTCTTACTCATGGTTGAAAATTATAGACCATGTAAATATAAAGGATATATCACCAGATCACCTTTGATGGAGCCTTTCCCCAGACCAAACATTTGCCATCTGTTCTGCGAAATTCCTGCCTTTGCCTGTCACAGTCATAATTGACATATATGGAGAGAACGCCTGCTGCTAGTATATAGAGTGCAAGCTGGAGAAATAGGAGAGAAATGGTTAGAATAAAGTATATCAAGGGATATAGGACTTTGGTTGTTTTTCTATTTCAAGACTCTTAACAATCAAGCATTTATGCTCCTAATTGGATTTGAATATTGCCTTAGGGTAGCACTTCAATTGTAAATTGATGGGTGCTTTTATTTTCCTACTTTTGGCCTGAAATTTAAATCCGCAACACTTTTTTCTTGGGCAGAAGGACCATAAATCGATATCTTTCACTATTGAATTTCAACTCCAAGTTTTTCCTAAGAAATTCCACTCCAATTCAAAACACAGAGCTTAAAGCAAAGAGAATGGCTGAAAACAGGGCAGTTAAATTGGAAATCAAATAGATGAAAACAGCAAAGCACCTGAAGTCCAAGGTTCACAGGATGGTTAACAAGGTACATGCCCGGAGAAGTATACACAGATGGAACCCATACTAAGCATCCCCAACAAATATAAAATCCAGCTGCCAAATCCCAGAAGAGGAATAAGCATAATGAAAATAACCATCAAAACGAAAGATCTGGAAAAAAAATTAAAAAGCTACTTTGACAGTGACAAACACTAGAATTTTAAAAAAATAAAGAAAAGAAAAACACCTTAAAATTGCAAATAAAAATACATTTCAAAAAAATAAACGGACGAACTAGAGAATATGTAAACCTCGATCATGTGCAATGTCCATTGTGTTCAAGTAGCCAACTTCCCACCAAAAAAACTTTGTGACGTACACCAGCATCAATATTGTATTTACAAGCATGGAATCAGCTACTTTCCCATTCTGCTCATACTGATAGAATACAAAAAAAGTGCATTTTAAGATTTATATTCATGCGATTATACATGCAAAACTTGAATTAGAAACTTTATAACAAATGAGTTGAATTACACATATTGCATGTATAAAGTAAAAACAACCTTCAGTGACGAGAAAAGCACTAAAGCATTTTTATGATAGTAGCCTCAGGCCACCAAAATAATGAATTGACAACCACATATTCGACATGTAGCACTGGCTCCACGAGGCATAATAGAAGGGTTAAACACAATTTTTTCGGAAGTTGGGAGCTAATCCATTTCTCCAGAAAGGAACTTGCACTCAAAACACACCCCATTATATAGCATTTAGGCTTGGGGTTGGCTATCCAATAATTATTACATTCTTAAATCCACTTGTCAACAAGGAATAAGCTTATAGCTAAGAGAGTGGAAAATTGCTAGTTGCTACCCCTATCAGAATGAGTATTTCATCAAGAAAGAACATTTGAGCAATGCATCAAAGGAGAAGTAATGTCAAGCTCTTATCAACCGAAAGACAGGATTTAACCTCTTCACTGTAGAATTTGATTCATCTTATAATCAGCATGTATACAATCCCAAGCTTACAATATCAGTATTGTACTAAAAAGAAACAAGAACATCATTTACCTGCTTAATGCAATAGGTCAATGCCAGAACAGCCCAAGACATCATCCCAAATCTGCAGTTTGTGAAAACTTTGATGTCGAAGTTCTTTCCAATTCGAGGATACAGCTCCATACCCTGCGAACAGAAAAGGAGACCTTTATAAAAGCAAGGCCTAGACTACAATAGAGCCATATAGGAATTTGAGTGGCTAAACAAAAAGCACCATATCAAGTGGGAAGGCAAAACAATAGTTTAATAATTGTTTTACCAAAACCTTCAGATGCCAGTCTATAAACTCATTGTCGTGGTTCACAAATTTGGAAAGAAGAAGCTTAAATTTGAGTTGATCCTGGCTAAAAGAAAAAAGATTGGTGGATTTTTAATTTAAGCTTCTTCCCCTCGGTTATATATCTGGCTCAATCTCCCTTTCCCCCCATCAATCATGCTGCTTAATGAGAAATAACGATAGTCACATGAGAAAAATGAAAGGTATTGTAGAGTTATGAACTCACCCAATAGAAGTCGATTATTATGTTCCCGGATGAACCAGAATCAGTAGACGATGGAGCCAAATGGCCCTTCCAAATTATAATAAAAAAAATAAGAAAATCAGCAGGAGTTATAGCAAAATAAATGTGAACCGAGGAAGGTTGCGTAATTACAAATCCTTACTTTTATGTATAAGAAAATACAGAAGACTAAGCTTCCAAAAATGAGAGCACAAAATATTTCTCCCAAATGATCATAAACAATCGAGGGGTTGAATACACCAAACCTGAAGAATTAAAACAGAAGTATTAGGTGCACTCTATAATCATTTGTCACTCAGGTGAAATTAATCAGTGCCAGTCAGAAGCAGCTTGTCTTACTCTCCAAAACCTTAAGTGCAAAGAATACCATGGCAGAATCTAAAAGAACTTTTTACTGATTATAACCCCTATAAATGAGTGTAAAGCTTATTGGAATTCTTAAACAAAAGGATGTTGATGGAGAAAGTTCTCACCACCAAAGGCTGAGATAGGTAACCAAAGTCACTGTGTACGCTGCCATGCCATTCGCCTGCAACAACCACAGAAAGAAAGCTCATGACTGGAGCCATTCAGTATGTATTAAGTAGCATAAACTTCTGTTTTCAATCTCCAGCTGTTATAATCAAACAACACAAGAAACAGTGTAGCAGTTTGATAAAGACAATATCATGTGAAAAGTACCTTGTAAACAGGTCGGTTTCCTTCAGGAGAAATCGGACCCTCAACCATCTTTCCAGGTAAAAGAAGCTGCAGTGCAGCCTCAAATGCTGCATAACAAGCAATAATTTTCCAGGAAATTGCAGTGGGCCTTGGCCAAATATTTATAAATCCTTGCAAGCCATGTTGCTTCAAGAAATCCCAAGTTTGACATACGGACCCATCAGCATGCACCATCGTGTACCATCTTGCATTAGTTCGCAAAGATTTTCAATTTTAACAAACCACTTATTCTATCGATGAATCCATCCCTCCTTTTTCTTCCACGCATTTTCTCATACACTAGTCAAAATAGCACGATGCTAAAAAAATCAATACATTATCGTCTTGAGACTTATCAAGATTTATAGCTTTTAATACTGCAGTAGTAAAAACGGTATTTTCTCTGAATTTCGCTATAGAAAGAAAAAGCAGCAATCTTGGGATTTCTTAAGCAGACTAATGAACTTGCATTAAAAAAGATCGAACTTTGACAAGCAATAATCTAAAGGTTTATTAAGATCTAAAACACCCAGGATAAAGTTTAAAAAGATAGTAGCTCCATTTAGTATATCTATGGTGCTTTCTTTATCAAACAATAGCCGATAACCAAAAAAAAACAGAGAGAGAGAGTAAAGAAACCAAGAATTGTCATATTCCAGAAGCAAAGAAAAAGGGCTCACAGTAGAATAACAAAAGGAGGGCAGAGAGTCAGAAGCGAGAGCACTGAAGCATAAGTAACCAGTGGCGAATGAACAGTTTTTGTTTCTGCCATTCTCTGCCTCTCTCTGAATTCTTGCTCACCTCAACTGAACAGAAACTGAAGTGGGTCTCCAAAGACGACAGGAGACTTGTGACTTACGATGAAGACTGAAGAGTGCGTGACTACTTGCTTAATTATCGCTTGACTTGGAAAAAGACTCTGCGTTTGTGATTTGTCCATTAAAAAAAAGTCTTGGTTTTGCCGGTGGTGCACGTGCCACTCACCGTGTCCTTGAGAAAACTTGGGAATCTAACAAATTTCAACCATGATAATTTCTAGCCATTTCCAAAAATAAATAAATAATGATTTCTTGCCTTCATCCCGTTGCTATATGTTTTTTTTAAAATGTATTTTCTTTTTATTGCGAAGAGAGTGACATGTGATAAAATTATCCATTTTCATGGATACCCATTTGATTTAAGATGGGTATGATGAACATTCTTCTTTTCCCAATACATAAACAAGGGGAAAAAAAATAAAACATGTTTCTGTCCTTCAAGAAACTGCAATCCAATTATATATTTTGTTTTGATATTTTATCAAACATATTTTTTCAACAATTACTTATTTAAAATAAAATTACTTGTTAAGTTTACATTTCTAATTTAATTTTTTATATTAAAATGTGCGTTTGAGTTATGATAAGATTTCATATTTATATTAACTTAATATCTAGTTTACATTGCGCGTTGTAAAATTATATTAATGGCGGGGAAATATATGATGATCAACCCTGCTTTTGGTTTTGGATACTACTCCACGATTCAGGTCGGGTCTAAACCCATTTGGTTTTGGTTTAAAGTTCAGATTCACAGAGTGGAGCGTGGTTGCATTACTGTCCCGGCTCAGGCTGCTCGAGCCTCGAGCGTTCCTTGTGCCGGCAATATTCAAACTGTCTGGTGGATCTTGAATATTAAAACAATTAATGAACACCATCTCTGAGCATGGATGGGCAAACAAATGACCGGTCAGATCTGCAACACTTATAAACTCCTCACGGCAGCCTTTACTTCCTCCATTCTCAAACTCACAAGCTGTAAAAGAAGGCCCACGCAGTGCCTTCATCATCTATCTTGTACTGGTCGAAATCATCAAAATGCATTGATTCCTGGGAATTACGGGATTCATTTCGTCTTCTCTGCGAACATCACTGTCAGCTTCCCGTTACACTTGACATTTTGTGAGCTCTAATCTCTTTTGGGTTGTTGCTTTGATGGTGGCCAGATTTTTCACCAACTTTACTTGATTATGATAAGAATTACATGCATGCTCTCAAGGAGTTCCTTGCCTTCAGTAAACTCACTTGGCCGTTGGTTTGGAGAACCTGTCACAGCAGCCATAATTAATACAGATGTGAGTATATGTTGGTTCCCATGCGATAAACTAATTCATCGCATGCTGCTCCTATGATCATCTGGGTTTCAAATGGTGCCTTTTTAAATTTACCAGTCTTTTTTCCTTGCCTGTCAAGGCGCCATCAGAAGCTGATTACTGGGTTCTTTAACCATTCAATACAAGGTATATGATGAAATTTTTATTGACTCCATTGCTCATATGATTCTTTTTCTTACTGTCTTTTTACAAGTTTTAATATTTTTCCTCCATGCCAAGCAGTAGTGTATCCCGCAAATAGTTTACTGAATATATTTCACAAGTTGTTGGCTCCGTTTGTTTGCAGGAAAGTGGTTTCTTTTTGGAAAGTGAATTCCGGGGAAAATGAATTCCTGGAAAGTGAATTCCGGAAAAGTATTTTCCGATGTTTGGTAGTGTTATGGAAAATGAACTGGAAAATACTTTCCAGTGTTTGGTTGTGTTATGGAAAATGAACTGGAAAATAATTTATTAATGAATTAATTTTTTTTTCAAGTTTATCTAATATATATAAAATATTTAATATAAAATATTTAATCACTTACAATTGTCATAACCCAATTTTGATCTTTTTATTTTTATTATTTAAAAAAAAAGATGATGAAAATAAAAATAAAATAAATGAAGGATGAATTAAAATTTGGGTTAAGGGCAACATGATTGGAAGTTTAAAGATTTAATTAAACTTTTGACTAGTTTAATTAATTAAATCAAGGGTTTAATTGGAGAATTGATTTAATTAAATTTTTAGATTATTTTAATTAATGAAATCAAGAATTTAATTGAGTTTTGAAGACTTAATTAAACTTTGATTTAATCAAAAACCAATTATTTAAAATAAAATAAACAACTCTTTGCATTTTAATTCACTGCTACAGTAGCAGCGAATTATAATTCAATGCTACAGCAGTGAATTATAAGTCGCTGCTACAGTAGCATTGCATTTTAATTCGCTGCTACTGTAGCAGTGAATTAAAATGCGATGCTACTGTGGCTGTTAATTAAAATTCATTGGCAGCGTCCGTTAAGGAAAGTGTTTTCCTTTCTTTATCAGAAGGAAAACACTTTCCTACAGGGAAAGGGAAAGTTTAAGTTGACTGGAATTGGAAGGAATTGGTTTTCCTTTGACTTATTTTCCTGATAGTCACCAAACATGGGAAAGTGAGGAAAATGAATTCCGGGAATTCATTTTCCTTGAAACAAACAAAGCATTATGCCTCGTGTTTTCGAGTTTTTAAAAACTTAGGTTTTTTTAATTAAATTTTTAGTATTTTTGATCTGTTTCTATTAAAAATAAAATTAAAAAAATATATATTATTTTAATATATTTCTAAACAAAAAATATTTTAATAAATAATCATTACTAGTATTCCAAAAACCCCTTGTCTTATAGATCAGTTTTTCATAAACTGTATTTAGTTTTATTTTGTAACTTATAAATAAATAAATGATTTATATAATGGAAAGTATTTTTAAATTAAAAATAAAATAGTTAAGGCTGTTAATTTAATTCATTTTTACATGTATTTTAAATAATATAATTGAATTAAATTATGTAATTTAGTATTTTATTACAATTTTTTTGTTTAATATTTTATTTCAAGAATAAAAAACCTTTTTTTTCTTGATTGTATTATTTTTTTTGTGTTGTTTTTGTTTTTGCGAGTTAAAATCCCTTATCTTTGTATTATTTTGAGATTTAAAGGTTTTAATCAGATTTCAAAACTGAATAGCAGGTTAATTTAATTAGATATAGTTTAAATTTGTAGTAGAGAGGAACAATTGAAATAGAATGGCCAATTTCTAATTCACGTGAAAAAATACCTTTTATTCCATCTATTTTCCTTTTCGTTCTCTCACAGTCCCTTTTTAAGATTTTGGTTTTGAAAAAAAAAAAAAATCTGTTTTTTCTCATTTTTCAAGTTTTTTGGATTCGAGAGAGGAAATAGAAAGTAGTTGAAAATAAAAACAAATAGATAAAGCTATTGTTTGATCCCGATTTATTTTTTCAAGCAATGCTTTTTTTTTTAATTTTAATTTTTTTGGGTTATCTCACTCTCATTACATGAAGAACGAGTTTGATGAATTAACCTAGTTAACTCAGGAATTTTTCATAATTAGTTTTTAATTTTATCATTTAAAATTGAATTGAATGAGAATTAATCTTCATTATTTGTTTTGTTTGCTTTCTATTAGGTTATTCTAGCCTAATGACCCCAGAATAATGCTTAACAGGTTATCCCGAATTGATCTGTATTTTTTTTGTTTTTTTTTATTTGTTTTTTAATTTTATCACTCAACATTGAATCAGTTGAGAATTAAGTTTCATAATATGTTTTAATTTGCTTTCTAGAGAGATATCTTAATCTTATGATTATGGTCGCAAATTTTGATAATTTTATCCTGGTTAAATCAAGTTTTTTTTTTTTTCTAAAAAGTTATTTAAATCTTATGATCTGGAATCTGGATCACAAGTTTTTCAAAATTGAATTTTCTTTTTACTGGATCATCCTCGTCTCATCCCCTGAAGCACGTGTTTGACGAATTAACTCAATTGACTTAGTTTTTTTAATTGATTTTTTTTTCTAATTTCATCATTTAATATTATGTTTAATTCAGAATTAGACTTTATTATTTGTTTCAATTTTCTTTTTATTAGGTTATTCTAATTTTATAATTTCTTGACTCATTTTTTAATTAGAATTTTTAGAAATTTCATAGTTTATCATTAAACCCAACAAGTTCGATTGAGAATTAAGCTTCATAATTTGTTTTGATTTGATCTTTAAGGGGTTATTTCAGTCTTATGACCAGAATTGTAAATTTGACAAGTTAACTCGAGTTAAATCATATCTTTTTTTTTATTTTCTTTTTATGAGGTTATTTCGGTCTCACGACCTTGGTCATGAGTTTGACAAATTGATTCGAGTTGTTTTTTCATGCTCTTTTTTAATTATTCTTTTTTGTTAATATCATTCTTTAACACTGGGTTAATTCGTAATTTATTTTAATTGTTTTTATGAGATTATCTCGGTTTTATTACTCGAGTTTCAGGTATGACATGTTAACTTGAGTTGTTTTTTAGATCCAATTTTTAATTGATTTGTTTCCATTTCATCCTTCAATATTGGATTGATTGAGAATTCAACTTCATAATTTATTTTGATTTGTATTTTATAAGGTTATCATAGTCTCATAACTAAGTTTGTGAATTTGACAATTCTAACCCGGGTTAACCCAATTCAATCTTATATGTTGTTATCTTAATATTAAAAAAAAAATGTCATTTGAAATTTTTTTGAGTCAAATTATATTTTTACAGGTCATCCGTGTTATTTTTAAACCTGTAAAATCAACCCCTACATGATTTATTTATTTTTTTCATTAAAAAAATATTAAAAACATCTAAATATTTTTTTTTCACCCAAGAAATTTTTTATCATATCCGTGGATTAAAGATTTATTGATTTTTCTATCCTAAAAACAAAATTTTTATGCCATCTTAACACCGTGAACACATTTGGACTTTTTAGAATGAAAGATTTTATCTTAGAATTTTACAAATACAAAAATTATTTAATGAATTTAATATAAAAACACATTTTATAAGATTGCATATCTATGATATTTTTTTATATCTATAAAATCGTAAAACAATGGGTTAAGTAAGTGATTGAGTTAAATTTTTGTTTTTCTGGTATGAAAATTTTGTTTGGTGTTTATACAAAAAAAAAATATTTTGATGGGTCTTTTTGCGAGGATTTGGGTAATTATACACACACACATATATAAACTTACGTGTATACCTACTTTATACCAAACTATGCTAAATAGTACTGTCAACAAGCAAGAGCACAAGTCCCTTCCCATTAGTAAAGTTGATGAAATTCTTTACATGATATCCATTATATTTCTGATTGAAAATAATAATAATAAAAAAAATCATAACTAAAAGGGAGAACCAATTCCAAGTACCATGACCTCTGCTTCAATTATGCAAATGCCCTTGGCAACCAAGTAATCCTGAGCCTTATTTATATTGATCAGGGAACCATATGTTGACCATCCATCTTCTGAGCTTGAGGCACCAAACCAGCTTTTAGCTGCAGGAAGAAGAAACAATCTCAACTTTTTCTTTTCTTTCTCTCATTGACATGTTAAACCGGCAAAAAGATTATCTGTGTTCTTACCTTTACCATACCAGTCGTACTTTCTGTCATAGCCTTGATCCACAATGCGCAAGGCGTAATCCGCATATACTCTGCAACCAGCAGGGAGGGTTGCCAAATCCAGAGCCAAGTAGAGGGAAAGATGAGTGCCCATTCCAAGACCTTTTCCCTTAGGATAGAGCACCATCTTCCTGAAACAACCAGTACAGATAGAAGAAAAAAGAAATGTGTTACTACTAAATACTACTAATAACAGAAGAAAATAATAAATGAGAGGGTGATTTTTCTATGCTCGTGTTCATCTCAAAAAGAAAGGAATCACTGAAAGGATTGCTTATACAACAGTAAATTTCGTCCTGACCACTAACGAATTGTTTGGGCAAGCTGGCACATGGAATATAACGTAATGTAAGAGAAACATCGGCTTCCTAAATCTCATCCGAACATGTTTTAATTAAGATTACAGATTAAAATAATAAAATAACTGTACCATTGATGATCTCCCGTGCTGAATATTTGTGATTCTTGGCGTTTTTCATCCAACTTGAAAAAGTTCACGATCTTCCAAGCGTACTT
The DNA here is from genome assembly GCF_005239225.2 of Populus alba. Lineage (NCBI taxonomy): Eukaryota > Viridiplantae > Streptophyta > Magnoliopsida > Malpighiales > Salicaceae > Populus > Populus alba. Next base: position 192,327 of record NC_133291.1, read on the forward strand.
GGAAGCAGTAGGATCCTTTTTCATTGATAAGACCTCTCCTTTGCCTCTGCTTCTTTCTCCACAGACAAATACTTCAGCTCCAAGCACACAAGTGTCTTCCAGAAGGAATCCATAACGAGCATCATTAAATGTTGAAAGCTTAATGAATTGATCAAAACCACTTTGAAGATTCAATCCATGAAAGCGTCTTTCCTGTCCTGCTGCATCTAACCTTGGCAACAAGGCCAAAACATCAGAGAAGGGCATCACTTTCTCTAGAGTTAAACTAAATTACCCAGAGTGATTGAGGAAAACTACTGCAAGTAAATCTTGCGCGTCACCCAATTTACAACGCATAACTTTGGTGATACTATAAATACTAAAACAAAAACTGTAACTAATGACAATAGCTTGAGGATCTATTGCAGAGTAATGATTTAGAAAACATGCCTTGAATTACCAAGTAGCTGTCCTTGTTTTGGTCAAGCAAAAACAACCGGAAAATCACGTTGACCTCCCAACCACGTGGAAGAGAACTTGCGTCAACCATTGCTAAATAGAGAGAGATGTGATCTTTTACATTATTGCTCTTGTTTCCGTTCGGATAAAGAACTAATTTCCTTGCAATGCAAACACAGGACGAGGTAATAAAAATGAGAGGGGTATCTCATAATAAATAAAACATGACTGCGGTTGGAGATGGAAAGACAAAGAAAGACACATGTTCACTAGCAATAAGATGTACCATTTATAGCCTCCAGCTTCAAAAACCCCTGATTCATATGTCTCCACTGCATTTTTCCCAAGTGACGAAAACAACTCTATTTTAACCATGTAATGGATGGGAGGTGCATCTGATACGGTTGCTACAGAACCTGCAAAATGAAATGATATCAGCACATACAAGTTTGATCACTCTTTGGTTTTGTTACTAGAGAAACTCTGATCATTATACAAGCACGCCGAGTGTTAGAGGGAGAGCTTGGTACGGAAGAAAGGGCAAGCTCGCAGACAGTAATCTCGGCATCAGCAGAGAAAAAGTTGGTCACAGAACACGATTTTAGTCGATGAGAGAAAAAAGGGAAGGATAGGGGGAAATACCAGGAGGGGGAGAAATATTGCTGACAACTTCTGTCATGACGGTGACGATATCTTTCCTGGCAACAAAATCCACTAAACGATGTGCAGGATGTAGGGAATGAACAAAACATTTGTTCCCCTATTCGTAAGGAAATCAAGAGAGAGTAGTTATTCGAAACTCTTAGAAGTTGTTTGGGGATTGTTATCCTTTGCTGGAATGAAGATTACTTTTGAAACCGGAAACAGATCGATTCTCTTCTTGCAGATGTAAAACACGTCTACGGAATATACCATGCATTGTTTCGTTGCAAACCGCAATCTTACAAAACTTAAACACAACAATATGCTTTAGCAACCAAGTACATTTGTGGGGATATTGATTGAATCTTTTGCAGCAGGAAAACCTCAAACGGAACTCCATAACATTCGGTTAAAATGCTTTCATGCCTGTGAAATTTTTGTTTTCTTTTCGTCTTTTTTCATTGAGATATGCATCTATTTACTTGCTTCGAACATACATATTAATAATTTGGACGAGTAAAGAACCTTGAGAAATTAAAGTGATTAGAAGTTTTCGCATCCAACCTCATGGTATAATGGATGCTGTGTTGGGGAATCCGACCGGTGATGTACTGATCTTTGCTCATCGGAGGGCAAGCACACCGACACAATATTTTACGTGGTTCGGCAAATCCGCCTACATTCACGGGAAAAAGTCTATATTATTTAGAGATTAATAGAGAAAGGATTACAACACACATGGAGGAGGAGGATCACTTCACTCACTCTACTCCCAGCTCACTTGCTGCCCTTGCAGCTCTCTCTTCCTCTCTACATACTCTCTATTGCACTCACACACTCTCTCATTTTGCACTCTAACTTGGTGCGCAAGGATGGCAGCCTTCTTCTTCATTCCAGCAGCTGCACATGGAATGATGCATTTGTCAATGGTGGGTGCAACCACCATTGACAAATGATAACCCTACTCTTTATAGGATAGGCTGCACATGTTGCCCAATAATGGCAATATCCCAACATGCTGCTCTCCTGGAAGTGCACCAGGGTAATTGTGATCAGAAAAAGGTACTCCATGTCGGGGGACTAGCTCTCCGCTCCTAGACTCTCTGATGAAAAATATGTGGTCAATTCACTTGTACGAGGACATAGTATGCAGGAGGAACCGTCACTCACTACAGCCGCATTTCTTCTATTCTCCATTGCTTGCAAAACTTCTAGACAGCTTTGTTCACAAGGATCAAAATTTGGCATATATTGCATAATTTTAACATGGAAAACTTTATTTTGGATCCCGTGGTACAGTGCTACCAGTTATGTTATCCTCGAAACTACTGCCAGAGATGGAAGTGGATTATAATTCCAAGAGCGAGCAGTGGCTGCAGGGGATGCAGAACTTGCCGACATTTTCTCAAATTGAGAGGTTAAAGGTGGATTAGAGTTCATTTTGCATCGAGTATATCATCATCGTTTCTTTGTATTCAGGGACTTTTATCTATCTAGTTTTGCAGGCTAGAATTGATATGACTGCAGCAGCCTGTGAAAGTGCAGAAAAAGTATTAGAAGATACTCGTGAAGCCTAACAGTTTGGCACCCCTCAAGGGCCAACGACTCTTCCGACTTAGGACAAGGCTCAGGCTGCTAAGATTCAAGAGCAAGAGACCTTGCTCCGAGCTGCTGTGAATGTTGGTGACGATTACCATCTCAACTGCCAATATTCATGCTTTGTCCGCAGCTCTTGTTTCCCGTTTCTGGCTGGAGCATTTAAATTTTGCACTCTTGTACGCCGGGATAACTTATCATCCATAATTTGTTTTATATGCTTGCAGGCCTGCGTGTATCTGGAGACTAGAGGCAGATTACATCTCCACTTCCAGTGCACTTGGTAGACGTGCACTTTGTGAGGTGGCTTTCCTTGTAATTTATATGTTTTCTGCTTATTTCCTTTATACTATATCATCATCATCATCATCACTAGTTGTCTTAGATGAACAGGTTTTTTTCGATAATTATATCTACATATCGATGAGTCTTACTGCTTAATCTTAATACTTTTAACTTCTCGTCACAAATGCATGATTTACTGGGCCAGGCTCAGCAGAAGTTTCGGCCGGTAACCTAGTATTAGATTCTTGTAATCGTTAGTAATTTGGCCCACTATGTTTCTGTTGTTTTTCTTCATTTGGGTCTTTCTCCTTAGTCCTTACAACCTACGTCCATGCATCTCTGTGTCTTTCATGCCTTTTGTCTTGAGCTTTTATTTTTGGCATTTTGTTTGCATTTTACCGAACAAGTACGGGGTAATTTAACAAGAATGTATATTTGATTAGAGGAAAAGGTTAAGCGACAAACACCCCACTGCCCACTCTGAATACACAGTGCATTATTTCAGGGCACAAAGCCTCTTACTCTACCAATATCTTAAGTTTGGCTTTGTAAGTGGGTCTCCCTCTGGCTTCATGCGTATTACATTCTTAAATCTACTTCATTTATTGTGTGCTCATGGGCCTTACTTATGCAGTTTTGTCTCGTGATCTGGAATTCTAATATGCTGCTAGAGGAATGTAGGCCCGTGAAATTTCATCTTTAAGCTTTCTCCTATATTTTCACATCACTTCTCTGCGTATGATCAAGAGGGTTTTATCAAAGTTTGGGAGGATAATTTATTGTCAGAGAGCATGCTGTTAGACCTCAATTTCAATTTTTTTCTCAATTTATTCAGTTTTTTTTAAAAAAAACTTGAGTCCACCTTCATATCACTTGTGCTCATAAATTCATAATGGATGTTTACTTGTATGGTGCAGATTTTTGTATCATGTTTCTTTTCTCTCTATTTAGTTTGAGTTTTTTTTCTTTTTATGATTATTTACTTTTTTGATCCGTCTTAAACTTGTAATGTTTTGTTTGCCTCAGATTCCGAACTTGTCCTCCACAATTTCATCACTGCCGCTTGTGCCTCGAATGCAGGTATGCTTCCTGTGTGCTTTGCAAATTTATATTCTGTGTTTAGGGAAGATAGGGCTTGTTGATTTCATTAGTGCATATTGGATTCATCTGCAATGCAGGGATCTAGAATTTACCCAAAATCTCTCGTCAATTGCTGATTCTTTTCTGTACTAAAATAGAAAGTTTAATGTCGTTCCAATTTATCTTCCCCTTGTTAAATCTACTATACAGTTTGGATTAGCTGATAGCATGCTTCCTCAGAGGAGTCTGCTTCTCCGGTTCTGAATGATCAGAGTATGAACCTGCTCTTCTATTTTTTTCGCCTTTCAGTCATACTTGGTGGATGAATTTGCAGTTATTTCCTGCCCCTTCTTTTCTTTCGCCTGACATCTCCTCCTGATATGTCCTGTTTTTTTTCTCCCTTGCCAGAATGGGAGGTTGTCTTCTGCTTTCCTTATCGGATCCATGCAGGGCGGTGACTGATGGTGTTCATTTTGACACAACAAAAAAGCAAGTGCGCTCGTCGTATGTTTACTAGAATCTTAATATACGAGGCTGAAGTTCAGTTGTGGCCTTTGCTTGCAGTCTATAATACGGGAGTATCCAATCCCGGTGGTGTAATGCCCATACAGCAGCAGCAGCTTGGTTCTCAAGAGGCGTTTGGTAATATGCAACCAAATGCTCAGAACTTACAGTCAAGCATGGCAGTCACAGTTTATTTTTCATGACAAAATATCCTGTAACAAGGTATACACTGTTGAAAGTTTGTGACAATGTTGGGAATTTGGATACCCACTGGTAATCAGCGTGTGCCTTAATGGTTTGTTGGGTGGTATGGCATATATCTTAAGAGTTTATGTACCAGTTGAGTTTGGCTGTCAGAAGCTGTATTGGCTGTCTATCTGTGCAATGTCCTTCACTAATTTACACCGATGTTGGTTGTTTTTCATTACACAAACTAACCATCCCTCTTATATACTCACAGTACGCTGGCCAGCAGCCGCACTCTAAATCTAACCATGTTTCAAACTATGGTCCACTCCTCCCAAGGGATTTGAGAGCTGTGATAAGATTACATGCTTGAATGAAACTCGCAACCGTGTGCTTAAATTACAGATGACTGAAAATGAGAGTTAAGCTTAACAGGATATGGCCCTTCTCTTGTTCATTGTAATATGTAAGCTGAGAAAAGACAAGGAAAACTGTGGTTCGGTGCTGGAATGAAAGCTGTGAGAAAATATCGTGACATCTGATTGATGCACCTGTTTTCCCCTGTAAAATGATTCTTCAGGACTTCGAATCCAGTCAGAATGCAGTTAGTAGAAATAATTGCCTCAAATTCTCCAGGACAATGGTGGAGAAGAAGAGGTTGCAGCATATGTAAGGCATGAGATGATGGGTTCAAACAAACTTGGAACAGAAACTACAGCATCTCTGCGCAAACCATTCTAGCCTGCATTGAACAGGAAAAATGAAGTAAATTAGTAGTGAACAGCACCCCTGCTTTCTTGAACTATAAAATAATCAGAAATTTGTTCTTTCTTTTTTCCTGTGATGGGATAGCATCAGGCTCGATCTTCCTCTATCCTTAATTTCTTCCATTGTTAGCATGAGCTAGATTAATTAAAATCATGAGTTGCTTGTTAGACTATTTTGTGATGAAAAATAACTGCCTATGGTTGAATCACCGTTGCATTCTTACTGTCAGTCACAAAGAGGCAGATTCAACTGTCATAATGTCATTGGTTCACATTTGCTTGCTTTTGACTGGTTGGTGTACGTATTTCAAAGGAAGGTATAAGGGGAAAAAAACCTACCAGTCAAAACTCAAGAAGGTCCAAGCAAGCTCAACCAAAACTAGTGTGGGGGGGTTTGCTGGGTAGATTCGACATGAATTTACATTACAATTTAATCTCGTTTATCTCTAAGATTAGATGATACCAAACGAATGAAGAAACAGAAAAGGATTCATTTCTTTGAATGTCCATGCAAGATATACCAGTACGTGAGAATGAATAAAAAAGAAGAAAAATAAGAGAAGTTTCTGGCAGAAAAAACTGAAGTGAACATTCAATACATATAAGATAGAAACCAATCACATGAGATGAAGGGAGGAATGCTTACAAGTCTTCAAGGCAAGAACTCTTAGAATCCAATGGATCAGTATCCGGTCTTTCCAATGAAAATGCTGAAGGCACCCGTTTAGGACTAGCCAACCTTTGAGGCAAGAGAGGAAGGTTTTCAGCAGATGTGTGGCTAGAAAGAGGAGGGGAAAAGGGTGGTGAAGGAGAGGAGGAGAAGGAGAAATTGTACTTTCGATTTCCAGGTCCAACACTTATGGGAAGAGGTGATGGTGGTGTTGGTGGCGAAGATGATGGAGTAACATCACCACACCCCATGGATGAAGAATCCCTTAATTTCTTCCTTTCTGCAGCTCCCTCCATCTCTATCACCGAGTCCTCGAAAGATTAATGTCGTTGTTTGTACTCTGTCAGATGGACTTTCCCGGGAGCTTTTGTTTGAAATGCAGGTGTAAACCTAACGGTCTTTGGCCACTGGTGTCAGCTACCCTGCCCTTAACTGGGGACTTAATTTTAGTCACCAGTACTTGAGACTTGGGAAATTCGCCATTAATAACTGTTTTCTATCTGGGGACCAAACTTAGAATATTGTTTGTAATGCTCCATCTTAAGTGGTACTCGACTGCACAATTAGCTCTTTCAATGGCTGCTCGGTGTGATACCCTTTTTGTGATGAACTAATTTGTAGAAGAACAGTATCCAAAAATGAATCTTCCGAGGTGTAACGTTAAGAAAACAAAAACATGAGAAGACCATGACAAGTAATTACACATCCCTGCCGGCCAAATGTATCATTGTCGTGGATTCTCTCAGACCACCTCCATGCTCTCTCTCACATGTTCTCCTTTTGGGACTTCAATGTTTTTCTTGAATTAGATTAACTTGGATTAGAACCTTGAATCTTCTCGTAAGTCATGGGCATTTAATTTTCTATAAATTAAATAATAATAGAACACATAGACGGTTTAGATTGAACAATCACCGATAAAATATAAGGATAAACTTCAAAAATATCCTCCAGTACCCATGTAATCTTAGTTATACAATTAGATAATTTTTTACATCGATTTTATTTTAAAAAAACTTTACTTGAAGATTTTCATTATCCACATTTTCAATCTAAATCGTACTTTTATATTATTAAAAAACTGTTATTTTATATAGAAATTGTTAAATTATTGTGGCTAACACAAATTAAATTATAATTGAGAAGAACAAAATTGATATAAAAAATAGTTTGTATATAAGACCAATCCTATACTTGATGTTTCTCTGAAAACAAAAGGATAAAATTGATTTGTTTATTCATTGACATTGATGCAAAATATCAAATTACAGTACTAGATGGATAAATACACTCAAAAAGTGTCCCTCCAAAACTCTCCCTCTTGGGAAGCTCCTTCATCAAATTGCAGCGAGATGACGATGATATAATAAATAAGGCAACCATCCTTTTCATGCTAGTTAAATTTGGTAACATAATCTGGATGTTGATTAATTAGGTGTCACTATTGCTGGTATTACCAGTACGCTTCTTCCTTCTAGAATTGTGAGCTGTTAAACTTTTTGTGCTCATCCGTTCTGTTCAAAACAATTTGAAGGATCCCATTTCATAGCAGTTTAGTTTCCCACAATCAAGATGCAAATCTTTGCATGTTGATATACTTTTTCTGTCATTTTCTATCCATGGGTTTCCCACAATCCGTGCAAATCTTTGCCCTTGTTTTGATTGACTCAATTTATATTTGCATGTTTTGCTTGTCATCAACCTTGCCTGAGTTTTTCACCCAAAATCCAGCTTGGTTCAGAAAAAATAAGGACGTAGGAAAGTGTTTCTGACCACAAAATCACCTGAGCAACTCCAAATTAATGATGTTAAGAGAACTCATTTTCCCGCAATAAGAAAAAGACAAGAAGCCATGTAATTCAATTTCCTATGTCTGAAGTTGCTGATTCTCTGAAGAAGTTTCCCATTTAAACTTTAGGATGCCTTTCTTTTCAATCTGAAGTGCTGTTATCATATTGTTTCACTGCATGCATTTAGTTTGATGGGATTTTAGGAAGAGAAAGAATCTAATTTGGAAGGGGGAGATTAATTTGCAGTTAGGCTCCATTGATGTTAGTGCCTAATGTGAGATGTCATTTTGTGTAAAAACCAGCTTCACATCGTGGATGTGTTATCGGTTGACCATGCCAATAACCTTAACTTCTTGCCTGTAGATTAAAACTCAAATTCAAAGGCAACATTAACGATAATTGATGATCGGTGAGGTGAGGTGGCACCAAGTCGATTATTGATATGAATATTACCAAGCCAGGTTTAGTCTGACTGATCGAGCGGCGAAATCTAGGCATTGATCCTGGCTTGGTTTATCATAGAATGGTGTGAACTATTGCTATCTGTGATTGTTGGAAGATTGCAAGACTGCATCTCACTTGAGACATCTTAAGATCTACTACCTTTTTTCATGAGAGTTCTATGCTCGCTCTCGGTATTTCTGACTTTTAGTTCATTATTTTCTTGCAGTTTTAGGAATTGTTTTGGTGGGTTTTCACGAGAGTTTTAGGAATCGCTCTCAGTGCCGTACATTAATGGTTCCTGCACATTAATAGCAACAAACCCAACACTCATTTCTATGGTGTGTGGACTATGCATCAATGAGTGCCCCACTATCATCTTCTTGCCAGGCAAGAACTTGCAAAGGTCTGGTATCTCATCCTTGAAGCATTTGGAGTTTCTAAACCAGTTGCCATGTGGCTGATTATAAGGTAGAATTTAATTAGAGAAACAGTTGCTAATAGTTCTATTTTAGTGGTTCATTATCTTCAAGTAATTTTTTTTTTCCTGGTGGAAATATTTTTCATTACATGTACGTGAATTTTTTATACTTTGTATTTCTGGACCATGTGATTTTCTCTGTGCTCTAGTTTGTTTCTGCATAACTATCATGATAGGGGCCCTCCCATAATGCCAGAAATATGTGGTAGAAGACAGAGAAGCTTGCAAGGACGTCCCTGAACTTGGAGCTAGTCATGTCTCGGAACTAAGAATGCTGGGTCTTTGTTAGTCTTGAATTCCCTTCCCTTCTGTGTCCTCTGTAAGCAATTTCAACTTCTATTTACTTTTTATTCTGATCACTTTCTCATTTGAATGGTCATCTTCTCCCCATAAAAAAAAAAAAAAATCATAGAATACTCATACTACAACAAAATGATCTTCAAAATACACAGAAGACAATATTATTATTATTAATTAATTAATTTACATGACCAAAAGATGAGTAAACTCTAAAGCTACTAGAATGCTCGGTATTGAGATGAACATTCACAATAATTTAAAAGATAATCATAATCAATTAAAGCATTTACATTTTGCATTTATATATATATATATATATATATATATATTAGTTACTCACAAAGAAATTTCTAAATTTATTACCTATCTCCTAAGTATTAGTCACAAATCAATAATCTAAAATCTAAAAGTATCCACACCATAGAGCGCTATTTCCAAACTAGGATAACTGGACCACTAGTCGCTCATTCACAGGACACCAGTTCCATATCAGGATAACTGGTCAACCAGGCTTCCATTCACAAAATAAATTATCATGGAAAAATCTATCAGCATGACGCATAAAATTTCATTGATCGTGGAGATAATTTAAATTTCTAAAGTTTAGAAAAAACAAAAATATTCCAGGTGTTAAACACCTATCTGATAATTGCATCCTGCTAACTGAACCTATCTGTTGAGTGGTTCTTGTAGCCTCACTTACTCATGCAGGTTCATTTCGTTACCAATTAAATTATTTCTACATAACCAATTTAATTCTATATCAACAAAATCAACTTTTCATCAATTTAATTATTTCGTCAACACCACCACAAAACCACTTTAATTATCAAACCAACAATAACAACTCATTACTAATTTAATTATTTCTTCAACACATTACCACATAACTCATTTAATTATCAATCTACATTATCAATTCATCACTAATATAATTTCTTCATCAATTAATTATCAATCAACAATATCAATTCATCACTAATATAATTTTTTTATCATCAACATTACCACATAACTCATTTAATTATTAATTATTGATTCAACATTTTCATTCTTTTTTTTTCTAGGTCGAAACCACTTCTAAAAAAAAAAGAACCAATATTTTTTCTTTAATTTCACAAATTGAAACATTACCCCCTACTATTTTATTTACTTAAACATTAATTCATCACAATTTCATAAACTAACCCAATCAACCTCACAACTCATACCATAACTATACACTAATACAATTAAATAAAATCTTAATTGTAATGTTTTGAAATTAATAAGATAGGATTTTACAACAAATCCCTTGGAGGCTTAAAAGTTGGAATAAATGAATAAGGGGTATTATGGTAATTGAACAAAAAATTAATAAATATAAATAGGAAGTAAAAAAAAAAGAAAAAAAAGGAAAGTGATATGAAATTAGAGAGCAGAACCGTGAGAGAGAAGGGAGGAAAAGGAAGAAGAAGAGAAAAGAAGGAAAATAAGGGAAAAAGGAAGAGATTTGGAGGAAATAAGTAAAAAAGGGTAAGATTTATGGTTTAATGTGTATAATATGTTTTAAGTAAGCTTTAATTTGATTTTGATGAATGTTAGGGTTTTGAGAATTTGTGTTTGATTTAAATTGATGAATTAATTTGAAGGTTATAAGGTTAATTGTTGTGGTTAATTGATGATTTAGTTGATTATGAAAGATTGTGATGATTTTGAGTTATAGAATTGTGTAAATGGTAAAATTTGAGTTAAAAATCAGGGGAGAACAGTAGGGTTCTGTTGAAATTCTGGATTTGGAGGTTGAAGATGACAAAAATTCAATTTGGTCCCTCAATTTCCGAAAATTACAGTTTAGTCCCCGAACTTTGGAAAATTACAAATTGGTCCCTGGAGCATATTCCGAGATTCTAAACAGAATAACATATGAATTATGGACATAATTACTGTATAGATAGGAGAATTTAACACTTTCAATTTAGTCCTCTAATTTGACAAAAAGTACGATTTGACCCTAAAAATTTAGTAAAATTCCAGAATGATCCCTGAAGTATAATGATACATCCTGGACAGAATTGAGGATTAATTAAGGTCAGAATTTCAGTATATTCATGGATTTATGACAAATTTCAGTTTGGTCCTCCATTTGACAAAAGTTACAATTTGGCCCTAAAAATATAGAAAAATTACAGATTAGTCCCTAGCTGTAATATTAGCTTTTGCAGATTAGTTTGATGAATAATTAAGGGTTATTTAGTGAATTATTACCAATTTTATTAGTTATTTTTATTATGGATTAGATTTCGGGAAAACCGTTAGATTTTGGATTTTTAAGAAAATTGACTAGTTAGTTCAAAAAAAATATAGGGTTACAGAATACACCCTTAGTTAAGTGTATTAAATAGATTAAATGTTCTTTCGAGTCGTTTTTGAATATGTCTCCTTTGTATTCAGATAATCCTGATATTCTACCGGCAGGACGTCAGTAGAATTTCCTTCGGTTTCAGCTTGTGTGTGCTGTTTGCTTTTGAGTCAGGTGAGTGGATTATTTTCCATATGCATGAGAAATATTATAAATATTTGATTTGTTAATATGAATTGGATCATGCTTCTTGATAATATATATGCTGATTATTATCCTTGATATGATAAAGCATGATCAATTATTGAATCTGATTTCTTGATATGAACCAATATGATTTGACTTCTAAATTGATAGCTCCTCATTTGATGGATGTTATGAGTTGAGCTTTGAGATATGAATATGTTTGTTTGATTATGATTATGAACCTATGGTATGTCAGTCAGAATACCCATGCTAACAGGGTAGTGTTAGTCTTTGTGCACATCGTATATGAACCCTAGTTGGTCGGGGGAGTCACCAACCTGTGTGGACTGATCATCCCACAGTACGGAGCCTCATGCTCATTGCATTTTGATTTTCTGACGAGTTTTACCATATGATATTCTTGTTATGGTCTATTTGATAAACCTCCGTATAAGAACTAAAGCCATACTTGTATATATATTTCTCATTGTTATATTACCTCGTGTGTGTATATTGAACGTTATCTACTCACTGAGTTGTTGAACTCACCCTCTCATTATTTATCATTTTCAGGCTTATAGCTTGATAGCATGTTACTTTTGTTGAACCTTCCGAACCTGCCTTTTTGGTTGTAATTTGTACTTTCCTTTTGTGTCAAGTTAGTGCTCCAAAACTATGAAATTATTAACTCTTGTATTAAGACAATCAAATTATATTATGAAGTTGTTTGTTGTTAATTATGCGTTAAACTCTGATTGAGTTGTTTAAAGGATTGTATGTAAGTTTGGGTTCGCATAGGCTTGGAACCTTGGAGGGGAACCTTGCCTATGTGCCGGTCATGGATCCGGGATTCGGGTCGTGACAATAATACACTAAATACATCAATTTAATTGAGAGGAAATGATTTGTTACCTTCTAACTCAAAGAAATAAGAAGTGGAAAGCTTGAAATCACCACAAATATTTCTTACCTCCTTCCCCTTTATTTTCCTCTCAATACCACCCTTTTTAAGGAAAAATTCTTTGTTCCCCTTTCAAGATTTTCTTGGTCAAACCCTTTCTAGTACACTTTAATCACTAGTTCTATCTTTTTCTTCTTTTTTTGAATTGTTTTGGATGAACTTTGATAAATTTCCACTCAATTTCTTCTCCCTCTCAAGCCCTAACATAGCCAATTTCCCACTCCCCACTTGTTTATATATTTAGAAGTTTTTCTCCCTTTTTATTTAAGGACTTTCTTGTTTTATTTTAAAAATTATTTGACCTAAAAGTTTGACTTATTCAATTTTATTTTTATCCAATATTAACCTCCTTAGATAATAATATCCATTATTGATGGACAAATTTGTTGAGCAACAAAACTCTTTTATCACAAAGTTTCCAGTATACATGTTTAGAGGATCTAAAAACTGGGTTCTTTAAATTTTGTTATATATATAGTAATTTTAATGCGTGTGGATAGAAAATTTGGAAGGTGTTTTAACACTATGAACACATTTGGACTTTTTAGAATGAAAGATTTTATCTTAGAATTTTACAAATACATGCTGTCAACAAACAAGAGCGCAAGTCCCTTCCCATTAGTAAAGTCGATGAAATTCTTTACATGAAGATATCCATTATATTTCTGATTGAAAATTAAAAAAATAAAATAAAATCATAACTAAAAGGGAGAACCAATTCCAAGTACTATGACCTCTGCTTCAATTATGCAAATGTCCTTGGCAAAAAGGTAATCGTGTGACTGATATAAACTCAGTGGACCATATCTTGACCATCCATTTTCTGAGCTTGAGGCACCAAACCAGCTTTTATCTGCAGGAAGAAGAAACAATCTCAACCTTTTCTTCTCTTTTTTCTCTCTCTCTCTCATTGACATGTTAAACCGGCTAAAAGATCACCAGTGTTCTTACCTTTATCATACCGGTCGAGCTGTCTGCCATAGACTTGATCCACAAGGCGCAAGGTGTAATCCGCATATACTCTGCAACCAGCAGGGAGGGTTGCCAAATCCAGAGCCAAGTAGAGAGACAGATGGGTGCCCATTCCAAGACCTTTTCCCTTAGGATAGAGCACTATCTTCCTGAAACAACAAGTAAAGTTAGAAGAAAGAAGAAAAGTGCTACTACTAAATACTAATATATAACAGAAGAAAAGAATAAATGAGAAGGTGATTTGTCTATGCTCGTGTTCATCTCGAAAAGAAAGGAATCACTAACTGTACTGGTTGTTTCGTTCTGACCACTAACGAATTGTTTGGGCAAGCTAGCACATGGAGTATAACGTAATGTAGGAGAAACATCGGCTTCCTAAAGCACATCCGAACATGTTTTGATTAAGATTGCAGATTAAAATAATAAAATAACTATACCATTTATGATCTCCCGTGCTGAATATTTGTGATTCTTGGCGTTTTTCATCCAACTTGGAAAAGTTCACGATCTTCCAAGTGTACTTTGAAGCAGGAGGATACTTTGTCATTGATAAGACCTCTCCTTTGCCTCTGCTTCTTTCTCCACAGACAAATACTTCAGCTCCAAGCACACAAGTGTCTTCCAGAAGGAATCCATAACGAGCATCATTAAATGTTGAAAGCTTAATGAATTGATCAAAACCACTTTGAAGATTCAATCCGTGAAAGCGTCTTTCCTTTCCTGCTGCATCCAACCTTGGCAACAAGGCCAAAACATCAGAGAGGGGCATCACTTTCTCTTGAGTTAAAATAAATTACCCAGAGTGATTGAAGAAAACTATTGCAAGTAAATCTTGCCCGTCACCCAATTTACAACGCATAACTTTGGTGATACTATTCACTAATGACAATAGCTCGAGGATCTATTGCAGAGTAATGATTTAGAAAACATGCCTTGAATTACCAAGTAGCTGTCCTTGTTTTTGGTCAAGCAAAAACAACCGGAAAATCACGTTGACCTCCCAACCACGTGGAAGAGAACTTGCGTCAACCATTGCTAAATAGAGAGAGATGTGATCTTTTACATTATTGCTCTTGTTTCCGTTCGGATAAAGAACTAATTTCCTTGCAATGCAAACACAGGACGAGGTAATAAAAATGAGAGGGGTATCTCATAATAATAAAACATGACTGCGGTTGGAGATGGAAAGACAAAGAAAGACACATGTTCACTAGCAATAAGATGTACCATTTATAGCCTCCAGCTTCAAAAACCCCTGATTCATATGTCTCCACTGCATTTTTCCCAAGTGACGAAAATAACTCTATTTTAACCATGTAATGGATGGGTGGTGCATCTGATACGGTTGCTACAGCACCTGCAAAATGAAATGATATCAGCACATACAAGTTAGGTCACAGGACACGATGTTAGTCGATGAGAGAAAAAAGGGAAGGATAGGGTGAAATACCAGGAGGGGGAGAAATATTGCTGACAACTTCTGTCATGACGGTGACGATATCTTTCCTGGCAACAAAATCAACTAAACGATGTGCAGGATGTAGGAGAATGAACAAAACATTTGTTCCCCTATTTGTAAGGAAATCAAGAGACAGTAGTTATTCGAAACTCTTAGGAGTTGTTTGGGGATTGGTATCCTTTGCTGGAATAAAGATTACTTTTGAAACCGGAAACAGATCGATTCTCTTCTTGCAGATGCAAAACACGTCTGTGGAATATACCATGCATTATTTCCTTGCAAACCGCAATCTTACAAAACTTAAACACAACAATAAGCTTTAGCAGCCAAGTACAATTGTGGGGGTAATGATCGAATCTTTAGCAGCAGGAAAACCTCAAACGGAACTCCATAACATTCGGCTAAAATGCTTTCATGCCTGTGAAATTTTTGTTTTCTTTTCGTCTTTTTTCATTGAGATATGCATATATTTACTTGCTTCGAACATACATATTAATAATTTGGACGAGTAAAGAACCTTAAGAAATTAAAGTAATTAGAAGTTCTCGCATCCAACCTCATGATATAATGGATGCTGCTCTCCTGGGAGTGCACCAGGGTAATTGTAATCAGAAAAGGTACTCCAAGTCGGGGGACTAGCTTTCCACTCCTAGACTTTCTCTGATGACAAATATGTGGTCAATTTCATGACTCATGTGTACGAGGACATGGTATGCAGGAGGAACCGTCACTCACTACCGCCGCATTTCTTCTATTCTCCATTGCCTACTAAACTTCTAGACAGCTTTGTTCACAAGGATAAAAACATGGCATATATTGCTTAATTTTAACATGGAAAACTTTATTTTGGATCCCGTGGTACAGTGCTTTATCCTCGAAACTACTGCCAGAGATGGAAGTGGATTATAAATCCAAGAGCGAGCAGTAGCTGCAGGGGATGCAGAACTTGCCGATATTCTCTCAAATTGAGAAGTTAAAGGTGGATTAGAGTTCATTTTGCATCGAGTAAATCATCATCGTTTCTTTGTATTCAGGGACTTTTATCTATCTAGTTTTGCAGGCTAGAATTGATATGACTGCAGCAGCCTGTGAAAGTGCAGAAAAAGTATCAGAAGATACTCGTAAAGCCTAACAGTTTGGCACCCGTCAAGGGCCAACGACTCTTCCGACTTTGGACAAGGCTCAGACTGCTAAGATTCAAGACCAAGAACCGAGCTGCTGTGAATGTTGGTGACGGTTACCATGTCAACTGCCAATATTTATGCTTAATTTGTCCGCAGCTATTGTTCCTCGTTTTTGGCCGGAGCATTTAAATTTTGCACTCTTGTACGCAGGGAGAACATATTATCCATCATTTGTTTTATATGCTTGCAGGCCTATCAATCCTGTAGTTTATCTCAGATTTTAACATGGCATTTGAATTTTGAGTTATACAGTATTTTAAAATTTATTGATTTACACACAGCATTTCTGTATGTTTTCTCTGCAAGGTTAAGCAAACTCTTTTATGTCCGTGGAGAATGTGTGAGCTTAATTTCGAGTTTAGTCATGTAACAATATTGATACGTGCGTAATCGAATTCTGACAGTCTGAAAGACCATTGGTGACTAACGATATGGCTCCTTGTTGCACTGTAAAAACATGAACGTCAGAATTTTCACCAGAAAAAACCAAAAACCTTTGAATTCAGAACAACTATAACATCATTCTTTTAAAGTTCCATTACTGTTCTAGTTGTAAACTAAAAATATCACTTGTTGTTTGCCGACTGCGAGAAGAGTATCCATTGAGAAATTCCCGTTATCAGCATTGGTTCTCTTCGAGATGCAGCCAACTCTCTTAATTTTTCCTTGCATGAAGACAATATATATTGACTTTCCGGTGAAAGTGGAGATCAATAGGATAGAATACACGCCATTGACGCCAGCAATGGTCCTGGACTCTAACATAAGTCGAGCAACGTCCTCCATTCACAGGGCCAGATACTAGAGTATGAAACGGTCCAGCGGTTTTGGAAACACACTTTTGTACATCCGAAGAGGTGCCTTGCATTCTGGACTGATTCCCGGTGGCAAGAGGCCTGGTAGGTTTATACCTGCGAATGGTGCTGGTCCTTTAAGAAAGGGTAAGAGATTAGGTGCACGAGGGGAACCGACTGGAGTGGAACGAGGCAACACAACGCCTCATAAAAGAAAGGAATGTAAGTGTACTTTGTTCTATGAATGAGGAGGCTTTTAACCCTCAATCTTCTCAAGTTAATTTTGCGGTGAACTTTGCAGTATAACTGATGAAGAAGAACAATATCCGAAAATAAATGGAAGTGCAACGTTAAGAAAACAAAAACATGGGAGGACCATGACGAAGTAAACATCTCTGCCGCCCCAAATGTATCATTGTCGTGGAATCTACCACCTCGACCAGTCACTCGGACAATTTTTGTGTTTAAGACTTGGATAATAATGTAACTGGTAGACACGCTAGAGCGAACAAGTATGAATAAAAACCAGGATAAACTTTATAGATACCCTCCATTTATGTAATCTCAATTTCATCATCCAATGTCAATTTTTTAAAAAAAAATTCTTCACTCATTTTTAACGCAATTTATCCATATTCTTATCTAAACTGTGCTTTTATTTTATATAGAATGATATCATTTTATATAAACATCACCGGTTTCTTTTAGATTATTCCAACAGAAGCTAAAATTATAATTGAGAAACCAGTAAGATTGATGTAAGAAATAGTTTGTGTATGAAATTGATATTGCCCAGGGGTATATTTTGATGTTTCCCTTGAAAACAAAAAGGAAAGGACATAATCAAATTGATTTTACATTTAATGACTGAATTTTATGATTTCAGAATATTTAATTATTGTAGTCGACGGATAGATACACTCAGCACGTGTCCCTCCAAATCTCTCTCTCTCGGGGGGGTGTCTTCCTTCTATTTTGTCAAACGTTAACGACAACTCTATCCCTACATAAAGAACACGCGCATCACAGACCAGTCATAACACAACATGTAATCGTACATGACATTCTTTCTATGACATGGACGCAAGCAGTTGGCCTGTCATGCATCATAAATAAAAGGACACCGTACTTCATCAAATGGCAAGAAGATGACGGTGATTATTCTAGTATCAAACAGAAGTGCTCATAAATAATAATAATAATAATTTTGGTGAGTTCAAAGCTTATGTTCTTGTCTTCTTTGTTTTTGATTAATTTTTACCCACCCTTTCTCCGTCTCTATGTTTTCCTCTGCATTGACTTGGCAATCTACAAGAAAACCCTTAACACGACAAATCTCAAATATTTCCAAACTCTCAAATTCAAAGCAAGGGAATGCAAATATGTTTTGCTAAATATAAGGTTAGACCCATCTTCACATTCCCTCTTCTTTCAAAATCTTATGGCTTTATGTTGTTTCTATCAATGATTCTTGCGTAAAGATTGAAACTTCTTTTGTTTTGGTGATGTAAAGATTAAACTTTTGGTGCTGAATAGTACTGAATTTGTTTAATTCTGTGAATGTGTGCTAATTTTGAGCCAACTTTGACCCTTTCTGCAATCTGCAAGCCAATGACCTAATGAACTACATGTTGGTTTTCGCGTGTGTAACGAAGGTATAATCTTTAGCTTACTGTCTGCTGTGTAGTATTTGTTTGCAGAATGAAAAGGTATGAGCAATCAATTATGTTTTTTATTTGCTTTCACGTCTCTTAGAAAGAGCAGCTAAACGATCGGACCAGACAGGCGAAGAGAGCTTGACCGCCTTACCAGTCATTGAAACACAAGCCGGAGACGTATTGGTTTACATTCCTACAAATGTAATAACCATTATTGATGGACAAATCTGTTGAGAAACAAAACTCTTTTATAGCAGAGTTTCCAGTATACATGTTTAGAGGATCTGAAAACTGGGTTCTTTAAATTTTGTTGTATATGTAGTAATTTTAATGCGTGTGGATGGAAAGTTTGGATGGCTTTTTTATTCATTTTTGTGCTGCGTATAGTATGAAATATGGATAATTGATATTGATGATTGTCGTCCTTGTCATTATTGACTTGGCATTTATGTAACTTCTCTGATTTTTCTTGATTTGCTTGCAGGCCGCATTGTTTCAGCTGAGATGTTCTGTTCACATTGTAGGTCTGGCAATGACGTTGGAAGCTCTATCCTGATTCGATATTGTTCACAATGCAATTAGTATCAAATGATAGTCTCAAGGAAGATGTTTCGGAAAGTGAACCCATCTTATCCCAATCTAATATTTTGCAGCATTCTGAAGAAGAATCATCATCCTCTCGTGAAATTAAATCCTTAGGAAGGGATTGTGATGTTCATGTTGCTGAGTTAGAGAGTATTTGCATCGATGAAACTAGCCATCTGGTGAATCTGGACCAGCCACAGTGCCGTATATGCCTTGATATTGGAGGTCTTTTCTATTTACTGTGCTTGGTGCCCTTTTTTTTAGGTTCCTTAAGTTTTGTGATCATCATTTGACATGGAGGGTTTTTGTTTATTTCTGAAAAAACCAGTGAATAGTTCTGGAGTGCAAGTAGTTTGTGTGTGTAAATTGGTGTTTCCTTTCCTTTTCTATTATCTGTTTTTTTCTTTCTAATGCTGATGAAACCTGTGCTAATTTTGTCTCAGGGGAAGACTTGATTGCACCATGTCATTGCAAAGGCACTCAGAAGCATGTCCATAGATCATGTCTTGATAACTGGAGGTCAACTAAGGTAAGTGCTCGTTTCTCTCCAACATACCTTTTTCCTGATTTACAGAGTGATGTGTGTGGAACTTTGAGAATTAGGAAAATCATGTCAACCCTTCAGATGTTTGTTTGTAACTTGCCATTGCATGCATGTATGCATGTGATAGTAGTAATTTATATCTTGATTCAATGATTAATTCCTGCTATCCATTTTCAGGAGGGCTTTGCTTTTGCTCACTGTACAGAATGCAGAGCAATGTTTATATTGCGGGCAAATGTCCCAGCTGACCGGTGGTGGTTGAGACTGAAGTTTCACTTCCTTGTTGCAAGGGACCATGCATTAATTTTCATAGTAGTTCAGCTGGTAAGGTCACCATCCTTTTCATATTAGTTAAATTTGGTAACATAATCTGGATGTTGATTAGGTATCACTATTGTGGGTATCACCAGTACGCTTCTTCCGTCTTTTATTTACATGATTTTCTGCAATAGCATACACTACAAAGTGCTCTCTGAAATTGTAGGCACTGTTATCATTGCCCTATGTAATGCTTTCCATGCACTTTGCTGCATTATTATTAAGTTCATTTCTTTAGTGGAGTTTGGTGCTGGACGTCACTTCAGCTATGGAAATTGTACCTTTTGGTGTGAAACCAAACAGACCTAATTAGTTTAATGAATCCCAGCTGATAAAAGACATGCATTCGTACACACACATGTGCATGCACAATTACAAGTGTGATTGCATGTACCCGTGATTAGTTGACCCAAGGTGTCTTTGTTTGGAAATTTCCATTGATATTCTGCTGAAGAACTATATGAACAAATATGGAGGTAAAAATGTGAGCTAGTAAACTTTTTTTGTCGCCTGTTTTGTTCAAAACAATTTAAAGGATCCCTTTTCTAGCAGTTTAGTTTCCCACCAAGATGCAAATCTTTGCATGTTGATATACTTTGTCATTTTCTTTTGGAAGATCCATGTGCTTTTACCTGTCACGCATAAGGGATTGATTTGGTGAGATGATTGGTCAAATATTGTTTTATCATTAGATTTGTTTTTCTTTGTAGGTAAGTTAATAAATTGATTTTCCAAACAGGTTGTTGCATTCTTGGGTGTGCTGGTGTACAAGTTCTACGGGGAGGAACTAAGGGAAATGTTTGGCTATGAAGAGCATCCCTATGGGTTCTATACTATGGCTGGTATGCAGAGCCCTTGTTTTGATTGACTTTACTCTCTTTACTGTCATCATACATGGTTTGCTTGTAAATATTTGCATGTTTTGCTTCTCAATCAACTTTCCTTGAGTTTTCCCCCAAAATCCAGCTTGGTTCGAAGAAGATAAGGATGTAGGAAAGTGTTTCTAATCACAAAATCACCTGAGCAACTCCAGAATAATGTTAAAAGAACGAAACTCATTTTCCTGCAATAAGAAAAGGACAAGAAGCTATATAATTCATTTTTCTTATGTCTAAAGTTGCCGATTCTCCAAAGAAGTTTCCCATTTAAACTTTAGGATGCCTTCCTTTTCAATCTGAAGTGCTGTTATCATATTGTTTCACTACATGCATTTAGTTTGATGGAATTTTAGGAAAAGAAAGAATCTAATTTGGAAGGTGGAGATTTGCAGTTAGGCTCCATTGATGTTAGTGCCTAATGTGAGATGTCATGTTGTGTAAAAACCAGCTTTATATCATAGATGTGTTAACGGTTTACCATGCCACTAACCTTAACTTCTTGCCAATAGATTAACTCAATTCAAAAGCAACATTAATGATTGGTGAGGTGACACCAATTCGATTATTAATATGACTATTATCAAGCCAGGCTTAGTCTGACCGATGGAGCGGTTAAATCCAGGCATTGAAAGTAAAAACCCAGTCGATGCAATGTTTTTCAATAACCTGTTCTACTATATTAAAAAAAAAAAAATATATATATATATATATATATATATATATATATATCAGCCTGGTTTTTTAGAGGAAAACAAAGTTAAGAACATAAATAAGTTGCTGAGAAAATTTGTTAAAATTTGAACAAGCTTGTGTTAACTATTGCTATTTTTTATTGCTGGAAGATTGAAAGACTGCATGACTTGTGACATCTTCAGATCTACAACCTTTTATCTATATGGTCCGATCGATTGCGCCAAGCACGCGGTAGCAACAGAACCGGAGAAAGTATACAGAAAAGACTATTCTTTTCTATTAGTTTCTACTCTATCAGTATTAGATTATAGTATTAGATTAGGTTTAGTTAGTATTAGATTAGGATTAGTTAGTGATCCTGGCTTAGTGAGTCCTTTCTTCCGGGATGAACTGTTGGTACTAGTCCTAAATTTTGTTTTCTGGCATGACTTGTGACATCTTAAGATCTACAACCTTTTTTATGAGAATTTTATGCTCACTATCGGTATTGCTGATTTTTAGTTCATTATTTTTTATGCAGTTTTAGCAATCGTTTTGGTGGGTTTGCTCTACGGTTTCTTCATTGCTATAATATGTGGACAAAGGATCAATGAGCGACACTATCATGTTCTTGCCAAGCAAGAACTTACAAAGGTCCGGTATCTCATCCTTGAAGCATTTAGAGTCTCTAAACCAGTTGTAATGTTAACTAATATAAGGTAGAATTTAATTAGAAAAACAGTAGCTAAAATTCTTATCAGTTCTATTTTAGTTCATTTTCTGCACAAAAAAAAATTCCTGGTGGAAAATATTATTCATTACATGCTTATGAATTTCTTATGCTTTGTATTTCTGAACCCCGTGATTTTATCTGTGCTCTGGTTTATTTATCCAAAAGTATCATGACAGTGGTGCTGCCAAAATGACAGGAATACGTGGTATTAGACAGAGAAGCTTGCAAGGATGTCCCTGAACTTGGAGCTAGTCATGTCTCAGAACTAAGAATGCTGGGTCTTTGTTAGTCTCGAATTTTCTTCCCTTCTGTGTACTCTGTAAGCGATTTCAACTTCTATTTACTTTTTATGCTGATCACTTTCTCATTTGTATGGTCATCTTCTCCCCATAAAAAATAATTTTTTTTTATCAAAGATATGGTCTAAGAACAAGTGTGTAAAGATTCCTTTTGAGTGTTTCTTTTGTATTGATACCAGACCATTGTTAATCTAGGATGCATGCACTAGTGCTGCTTCAGAAAATTTATGCATCAGTGTCATATTTCTCGTCTTTTTTTTTTTTTTCAGGTCCTGCTATTCTGTGCCTGGTGTTGATATGGACTCCCTGAATTTATTCATTAGTCCATAGCGTACCTGTTTAAATTCTGCACGCCACTGTTTGAAGGTCTTTCAATCCTGTAGTTTATCTCAGATTTTATCATGGCATTTGAATTTTGAGAGACGTCACGCCCGAAGATGGTCTTTTCTCCATCAAACTGCACAACCACAGAAGGTGTGGTTTCTCTTGTATATTTCTGCAGTATTTTGACCATTGCTGTGTTCTCGGTCATCAGCTTAATGAGTTGTATATAGTTTTCGCATATAACACAGCATTTTCACATGTTTTCTCAGCAAGATTTATCAAACTCTTTTTTTGTCTATAGAGAATGTGCGAGCTTAATTTCGAGTTTAGTAATATAACAATATTGCTATGTGCAAAATCGAACTGTGAAAGGCTGAAAGACCACTGGTAATTAACGATATGGCTCATTATTGCACTGTAAAAACATGAACGTCAGAACTTTCACCGGAAAAAACAAAAAACCTTTTGACTTCAGAATAACTAGCACCATGCTTTTAAAGTTCCACAACTGTTCTAGTTCACTAAAAATATCATATGTTGTTTGCCGGCTGCGGGAAGAGTATCCATGGAGAAATTCCCGTTAGCAGCGTTGGTCCATCTCTCTTAATTTTTCCTTGCATGAAGACAATATATATTGAATCTCCGAGGAAAGTGGAGATCAAAAGGATAGAATACACGCCATTGACGCCAGCAATGGTCCTGGACTCTAACATAAGTCGAGCAGCATCCTCCAATGACAGGGCCATATACTAAATTATGAAACGGTCCAGCGGTTTTCGAAACACATTTTTGGACGTTCCAAAGAGGTACCTTGCATTCTGGACTGATTCCCGGTGGCCAGAGACCTGGTAGGTTTATACCTGCAAATGGTGCCGGTCCTATAATAAACGGCAAGAGATTAGGTGCATGAGGGGAACCGACTGGGCTGGAACGAGCCAACACAATGCCCGATGCTGCTATTAGCAACAATGATGATACAAATAGAGCCCTGCTTCCCTTCATTATTACCAAATTTAACTAGCCCCTTTCCTTCTATGTATTGCAGCTGGAATCAATGTTTGCTGCAAGTTGGTGCCAGACTGACACCAAAAGAGGGCGTGGACCATTTATATGGAAAAGCAATGAGTGTGGACCAAAACCAAGGTTGAGATTTTAGGAAACGGTTGCTAATCCTCAGTCAAAAAATTAAAGATGGAGTTAATTACATTTACAGTTGCATTACAGTTCCTTTTTATGAACCTCTTAGAATTAATGGTGCTATCCGTTAAGAACATCACAAGCTCACCTGCTGTTTTCAAGTATAGCAGTTTTCTTTCTCGGTGGACAATTTGTTCCCCTGGTAATCAATGATATTAATGGAATCCATAGTGCTTTCATAAACGATCCAGATGGATTTGATGGGTTAAGGAGATAGAATATTAGGAATGTTCATCTGCCTCCCATTTTCAGAACAAAGCTACATTTTCCAAAGGTTTACATCCAATATATTCAGAGAGGAATGGAGAAGTCCAGAAATCTGATAATTCTAAATTTCTGCCATCTAATTAGAGAAAAGTTGCACTTTTTAAGAAGGCTTCTTCACCTTTTCCTCTCCATTAGTTTTTTTCAAACATCAACAAGTACGGCTCTTGTTCCCTTTGAGAATCGCAATATAAATTTACTTATGTGTTGCATAAACTTGCGTTAAGTTTACACAGCAAGCCTGGAACAGGCAAGAGCAGAGGTGGTCCGGAATAGGCCAACAATGCTGCCGAGTATAGTAATACACGTAGTTGATAGAAAAAGCTCTGCTTGCGGCCATGACAAAAAGTTGGATCAAGTTGCCAGATCTTTTGCTCTCTTAACATTTCAATAGAGAAGGCAACGGGCGTAACTTTGTAGTTACAAAGAGGGTAACTCCTTTCCTATTGAGAATCCTTTACTGTTTATTCAGTGTGCGCTAACACTCTAATTACTGTGGACCTCAACAGTGCTTCGATTTTTTTGGTTCTGTTGTCGTGTCCTTTCTTGATGTTTTTTAGCGCCGTTTCAGTGTTTAAGGTTTCTTTGATTGAACGTGCAGGCTGAAGTTCTGTGCGTCGTTCCACAAAGGAGCTGGTTAGCTCTCTGTTGGCTGGAACTGAAGCTTTTCTCTTTTGGTGCTCTGTCACAGTTCTTCCTTGGTGCTCCTCATTGTCCCTGTTTTTCCTCTCATTGTTGTTCCATTTTAATCTTTTGTTTTTTCTTTCAACTGGTTTTTGCCGGCTGCTCCTTAAGAGAAGGCATTTTATTTCACCATTAATCCACCAGATAATCCATCAACCTGAGAATTCAGACTTTAACTGAAATCCATTTCAAGATCTGAGCTTTATGCAGGTTTGGGTTCTAGAATCAACTTCTCTTCTCACAAGACAATTAGTTAACAGGAAACAATCAGGTAACCGAGGCCTCATAACTGACACAATTGTAAGTTCTAGAATTAATGGTCGTTCATGTGAAAAACATTAAGAAATATGTTTTTTGCCAATTGATCCGAGCACGAGTGTGTCGTGCTTGGATTCCTAAACAAAATGGCATAAACAGCAGCTTTAATTGCCTCTTTGTAGATCAACAAGTTTGTTGCTTTTTCATAAGTTAAACTGTTCATGTAATTTTTATTTTTATTTTGCCTAGCAAATTTTATAAGCTTTAATTATTATTTTTTTAATTTTAGACACTAAGTTTTCTTATTATAATTTGCTGTAAAATTAAATGCTGCTACTTTAATTTTGCTTAGGCCCTACATTTTAAACAAGCACTGATAACACATTTCCCTTGTAATTTTTCACTTGTTGATGAGTGTTCCAACTTAACTCTTAGTTTTAGCATGAAATTTAGTTTATAATTCTCTATCATACAAGCAATATTCCATTGTATCATTTGAGAAAAAAATTTATTACTTTTATTTATAAATTTGTTGTTCCTATATTATCTAATTCCATAGTTAATAAATATATTATGCGACCTCATGCAATCAATTCATTGCATTGTCGTCTCTTGCATTACTACTTTTTGACGTCTCATCGTCTTGCTCAATTTATTCCAACATAGAAATAATTACAGGGAGATGCAAGGGTCAACAAAAACTAGAGATGTTGCCTGTTATTTTGCCTCAAACATTAATGAAGGTGGATTTTATGAAATAAAAGGCTTTTGAAATACATTTCATGCTTTGCACATACCTTAGTATTTTGATATATAATTTTGCGACCCCCCAAAATAATGCTTTTTAAAATCTGTTGGCTTTCCTAAAATTTAATTCAAAACAAACATGACTCATTTAAACATTTAATTGCATTCTTCAATTTAGATCTTTTAATTTAGCTTCATGCTTATAATCATTGAGACAAAACTTTCTAAACCTTAAATGACATATCATGTCTTTTGCTCCCTTCAACATACAGACTTCTCACTCTCAACTGGTGCAAGCATGCCCTTGTTTCAGTCTCTCTTTTGGGGAGCTTCTGATGTGTAGTCTTAGTATTATAGCTTAGTCATGTATAACGAGCTACTCCTTTACTTCATTGTTAAGTAGAGGTATAGAATTCATGGCATGATAATGTTAACAGAACAAGATAGAAAAAGCGCAGCTAAACAAATAAAGAAGAAAGATAAGCTTTGATAAAACAGTCAACAGAGATGGCCAGCGTGCACGACTGATCTGCAGCAAAATACAGCAGAAACCGGGTAATTATAACAAAGAGATGAAACAAAAACCCAAACTACACCAGATTTGGGTACTGCAAATCACCAACCCGAAGACCAAGACAGCTAAAAACAACTCGAGCAAGAATCATCAGCAAATCTGCATCTAAGCTTGCAGAAGACATGATGCTGAAAAGAACAAATGTAATCTGCACAGAGAACCTTATGGCATCCAACCATCACAGAACACAGAACCTTCAATGCACCGAAAAACATGGCACTGAGAGGAAAAACGAGCTGCAGCAGCAGACCAGACCATATGGCACATGAGACACTGAGATTAAATCTTGTGAAAAAATGTTGCAAATGGAAGTACATCACAGGAAAGAAAACAACAAAGATCCATGACCATATCCATATCCAATAAACAAGCACCCACAGGATCTGAATCGCATTCTTCTTGAATCAAATATCAAAAGGCATCCAAATTAGCACTTCCAGAAAATAATGATATAAAACTTTTGAAGTTTAAGTGATGAAACAAGATGGGGGCTGAATGACAGCAGCTCTAGCACCTCTAACAGCACATAGGGGTTGGAAGCAACTATGAAGACCTCATGAAGCATGAGAATTGGATTGAGAAACCACAGTACTAGTATACTAAGCAGTCTTTGACAGCAGAGACACCAAGAATCGCCAGGACCACGAAGTAAAGAGATATCCAGAAAACATGATGCATAAGTAAAACAATCAGAAACCGAGTGAGATTGGCATGGTGGGGAATGGAGGAGGGGGGTTAAGTGAATGCTAGCTGTTGGGTAGCTTGATTACACTACTCGTACTTCTTTCTTCTTTCTAGTTATTGTCCATGTATAAGTAATAAATAAAAGAAATCAATATTAGCAGCAAATTGCAAACATTAGCTAGTAATACATTATAAATAGAGAGAGAGGGAGAGCGAGATTAAAATAACCATTATATTAGCTTCAAACATATGTACAAAAGCATGCACCTGAACTAAAAATAAAAAACACCATAACCAGCAAGCTAGAAAGGGCATCACAAACAGCACAGTTGCTACCACACCAAGTCGCATCTGAAAAGCTCCAGTTGATCAAATTGTGATTCAGTTGGTGTCTGACTTGTTTCACTCTTCTTGATTCTACACAAAATTTACATGCTTGGATGAGCCTACACATAGCAAATAAGCAGTCAATAACAGAAAAGAGATTAAAAAATTCCTATACTAGTTTGTGAAAAGGCTGGTTTGTCAACAAATAAGTAAACCTTACCCAGAAGCTAATTTTGTACGAATTTTAATCTACCCTTCCTCATCCTCAGAGTGAGACACATTACTTGTAGTAGCATCTGACTCAACTTCCTTTGAAGTCAACTTTAACTCCATCATATGTGCAGGTGCACCTATAATTGAAGAAAAACAAAAGTGTAATCAACAATGTAGCACATAAACAGAAATTAATGTTCTTCAGAAACTTGTAAGATAGCAATCAAACACTTCAGTTTTACAGTTTACTGTGAGAAATGCCTCAAACAACATAAAACCAAATTGGCTACATCAGATGATTCGAAAGATAACACAATTCATTTGTTTTCAATTGTTTATATAGCTTCCTCAATATATGCAAAAAGAGTGCAAGCAAAGAGGCTCATTTTGAAGACAGTATAAATTGATAACATCAATTGAAGATAGAACACCATCACTCCTCACTCCAAAAATCTCAAATTTCTAAGTGAAACACTCAAAATACCAGACTTTCTTCCCGTGCATGTCCTCTATAACTTAGCAAAGTAAGTATTTTCGCAAGGAAACACCAATCATCCAAAATAAAATGCACTAACAGGCAGTTTTCAAAGCAAACATTTCCCAGAAAACATCAATAATCAAAATAAATCACATTCTTTCAGATCCAAAATAAAGCTACATTACTAACCATCTCCAGTAAGTAACACCAAACAACAATTCAGTCAATTTAACACAAAAAAGACTAAATTTTTCAATACACCCATAACCAAATTATTCACAACCAATTGATCAATCAGTAGTTTTGAAGAGAAAAAAAAACCACATTACAAAATCTTATATACAAAAAAAGCAATCAGATGGTTAAAAAAAGAAACAAACAGGCAAAGAAAGTACCTTTAACAAAGTAATCAGAGGAGGGCCATCCTCTAACAGTAGTGGTGGAAAGGGACTCCTCATCGGACAAAGGATTAGCCAATTTCTCAACAAGATGAGCAATCCCAAGAGAGCCAGATGTAGATCTAGGAGATGGGACCCAGTAAGAAGATCCGGGCAAGAAAGGTAGCCAATCAGGTGCAGCACGCCGCACAATGATCCGATGAATTGCATCTTCTAGCTTTCTAAGCAAGGGGTCGGTTGATGAAGAGGCAGAAGAGGAATCATCAGTTTCTGATGGACTGTTGCGGTTAGGAATGTTTGATTGTGCTCTAAGGGTAAGCAAACGAGAAGAAAACCTCGTTGATGATGTTAAGCAATATGTTTTTGTTAGAGACACAGAAAGAGAGCGAGCCATCAAAGGATGTTTTCGGTGATACAAAGACACGGAGATTACTAAGGAAAGATTTTGGTTGTGGATATTGAAAAGAAGAGAGAGAGAGAGAGAGAGAAGGACCTGGATATTTATAGACGGAGTAGCGAGGTGGAGATGCTTGGTCGGTATTTTCTCTGATAGTGACATGTTATTGTTCATTTTGATCCTTTAGTTTAATAGCTGTGTCGCCTGTATCCTTCTGGCTTAAACTTTTCATGACCCTTTTGAGGCCGTTTCTTGAATGTTCCAATGTTGCCCTCGACAATTGACTATGTTTTTGAGATTTCTAATTTTTTAAAGACTTTTAATTTTTTTGTGGAATGTTAATATATATATATATATATATGGAATTGAGAAGAAAAAATCAGATAAAACTAATAAAAAAATGAAATAAAGATTTGAACGGAAAAAAGGTTTATTTTTTAGTTATGGTGCTAAAGGGTAAAATCAAAACTTTATTTAACAATAGGGATAGTATTGAAGCATTTGAAACTAGGGTGTGAAAGTGAAATAAGGGCTGAAATGTAGTTGTCCCTATACTGAGTTTCAGTTATCCTCAAAGCTTTGGTGTATTTATTATCCATACACTAATAAGATTATTGGTCCCTTCCTTGTTAAAGAATTACAGATTCGCCCGTTTTCTTTGTCATAATTGATGGACTGGATGTTATTATTATAAAAATTAAAAAAATAGACTTGCTGTAATTAACGTTTTTAATATGACCATTAATCAGAAATCAGACTATGATTTCTTATGACAAACAACAACAATTGCGACATCCATCACCCCTATTAATTAATTAGATTTATATGATGAGCATAAAATAATTCTTTTGAAAGAGATAGTGTATCTTTGAGATTAAAATGATAATAGGTTATTGTCCTCGATATTCACTCATAAAGATAAAAACTTTTTCTGGATTTTAGACATATTATCCACACTTAGATTCGTGTTTTTTTTTACTCGCAACTTTTTTTGTAATTAAGATTAATTATTGATCGTAGGTGCAAATTAAGGCATGTGTAGGTAGGATCACCACAAATTTATTAATTTGTCATAGCTATCAGCACCTTGTAATATCTTCAACGCTAGGATAAGGATAACATTGTAATCGCAGCAAGTACATTCTACAATTTGAAGGCGGCTTTTGCTCCTTATTCCTCTAAAAAAACAAGAAATCATAGGCACACCTTGGAGCAGCTTGATTTTGATTGCTACGATGTTAACAATTCTTTTCTTTGTTGATATAAACATTAAATAGGTAATTAGAATATTCTTTTTTTTTTTTTGTATGACTTGAGATTTTTATGTGTTAATTTTATATTTTTAAAGAGAGAGAGAGAGAGATTACAAACCTCCTCGCTCCCTCTAAAACCATGATCCCAGCCAAGATCATGGAGGAACTATATGTATAATATCTATTAAAAAATATATAATAAATGCAAATCTTACACGCGTTGTTCCGGTGAATTAATGGGAATTATAGATGGTCATAAGAAATCCGTCGTGATGATTTAAGGGTCTAATGAACTTACCCTGGATTTGGAGGGGTGAGAGTGGCTTGATGACTTGATCCAGGAAGTGGGGTTTTGTCTTGATCAGCCCATCAAAACAGCTGGCCGCCATGGGAGTGGGCCTGAAGGTCTACCAGCAAATGGATAGAAACTTCTTGCTGCTCCTCCCCCGGAAATCCGTTGCTTCTTTATGGATAAACCAATTGCAGGACTCGCTGTTAGGATTTAGCATACAGTATTAATCATTTTATTTTATTTTATTAGGGACATGTGAATATGTTATATTTGTAAATTATAAAAATTAGATTGGATATAATATGTCTTGTTACTTGACTATCATGTATAATACAACATATATATATATAACATTACATTAATTGATTATAACAATATCTAAAATAGCTCAGTGTTTCATTATGCAAATCCATAGTAAAATGTTGAGTTGTATTTTTTTTTTCTTTTTGGTTTTTGCTTTTTACTTTAATTTTTTAGGTTTTTTTCTTTTCTTTTCTTTTCTTTTTTATTTGTTTTTTTAAATTGTTTCTTTTCTTTGCTTTTTTTAATAAATCCACAGTGAAACGCTAAGCTGCCTTTTTTTTTTTTCTTTTTTTTATTTGTTTTTTTAAAACTGTTTCTTTTCTTTGCTTTTTTTAATGAATGTTTTTTTTTTTAATTTTTTTTATTAATGTTAAATTTTTTTCTATGTAGTTAAATGGCTCAGTGTTTCATTGTGCAAATCCACAGTAAAATGTTGAGTTGTCTTCTTCTTTTTTCTTTTTCTTTTTCTTTTTTATTTTTGCTTTTTTTACTTTTCTTCTTTTTTCTTTGTTTTTTTTAGACTATTTCTTTTCTTTTCTTTTTTTAATGAATGTTTTTTTAAAAAAGAATTTTTGTTAATGTTAATTTTTTTTTATTTAGTTATCAAATTTTCATGATACAGGTTTGGGGTTTGATGGGTTACCCGGATTTTTTTTTCTTTTTTTTTTTTAATTAATTTTTTCGAGTACAATCCACAGTGAAACGCTTAGCTGTCTTTTTTTTTTTAAGCTGTTTTGTTTCCTCTTGTTTTTTTTAATGGATTTTTTTTTTGTTAATATTAAAATTTTTTTTCTATTTAGTTATTGAACTTTCATTATATGGGTTCCGGGTTTGACGCGTTAACCCGGATTTTTTTCTGGTTTTTTTTAATTAATTTTTTTGTTTAATTTAGTTTGTTAATGTTAAATTTTTTCTATTTAGTTATCAAACTTTCATGACACGAATTCCGGGTTTGATGGGTTAACCCAGCTAATTCTGGGTTAACCCATAAATTTTTTTTCCTATTCATTTATCAAACTTTCATGACACGAATCTCAAATTTGACGGGTCAACCCAATTAATTCATATTTTTTTTTTCTTTTTCTTCATGTAGGCTTTTCTTTGTTTGTTTTTTTTAATTAATATTTTTGTTGTTTAGTATTTTTTTGTTTTTCTTTTCTTTTTGCTTCTTAGTTTTTTTTTAAAAAAAATAATTTGTTAATATTAAGTTTTTTTTTATTCAGTTATCAAACTTTCATAACATGAATCTCATGTTTGACGGATTAACCTGATTTGATAGGTTAACCCAGTTAATTCAGATTTTTTTTCCTTTTCTTCCTGTAGGTTTTTTTCCCTTTGTTTTTGTTCTTTTTAATTAATCTTTTTTTTGTTCATTTTAGTTTATTAATGTTTAATTTTTTTCTATTTAGTTATCACACTCTCATAGCACGAATCTCAAGTTTGACGGGCTAACCTAATTTGATGGGCTAACCCAGTTGATTCTTATTTTTTTTTCTTTTTATTTTTTAGTTTTTTCTTCCAATTTCATCTTTAAATATTGTAATTAACTATAACTAAAAGACATCAATCTTTTTTCTTTCAATTTTATGACACAAATCCTAGGTTAACGGGTTAAACCAGTTGATTAAGATTTTCTTTTTCTTTTTCTTAAGTAGTTTTTTTTCTTTCAATTTCATCTTTTAATATCGATTTGATTAATAATTAAATTTTATGATTTGTTTTGTTTACTGGTCATTAAATTATTATGATCTCATAAGGGGATTTTACTGTACCCCTCCTTGCAAAGCACTATTCATCGGAATAATGCTTTGCTTTTTTTTTTCTTTTTAATTATCACACTTTTATAACAAAACCTTACAACCAGACTTATATCAAAGGCTTCGGGTTTAATGTTGCAACCAAACTCACTTAAATTTAGGTGATGCAAGTTTAATATTGTTATTAATATTATAAATATAATTTTTTGGATCAGGAGTAATAGATAGACCCAATGTTTTTAGATATAATTTTGTAGAAAAACATAACACTCTTAAATTTTAACTTTTTTAAAAATATTTTTTGTATTAAAAAATTGATCTGCAACGTAAGGCGGGCCATATTTCTAGTGGTAATCTAAACAAGGAGGAGGTTTTACTGTTCACAAAACTTAATTAAAAAAGTGTTTTGCTTATTCTTTTTTATTTTGCATCTTTTAATATTATATTTGTTTTTTTAGTGAATTATTGTACTTTCATGATATGGGTTGTATGTCTACTAGACTAGTGGAGTTAATTTAAGTTTTTTTCTTATTCATTAACCTTTTATTTTAACTTCATCATTTAATACTAGGTTGATTAGGAATTATAATTCAAGATTTGTTTTCTACTCTCTACTATGTTATTTTGGCTTTATGATCTAGAAACAGTATTTAACGATTAAGTTGTTTTTTGTGTTTTTTTTTTAATAGATTTTTTTTCAATGTCATTATTTAACACTGAATCGGTTGAGGATCGAGCTTGTTTTAATTTTTTTTCCTGCGAGAGTATTTTGATCTTACGATTAAGGCCACAAGTTTTGGTTTATTTAACCTTAGTTAAAACATGTTTTTTTTTCTCTTTCCAATAGATTATCTCGATATTATCAACTAGATCACGAGTCCTTTTACATTGATTTTGTTTTTTATTGGGTTATTTCTGTCTCATGATCCGGGTCGCTAATTTGGTTGGTTAACCC
Organism: Populus alba; assembly: GCF_005239225.2. Lineage (NCBI taxonomy): Eukaryota > Viridiplantae > Streptophyta > Magnoliopsida > Malpighiales > Salicaceae > Populus > Populus alba. The sequence goes on from NC_133291.1 coordinate 226,196, forward strand.
AATTAATTGATTTTTTTTAACTTTTTTTAATTGATTTTTTTTCTCAATTTTATCATTTTAATATTGCATTTATTAGGAATAAAACTTCATAATTTTTTTTTATTGGGTTGTTTCAACCTCACATGGGGGGATAGTGCTTGATGGATTGACTTGACTTATTTTTAGTGTCATTTTTTTAATTAATTTTTTTTTATAAATTTCATTGCTTAACATTGGTCTGGTATGAACAATTAAGAATTGAGTTTTGTAATTTGTATTGATTTAATCTATATGGATTTATATTATTCTTAAAACTAGAGTCGTAGATTTGACAAGTTAACATATGTTAAATTGATTTTTTTTTTTTATATCATCCTTTAATACCGGATTGAATGAGGATTGAAATTTATAAATTTATTTTAATTTATTTTTCATGAGATTGTTTCGGCTTTGTAATATAGATCGCACGTTTGACATGTTAACTCGGATCATCTTTTTATGTATTTTTAACTGATTTTTTTTTCCAGTTTCATCATTTAACATTGGGTTGATTGAGATTTAAATTTCATAATTTATTTTGAGTTGTTTTTCACGGGGTTATCATAGTCTTATAACCTGAGTTTCAGATTTGACATTTAACCCGAGTTAACTAAAATTAATTTAATATATTATTATCTTAATATTAAAAAAGATGTCATTTTGATTTTTTTTCAAGCCAAATTATATTTTTACAGTTTATATAAATTGCTTTTGAATCCATAAAATCAATAAAAATTATATCAGATTAACCCTTGCGTGATTATTTTTTTCACCTGAAAAAAAGGTTAGCAATATCTTAATTTTACTTTTACATTTCTTAAAAATCTAACACTATAGAAGCATAGGTCAATTATCTAATTTTAACCTTTACGCTAACCTCCCTGGATTCATCATGATCAATTTGGGTGCACACCTGCGCTGTTCTTGTCCGTGACACAGTGTCCTGGGTCCACCACTCAACGTTATTCCTACTCTAGCATTGTTTTTCAACATAAAAATCATGGCCTTTCCTCGCAACATCACAACACTAATAATGTAAAAAAGAAAAAGAAAAAGAAAAAAGAAAAATAGTAACAGTAATCGAGAAATTTCAATCATAAAAACATTTTTTCTAGTGTTATTGCTCCAGATTCAAGAATAACTACACTGTTTTGGTTACAGTTTGATTTCTTAAATCAATAGTATATTTCTTCATATTTTATATTTCAAAATATAAAAAATTATTTTTAAATTGCCACACATATATTTTTTTATTTTATATTTATATCTCAATCCATGTTTGAAACACCAAGTATTAAATTGATTTTTTTTATTTTTTTAGTATTAAAATTAAAAAAATATTTTAATATATTTTTAAAATAAATATATTTTTAAAAAACATTATATGTATCGCTTATATCAAACACGCACTTTCAGAAAAATAAAAATACAGTCAACAAGGGAGACAGAGAGTGAGAGAAGGTGAGAGGTTTGTCTTCAGCTGCTGCTGCTACTAACAATTAATAATTAAATATTATTTTTTACTCTATTTTTCTCTCTTAATTTGGTGGGTTTTTCCTTTTTTCTGCAGTTAGAGACAACCCATCAGTTGCTGTTACTCCTTCAAGAGAGAGAAAGAGAGATAGAGCAGAGATTTTTAGAGAGATGGTGACTAGTACTGAGATGGGATCTCACAATCAGTGTTGCTTAGGCAGCCACTGCTACTATCTGCACTGTTAACTGCAACAACTGTTTTTCCATTGAAATCCTCCAAATCCTCACCCCCCCCCCCCAGGTAATTATCACAAACGCCAATGTCATATCTGCCCATTCTCCCATTTAACTTCTTATTACTATCACTGAATTTCTCTTCGTGTTCCTCCCAAGTTCGATGTTTTGCCTTATAAAGTTTAGATGTCTTGCATTTCTTTTTGTTGGTTTATTGAAAAACATGGAAATGGGTATTTTTTGTTTTCAATAGAATGTTACTATTATATTTGTTTTGTTTGTGGCATATTGGCAATCTGTTTGCATAAAAGTGGAGAGTTTTAGATTTGGATCGTGGTAAGATTAACAATTTAGAGCGTTTTGATGTTGAATCAGGATTCAATTATTATCTAACATAGTGAATATGGTTGAAGTTATTTTCTCTTTTTTGTTTTTTATTAGCCAACATGCAAATGGATTTTTAAGTGCTGACGTTCCATCTTGTCTCTGACCGATGTAATCAATGAATTTTTGCTCAGAAGTTATGAATCTCTACATTGTGGATTGATCCATGGAAATGTTATGAATTGTTTGGAATTAAAAATAGAGCATTATGTTTTGTTCCCTGGATTTATGTTTTGAAGTATTAAATTCTTGCAATGTGGGTTTGATGCACGGAAATGTTTTGAATTGTTTGGAATTAAAAATAGACGATATGTTTAATTCCCTGGCTGCTTTTTCTTGATATCATTATAGCCTGTAGTTGTACGGAAAAACAAAGAACAGAAGTTTTGAATTGTTAATTTTAATGAGTGCCCTAGTGATTGGGATGAAAAAGAAGAGGAATAATTAACGAGGTACACATCAAACTGTAAAGGAGAGTGTTACGTTTTAAGTTTATTTGTTGCAATCTCTGATGAGAGTTGTTGATGAACTTAACAGTAGCGTGTATGTTGGAGAATGATATGGAATTGACAATCTTAGCTGTTAACGAGGAACCTTTTGATTTACAAATAACAAAAAAGTAGTCTCTGGATGCCTCTTGGAGAATCATATAAAATTCACAAATTTTGTTATTCATCTTTATTGATTGCAACATTGCAGTGGAAATGCACTCAGGAATAGATTCATAGCAAACATAAATGTGTGAGGTTTACAATTTTTTTTTTTATGTTGTTTTCTCTGCTTCGTTTATTAGACAAATATTTAAATTAAATCATTCCTTTTGTTGAAAAGAAGGCTTTCATTTTATGATTGCTTATGATGATTAATTCTAATGGTTGAGAAATGAGTAATCACTTCAAATTTCTTTTTCCTGCTTCTTTTTTCAATTTCAGTGGGACTTTGAGAATCTATTTGACAACTTACTAGTTCATCTTGTGCGTTATTGGGTTTTCTTAAAGAAGCTTGATGGGTTCCAGATACCCATCTCATCGACTGGGCAATGGCCTTTTTGTATCTGGTCGACCCGAGCAGCCAAAAGAAAAGGCTCCAACGATGAGCTCAACTGCCATGCCTTATACAGGAGGTGATATTAAGAAATCAGGAGAGTTGGGGAAAATGTTTGATATACCTATGGATGGCTCTAAGTCTAGGAAATCTGGGCCAATAACTGGTCCTCCTTCAAGGACTGGATCTTTTGGAGGGGCTGCTTCATTTTCAGGTTCAGTGATGTCAAATGCTGCTCTTCGTGCTGGCTATACCACATCAGGTCCTTTATCCTCTGGAGGCTTGCCTGGTTCAGCTTCACTAAAGAAATCGAGTTCTGGACCACTAAATAAACACGGGGAACCTGTAAAGAAGTCCTCTGGCCCTCAATCTGGTGGAGCAACACGGCAAAATTCTGGATCTATTCCATCAGTCCTGCCTGCAACCGGTCTCATAACATCTGGACCTATTTCTTCGGGACCACTAAATTCTTTTGGTGCTCCTAAGAAAGTCTCTGGTCCCCTGGAATCCACAGGTTCAATGAAATTACACAGCTCCTCCATCAGTAACAACCCAGCTGTGACTACTTTAAGTCAGGATGATGACTATTCTGCGAGGAGGAACTTCCCGAAAACAGTAGTATGGTTGGTGATTCTGATTTTCGTGATGGGATTCCTTGCTGGTGGTTTTATTCTTGGAGCTGTTCACAACGCCATCCTCCTCATTGTTGTTGTGGTTCTTTTTGTCATAGTTGCTGGATTAGTTGTTTGGAATACGTGTTGGGGAAGAAGATATATCATGGAGTTCACTGCTCGCTATCCTGATACTGATCTAAGAGCTGCAAAAAATGGGCAATATGTGAAAGTTTCCGGGGTATGTAATAGGTGCTTTCATTTATTGTTTTTTATGTGCATGCTTGATATCTGCAAACAACTTTTTTTATTTAATGTAGATTGAGATCTATATTCTTATTGGTTTCCACTAATTGCCCTGCGCCTTTTTCTCCCTTCTCTACACCTGAATCCAATAATGCTTTAACGACTGTGCATTATACTTTCTAATATCTGTGTCTTGAAAAAATGTATATCGATTTTGAATTTTTTATCCTTTTCTCTTATGCATAATTATGTGATATTGATCAGAATGTTTACTCTCTTGCAATTGCTGAAGGTGGTTACCTGTGGTAATGTCCCTTTGGAGTCTTCGTTCCAAAGAGTTCCCAGATGTGTCTATACCTCTACAAGATTATATGAGTACCGTGCATGGGGCTCAAAACCTGCCAGCCCTGGTCATCGCCATTTTACATGGGGATTGAGATCATCAGAGGTGAGAGAGGATGGCTTTGTATTTTTGATTGCCTGTGCTGCAGTTTCTTTTCCAGAGTAATTTTGCGAGTTTGTATTGTTTGAACATGTAGTGTTGAAGAGACTATTCCCTTAAACACACAAAGGATTTTAACACATTCACTAGCTTCCTACGAGTTGGCTGGGTTTTTCTTATCCAAATATCTGGATAGGTGCCCTTTTGAAACTGTTATTCCCCTCTTACTAACCAAGCCCCCCTTCTGTTGGCAAAAAGCCTAGTTATTTGAAACTTCAAACTGAATTTACTCCAGGAGTAGTAAAAAGCAATAGTTATTTGAAACCTTGACCACTCTGAGAGACCATAATTCTTCAACCATCAATTATTCCCTGTCTTTCCTGTGTAGGTTACATTCAGAAACAGGGACTACTCTAAACATAGAAAATCCTAGTTTGGATCTTTTATACTAGAAAAGAATATAAACCCACTAAATAAAGGAAAATGATCCTTATTCCTCTTATTTTGATTTTTGGCTGCATCACCTTCCCTTTCCTATTTCACTACATTCCGTTTTAGTATTCAATATTTGCGATGATGAATGAACATTTACATTTGGAGCAAGTGTTTTGCCTTGAATTTCCCTGTTTTTTAAAGGATATATATATATATATATATATTTATTTATTTATTTTTATTTGTATTTATTTTTGCAGAGGCATGCTGTTGACTTCTACATCTCTGATTTCCAATCTGGTTTAAGAGCACTGGTTAAGACTGGCAGTGGTACAAGCATAATCCCTTTTGTTGACGATTCCTTGGTTGTTGATATTAACCCTGAAAAGAAAGACCTGTCTCCGGAGTTTGTCAGGTGGTTGGGAAAGAAAAACCTTTCAAGCGATGAGCGTTTAATGAGACTGAAAGAAGGGTAAGCTCTCTCCTTGAAGAATTAGGTCATCAAGTATTTTGTTTCTCTACGTACCCTTAGGTGGGAGCTTGAACAGAAAACATGTTAGATGTTTACCATAGTGATTTTTTATAGTCCCCTTGTCAAGGTAAGGCATCATCGTGATTTTTATTAGTTGAGGATCTATAACCATCGAACTGTTTTTAGGTATTTTGGATGTTTTGGAGTTTTGAAACTGCAGCCATGGCTATTGCAGGTGCATCAAAGAAGGCAGCACTGTTAGCGTGATGGGGATTGTTCAGAGAAATGACAATATGCTTATGATAGTTGCACCTCCGGAGCCATTGGCAACTGGATGGCAATGGTCCAGATGCATCTTTCCAGCTAGCCTCGATGGTATTGTTTTGAGATGTGAAGATACATCAAATGATGACGTGATACCTGTGTAGTTAGTAGTATCCAGAACCAAAACTTAATTGATTTCCAGATGTGATTGTGGTTTTATTTTTCTGTTAATTCCCCCCCCCCCCCAACATGTTGTATAGATTCTTTTCCCATTCTTTTAGAACATCGGCTCTCGTTAAAAAGCCAACCTCATTTCTTTTTTTTTTTTTTCAAAAAAAAAAAAAAAGACAGCATTGCTTAATGTGCCCTGAAGTTGAGATCTATGTATTTTATGATCTTACTAGCAACTATATCTATTTTTTTTTTTAGAAATGAAGATTCATAATGTAAAATTAAGAGGTTTCATCGATATTGTTGAAAATAAAATGTTGACTTGAGTGGAATGCTCAAGGGAAAAGCAAACAAGTGATCAACATCCAAATGATGATCTTAATAGGAGGCATTTAATAATTTATGCATGTGGTATTGTTGATTCTGGCCAGCAAGCCCTTGATCATTGTTTCAATCTTTCAGGGTTTGGCTCATCCTCATCGATCCTACATGTTGTCATTTACTCTGCGGATCATTTTTCGAGGGCAACATCAGGTGAAATTTATCAAATTCTTCCTAGTATACTAAGGGATGTGTGTTTTAAGATTGTATGAGACGAGAACCTAGGTATAGTTAGTTTTTGTAATGAATTTTTTTTCTTTTAAATTAATTTTTTTAGATTTTTTTATTGTTTTCATGACATCAAAAATAAATTTTTAAAAATAAAAAAAATTATATTAGTATATTTTTAAATAAAAATTATTTTTAAAAACAACCCCTTAAATAATATGTTAGTAGTGGTTGCCTGGTTGGCATGTAAGTTGACCAAAGTATACCCTATATTTTTTTAATTTTTATTTTATAAAAAAACACCTACTCTAGGCTAACAACACTGCTGCTGCTGCTTATTACTAGTTTCTGTGATGCTACCAAATTGATGTTGAGCACTGCCCTCCTCTCCTTATATATTCACGCGAGAGATAAAAATAACAGGGAAGAAAATTACAAGAAGTATATAAAAAATGAAATGTTGCATGAATATTGCAGAAAGCGGTGGTTAAACATTCAAATCGAACAAATCAAATTTTAGTTCAAGAGTTTGAAAAATAGAGCAGGTTGTTAACATTATCACCGAATTGTGTTGATTACGACTTGTTGAGATTTGAAGGAAAGGAAGCAATATCTTTTTTCTTTTTTAAAAAAAAAGACTTCAGTCGTAAGAAAACTTAATCGTGTCATGATAATGTCCCTTTCCATTTTAACAAATTGAGGATGCGCAGGAGACAGGGTTTTGCCCACGAAAAAGAAAGCAATACCAATACAACGATGCACAAAGTCACTGATTACACGTATTTCTGACTTGCCATGCAACAGACAACCAACGACCTAACCTTTTACCAGTACAAGGAGAAGTAAATAACAAGCACCGTCTGATGATCGTGGTTTGAAAAAATAAATTTAAAAAAAAAACTAAAAATCATCAAATTTTGAAAGGGTTTTCGGTGGAAGCAAGGACGACTGCGCTACATCGGACAATATGGACAAACTGGACCTCAATTGCCTAGGCATGGCATATGGTTGTGTGGTATGTGGATTTTGTGCATCGGAGGTCTCACTTTCTAGGTGTGAAAGGAGGAGCGTGAAGTCACATGCATTAAACAAATGTCACAAAAGGAGTGGTCTCATAGGTCTTGTCCTTGATCTTTATGTTCATGGACATTTCACAAGCAAATTTTGCTTTATCATTCCAATTGTATTGGATCATGCTGTCTCACAAATATCCTGGCTTTTGAGATGATCAGAGCAGACCTGACCTAACCTCCCAACACTCCTACCTTGACTAGACTACTGTTAACTTTTTTTTCTAAAAATGAAAATTTATTTAAGAAATGAGGTGTCCCCACAAAAGGTGTAAAAGGGCAACTTCAAAACTTCACTCATCATCCAGACCCTATCTGGTCACTTCCTTGAGCCAACAACAGAGAGAGAAATGTGGGGTTGGTCGTTTGTTTGAGCTATTAACTATTACTGTTGTTGATGTTGTTAATTACCTAGAATTTTTTTAATTGGGATTAGTATATTCTTGTTTAACGTTAGTGGTGTTTATAAAAAATATTTATCTTGATAAATAAAATTAAAATATTTCCTTTCGAAGAGATTTTGGAGGGGCTTTTTTGCCAGACGAGACAACTCACCAGTTGTCGCGGCTCTCTCAAGTGACACTCACACGCACAAAAGAAAAGAGCGAGAGAGAGAGAGAGGGAGAGTCTCATTAAGTAGTTATTAAGTGGATTCATTTTTTAGAGAGAGAAAGAAAGGGGTGGCTCTTTAGAGAGGGAGAGGTTTTGGTTTGGTTAGTACTAGGAGTACCATAACAATTGTTTTTGTCTTTTGATTCACTTTAGCCGTGTTGTTGCTGTTATTGCTGTCTTCCCGTAATTTTCTCCAGATTTCAACAACAACAACAACTCTCTCAACTGTCTGTTCAGGTATGTGTTGGGAAGAAGAAATATGATTTCTTTTTAATCCTATTTAGACCCTTTTTTTCACTTCTCTCAAAACTCCTGAAAAGAATGATTCTTTTCTTAGATCTCTCCCATTTTCTTGCCTTTTGCTTAAAATGGTGATCTGGGTTTGGTTTGTTTTCTTGATTTGAGCTATAAAGTTGGTTCCTTTGATAGATTTTGATATTTTGAGCGTGCAGATTGTTTTTATTGTTGTTTATTTCTGCTCTCTGTTTTTATTGACTCCTAGATTTTCCATTTTTTCGTTTACATATAGTGAAATCTCACTCTCGGTCAAGCTCTTACCTTTTGAAATCTCTACTTTTTTTGTTAGATCTCTATGATTTTCATGGTTTTTACTCAAAATGGCAGTATTGGAGTGCTTTATTTCTTAGATTTGGTCTATATATTCTAGTTTTTTTAGGTGTTTTTTGATTTACTTAGGATGAAAGGTTAGGTACCTCGCTTTTGGGGTGTGAGGGATTTTAGTTCAATGTCTGCCTGAGGAGGTGGCTGAAAAAATGCTGTAAACAGAAGAATAACTGGACTTTAAACCTAAGCTGTTAAACTTAGAGCATTTGAGGTTCCTTGTTTCAGAATTCTTGGTCTTTCCTCGGTTATGCTTAAAATACTGATTTTGTAACTCTTAGTTCATTCATTTGGATGATGGATTTTGGTTCTATGCATAATATATGTCAATAAGTTGCACGGTTGACTTTTATGAAAACAGAACTTGACGGTGCTAATATGTTATTTTGATTTCTAACTCTACAATAGATGTAGCAAATTTAAAATTGTAAATTTTTTTTGTTATTTTGAGGTTCTTTGAGCTAAATTCCCTTAGCCAACCCGGTTCTCTTCTTCTTGCTTTAGATCTTCCATGATTCTATGATATGAGACGCAATTTGAATGGTATTTTGGGAGAATATTAGGATAACCTGGATCTTCAGACCTTTTTCATTGTTGGAGTTTAGTTTAGTATTTTTTTTTTTTTTTTTTGGGGGGGGCGGGACTCTTATTAGTTATCCCCTCTTTGGTTTGCTTGCTGAGAAGCTGTAGGAATATGGTAGATAATTTCTAAGGCTCATCCTCAAGAGCATGGCAATTGCGTAGCTTATTTGCCAAGTTTACTGAAATTTGGGATAGTTTTTTCAGTGGGCTCCCGATACTTCATTAGGGATTTTGGCTGTTATTGTTTGGTGATTTGGTTTTGGGCAGCTTTCTTGGTGTTTGGTTCTTTTGGATTGGTCATCTTCATTTTCTTTACTTACTCGAGATAGGTGTCCAATCAGACTTCTTTGATTGGACACGTAATTGGTGCTCTTTATCTCATGGGTTTTGGCAATTAACTACTGTGACCACCTATGTTCTAGATAGGTGCTTTTTAGGTCATTGGAATCTTTTGTGCTCTTCATGCATTTTTATGGCACGCTGTACACATTTTCTCTACTAAATTTGTATTTTCATTGGTTATTATAATAGCTCTAAAGAATACTTCAAGAATTGTTTATTTCCAATGAATTTGTCTAAATACTAAAATGTTTTTTCTTTGTATATGTAGGAGGGCTTTGACCATTGCATCACTATACGCAGTGGTATTTGTTTCATAACATCTCCTGTGGTCTCCTAAAGTATCTAGATGGGTTCTCGGTTCCCATCTCATCAGCTCAGCAATGGTCTTTATGTATCAGGCCGGCCTGAACAGCCGAAGGAGAGGGCTCCAACAATGAGCTCTGTGGCCATGCCATATACTGGTGGTGATATCAAGAGGTCTGGAGAGTTGGGCAAAATGTTTGATATTCCTGTAGACGGCTCAAAGTCTAGGAAATCCGGACCTATAACTGGTGCTCCTTCAAGGACTGGGTCATTTGGAGGAGCTGCTTCACATTCAGGGCCAATCATGCCTAATGCAGCTGCCCGGGCAGCCTATACTACATCAGGTGCGGTATCATCTGGAGGAACTGGTTCAGTTTCATTAAAAAAATCAAATTCAGGACCCCTAAATAAGCATGGAGAGCCAGTAAAGAAGTCATCTGGCCCTCAGTCGGGTGGAGTAACGCCTTCTGGCCGCCAAAACTCTGGTCCCATTCCTCCTGTTCTTCCTACTACCGGTCTGATTACATCTGGTCCTATATCTTCAGGCCCACTGAACTCGTCTGGGGCACCTCGGAAGGTATCTGGTCCTTTAGAATCTATGGGGTCTATGAAAAATCCAGGCTATGCTGTTATTCACAATCAGGCAGTGACTGTTCTTAGCCAAGATGACGACTTTTCCTTCAGAAAGAACTTCCCAAAGCTGATATTGTGGTCATTGATTCTACTTTTTGTAATGGGTTTCATTGCTGGTGGTTTTATCCTTGGAGCAGTCCATAATGCCATTCTCTTAATAGTTGTTGTCGTTCTTTTTGGTGCTGTTGCCTCTTTTTTCATATGGAATACTTGTTTCGGGAGAAGAGCTATCATGGCTTACATTGCGCGTTACCCAGATGCTGAGCTACGAAATGCAAAAAATGGGCAATTTGTGAAAATTTCTGGGGTATGTATCTTTTTTTCCCCTAAAATTTGTTTTGGTATGTCAGCTAGTCACAGTTGTGATGAATTTATTTTAACATGTTTATACTCATCTGCTCTTATTTAAGTAGATTTACTTTTTCATGACTCTCCTTTCCGAACCCCCCCCCCCCCAAAAAAAAAAAAAAAAAAAATCATGCCTGTTTACAAGTTGCAATGCAGATTTCTGCATGTCATTAATTGTCACTGATGTTTTCAAAATGTAATGAAGAGTTTGTATTCAGTTCAATGCATATGATTTGCAAAGGAAAGCTAATCTTGATTCAAAATAATTTCAGAACCAAAATTATGTATATAGAAGTGGCAATGGGTATCAACTGGAAGTGAAAACATAACTCACCACTTTTTTGTTTTATTTGTGTTTAGAGGTGAACTTCTAGGGATCTGTCTGAGTGTGCGCACTCACATTGCATAATCATAAGCAGTTTAGCATTCACTACTCGGTTAACTCTTTATTGGTTTATAACCTGATGGATGTGTGACAATGCTTGGTCTTGCATACCTATGTAATATAACTTGTGACATGAATCTGTGTTGGCAGAAGGATATTGTTCTGGGAGGAGTGGGCAGATGAGGGTTAATACTTAATATACTGTTTTTCTCAAGTACATTTTTGATTGACGGGGATGGAATTTCTTTACAGTGCATGTCTTCCAATATGTTTGGAGGCACTGGTTATGTTGTTTTAGTTATTGATTACCACTTTTTTATGCTCAAGTAATTCATATACACGACTATTGTGTTTTTAAAGGTGGTCACCTGTGGTAATGTGCCCCTGGAGTCATCTTTCCAAAGAGTTCCTAGATGTGTATATACCTCCACGAGTTTGTACGAGTACAGAGGATGGGACTCAAAAGCAGCCAACCCAACTCATCGTCGTTTCAGTTGGGGTCTCAGATCATTAGAAGTGAGTATGAAATATTGATTAGATAAATTTTGATGGACTCTATCATGCATGTAAGTAATTGGCACATCTCTTAGGTTTTATGGAAAATTTTGTTAACCATTAGTGCTTACCGTAAATAGATTGTTTTCTCATTTTAAATTTTGTATAACTTAGGAAATATCTTATACATTTCACCTCATGCATGTAGAAAAAAATGGTGATTGCTACAAATTGTCTCTGCTTCAGGCTGGTGGCCATGAATAATCTGCATTTTTCATTTTTCTGGAGAATGTCTGACCTTGTTATTGTTGCCAACATCTTTTCTGCTTACCATGTTTAGTTGTTTTGCTTTGTTTTATTTGGCTCTTGGATTGATTGTAATGACATCGATTCAAGGTGCCCATTCATGCCACTTTCTACAGACTGATGTGCCCGTTGATTATAGATTATTTTATTGGGTTTTGAGTTTTTACTGGAAGTTCTGTAAATTTTCTATTTCACAGAGGCGTGCAGTTGACTTCTACATTTCTGATTTTCAATCTGGATTGAGAGCATTGGTTAAAACTGGCTATGGAGCGAGGGTGACTCCTTATGTTGACGATTCCCTTGTCATTGATGCTAACCCGGGTGCTGAAGAGCTGTCTCCAGATTTTGTCAAATGGCTGGGAGAAAGGAATCTTTCAAGTGATGATCGAATAATGCGAATGAAAGAAGGGTAAATGATTTCTTTTTTTGATTTTCTTACTTTCACCATAGCTCTTGGTCTATGCAAACTTATGTGCCAGTACAAACTCTCTGTTTTTTGTTTTTCCTCATTTGTAATAAGGATCTTCTGGGACACACCTAGTCATATTCAGGAATAGTTTTCGGGGAGGGGAGGGAAGAATTACTGATCGAGAGGGAAAGGAAGGGCGTGCTCTCGCTTACTTAGATTTGCAAGGAGGGGGATGGGAATTAAACAATCTTTTGTTTGGTTAGAAGAGGGGAGGGAGCTGACCAGTATAACTTACAAGCTACTTTGTACCCTTGTCGAACAGTTTTTCTATAAAAATAATAGGGTGTGCAGTCCAAGAATTCTAGTTTTTGTTTGACCCTCGATTAGAGATGGTAGCTGTTCAGTATCTTTCAGGTCCTCGTGTCTTGTATCTTTTCTATTATTATATTAGTTGCTTTCGATGAGTTGCATGTAACCTGGAATAACTGTAGATGTTCTATGTGTAGGTACATCAAAGAAGGAAGCACTGTTAGTGTAATGGGAGTTGTTCAAAGGAATGACAACGTGCTTATGATCGTCCCTCCCCCCGAACCGATTACAACTGGGTGCCAATGGGCCAAATGTATTTTTCCAGCTAGCCTCGAGGGTATTGTTTTGAGATGCGAAGACACTTCAAAGAATGATGTCATCCCTGTGTAATAGCTTGTGCTGTAGACTCACTTTGGGATTCCTTTTTTTTTTTTACTCGTTTCCAGCTAAATATCGATGGTGGTGGAAGTGCTATGGAGGTGGCATTGATGATTGTGATAGACAGGTGGTGGTGTTTTCTTCTTTTCGGTTTCACCAGGTGTATAGTTTCAAGTGTTTTCTGCCATCTTTTTTTCATTTTTTATTAACCTAGGTCTTGAAGGTTGTGATGGGGGTTGGGTTTGATATATTGTAGAGAATTTTACATGCTTGAGGCAGCGGATTGAGATTATGATAAATAGAAAGAAAAATGTTGTGAGATATTAGTATATTTTCTCATTGCAGAGATTACTTTGTTGTTTACATGACGAGTTGTTAATCACATCAATTGAGCTTCTTGAAGATTCTTCCTAGAGCGATTAATAACCACAGTATCAGTCTGGAAGACTCAAGCTTCTGTGTATTGAAGAGAGCATGCTTAAGCTTTCAATGGTTTGTAATCTTGTACTCGTTGCTCTTCTTACAGCCATTGGATCCTTTTTCCATCAAAAATCATTGTTCAGGAGTTGAACTACCATGTAAGAATGCTGCGTGTCTCTCAATCTATTAAATCGGTGCGAACCTCTTCTCTCTGTTAGTAGGATTTAATTTTTCCTGTTAGTAAATCAGAAATAACACTAGCCTAATCCAACTCTCCCTTAGTTATCCCGAGTAAAGTGATATTAATTTCTAATTTAAATACGCATTAAATCCTATACGATTAATTGTGTTCTTAGCAATGAAATTAGATCATAAACACCTACAATAGTAATCTTTCTTTATTCTTGCTATCATGAAAGGCTTGGGCCGGATGGCCCACTTGTCTAGTGTTTTTCTTTTTATTTTTATATTTTAAAATTATTTTTTAAAGTATTTTTTTTAAATTAATATTTTTTAATGTTTTTATATCAGTTTGATATGTTAATATTAAAAATAATTTTTTTTAAAAATAAAAAAAAATATTATTTTAATACACTTTCACATAAAAAAACTATTCAAAAAACAATAACAACAGCAACCACAATTATAAACAAACTTTTAAACCCCATTCACATGTTCATGCGAAAAACTAAAACTAAAGAGTTAATTCGGCCACGCGTGCTGAAAACGCAATTGATCAAAACAATACCTTTTCTGATTTCTTACAAAGAAAAAAAAGTGAGTTCACTCGGTGATTAAATAGTTAATCTAATAATTAATATCCTTTATATAATTCAATAATTATTCCAGGAGTAACCTTTACATATGAGCATGTTAAATCATACCTCTTAGTTACGAGGCTTCTCCTTAAAAATTAAAATATCTTAATGGATAAACTCTCTCAAGAATAATTTAATGGAGTAAATTAACTTCCCATTAATGGAGGGGAGAGATTAACATGATGCTGATTTGTCGAGCGTCATAAGTCAGAGTTATAGAGGACCTAATTGAAAACAATCCAATAGATAGATCTCCTTTCTTGCCCAAGCCTAAAAAGAAACTAATATAAAATGAACCGACATCCGGTTGTCATCTTCTCTCTCAAGATCTCTCCTTTTTCTTGAGAAAGATTACAGGTCAGATTTTTACAGAGACACAAGACTCCTACTTCACCTTCTCTGTTAAGCTTTTTATCTCTCTAGAGCTAAATGTGCATGCACATATAAATATACAGAGGGAGATGGTAAGGTCATCAGGGAAGCAAAAATCAACAAAACTGGTCATAGTTTGTGTGGTTCTATTAGGGTTTGGCCTGATTGGTGATTATCTGTGGGCATCTTCTCCACATTTTGCTTCTTCTTCTTATATATCCAACCGGGTTCCTCCTAAATATCCTCAATCCAATGTAATAATTCCAAAACAAGAACCACATCTTGCTGACACTAAACCCCAAAAAATAAAGGTACGATCTTTTTTGCTTTACTTACAATTTTAGCACTGCCCATTCGAGTGTTTCTGCAGTTTCGGAGCTTTTTTTTATGGTTATGGGAGTAATGTAGGAAAAAGTTGAATGCTTTGTTGTTTATTACTGTTGTTATGGTGGGGGCTGATAAAGCTACAAGTTTTTTGGTTCAATTTAGGTTTGTAGCATAATCCATTTATGTAATGCCCGTTTACTCTGTGTTTATAGTGAAATCCCGGATGTCTAGGAAAGGTTAAGAATCGTTGTTTGTTTGTTTATGTGTGCAGGTAGATGGTGTCCATGATCGATCCTTATCGGCTACATTTGCTGATTTGCCTGCACCGGAACTGAAATGGGAGAAAATGGCTAATGCACCTGTGCCTCGGCTGGATGGGGCTGCAATACAAATTAAGGATCTTCTATATGTTTTTGCTGGATATGGAACAATTGATTTTGTGAGAAACCTTTTCCACCTCTTCTACTATTCTTGTTCACTATGGTTTGACTTTGTGTATGTATTTGCTAATTTTTGAGGTGGAACTTCTCTTGGAATTAACAGGTGCATTCACATGTAGATATTTACAATTTTACTGGTAATACCTGGGGAGGGAGATTTGATATGCCTAAAGAAATGGCTCATTCACACTTGGGAATGGTCACAGATGGGAGATACATTTATATTGTTACTGGACAATATGGTCCTCAATGCAGAGGGCCTACAGCTCGTAATTTCGTGCTAGATACCGAGACAAGGGAATGGCAGGATTTACCTCCTTTACCAGTTCCTAGGTATGTGCACGTGTCAAAATAGTTTGAAATGAACTTTAAATTGCGTGCAAGACATTGGCTGATCTTGCAACAGCATAATTTGACTGTTTGTTGATTTTTCTTTGAGAAATGGATTATCTTATGCTTTTTGCATAGTCATCTGCCTTATCTTGGTGGTTCTTATTCTGAATTGAAATGCTATGTGTCAGTGATGGAATGTACTGGCGGCTTTAAATATTTGAAGCCAAAATTAGTTCATGCTCTGTATTTTTTCCTTTGCTCTTTGGTAAATGATTCTGAACTTTAATGTAATAACACTCAGATATGCACCAGCAACTCAACTTTGGAGAGGTAGACTCCATGTGATGGGTGGTAGCAAGGAAAATCGGCACACTCCAGCATTAGAGCATTGGAGTCTTGCTGTAAAGGATGGGAAAGCATTGGAAAAGGAATGGAGGACTGAGATACCAATTCCTCGTGGAGGACCACATCGGTTTCTGGCCAATCCTAGTCTTATTATTTCCGCATTTAGTTGTGTTGTTTGGTTTGGAATGAATTCCCATAGGCTATTACAGTTTCACTAATAAAACATTTTATTGTTGATAGTGTTTCTGTCAATCAAGTGATCACAATTTGTAACCATCCAGTGAAATGACCGAGGAAATAGTTCACAACTGAAGCTTGTTTATGTTTTTAATTTATGCGTCTATGCAGGGCTTGTGTCGTGGTTAATGATCGACTTCTCATTATTGGTGGTCAGGAAGGTGATTTTATGGCCAAGCCAGGATCACCTATTTTCAAATGCTCTCGTAGGAATGAGGTATATTGACTAGTGATCTTTATATACAAATCCTATATGACTTCTTCTGTAGATTGCATCGACATTCTCTATCCAAGCTTTTAAGTAGTCCCCTAAAACTTTTTCAAGTTTTCTTGGTTTGCTCATGTTTGATAAGAAGAAAATAAGTGAGCCTAACATCACTTGTCTTTCAATTTTATATGAAATGGAACTTAATATGAAACGGAAAATAAAAACATGATGTATCGTTGATTTGGTGATTATCTTGTATCATTAAGCTTTATAAGTTTGTTTCAACTATGCTCAATCTCCTTTATTTGTGTAACCAACCTTGAGACCTAATGTTTAGATTTTTGAATTAACTTTTAGGTATATTATCACTAAAACATTCCACGTTTATGTTGTAACTCGGAGAAATTTGTCTTTACATCCCTTCTCTCTTTCCCTCGGCTTTTATTTAATGGTTTTGGCTCATTATGAGTCTTTTGTTGTTTCAGATAGTATATGATGAGGTCTACATGCTGGATGACGAGATGAAGTGGAAACCTTTACCTCCTATGCCAAAGTCTGACTCTCACATTGAATTTGCTTGGGCAATTGTTAATAATTCCATTGTTATTGCTGGAGGCACCACTGAAAAACACCCTATAACTAAAAAAATGGTCCTGGTTGGTGAAGTTTTCCGGTTCAACTTGGATACACTGGTATGAAATTTATGTTTCTTATGTGCTTCCAAACTAGTTTGGCATCAAGGCTTGGTTGTTGTTTTTGGATGTTCTCCCAGACAATTTACATAACCCAACATATTTCTACACGTCAAAGTACCTGCAATTTACACAGTGCCCCAGGTGTAATCTGTAATGGGTTTTGTACATAACCCTACATATCTCTATACATTTGTTAAATGCTTGTGCATACACTTCAAGACGCACACATCCATTTCTTGCCTGGTTGCTGCCATTGGAAGGTTATTGGCTCGCTGCTTTCTAGTTGCTTTCATCTGCCTGTTTTGAATGGTTTTTTAATCTTTGAATTGAAATTCTCCAAAGATTGATGACATATTATAGACTCTAGTATGCATTCTCTATTTGTTAAATCTTAGGCTCTATTCTTTTTTCATGGTGGAAGGCTTTGTACAGGAACAGCCCAATAATTGGTTGAAATCTTTGTCCGCTGATAGTCAAGAAACTTAAGATTTAATTTATCAAAGTGTGGATATTGATTCGGTAAATGATAGCATTGTATTCGGAATTGGAATTGGATTTGTTCAGATTACGAAGATTTTAAAGAATACCTTGAAAGTATTGTCAGAGAACAGCTGATGTGATTTTTCTGTTATCCTTTTGACCTCAGAAGGACAAGAAACTTTTCCTCCCCGTGTTTCATGATTCGGGTCACTGCTACCTGAACTTGACTGCCCTATCAAGCTTTGTTGACCAAGAATAGCAATGAATTAGTATTGGTTCAGGTGAACACCAAAATCTAGAAGTGATAAGAACCTGATCAATTTCACAACCGGTTTGTGGCAGCTTCTACCGTGCCATGTGCTTGTGTCTCCCAAAAGTCCGTTAGAAGTTTGTCATGTTAATGCCTGCTCCAGAATCTGACAAACTTTTGTCATATCATTGCAGTCACAACAATATACAATATGGATATCTAGATCACATTTTTCTAGCTGCATCAACCTGTGCCTTTTTTTCTTCTCTCCCCTCTGTAAATTGATTTCTGTTACAACGGATGGTATTATATAACTTGTATTTTTATGTCATGAATGCCTGCAGACATGGTCAGTAATCGGAAAACTTCCATATCGTGTCAAAACTACACTGGTTGGATTCTGGAACGGATGGTTGTACTTTACATCAGGACAGCGAGATAGAGGACCAGATGATCCAGCTCCAAAAAAAGTCATTGCAGATACGTGGAGAACCAAACTGAAATTGAACTCATGACCGATATCTGTTTCTTCTTTGGTAGGATAGCCCCTCCTATCCAACCAATTGATGTCTCATCATCAAGGCAAATATTTATCTGTATCATTCTTCCACACATTTTTGTGATTTTTGTCAACATTTTTTACTCCCCAGTGTAACTGAGGGAACGAGGGAAGTAGCAATTCTTCCCGATGTGTTGTATCAGCTTGAGAATATACTTCACTGTAACATGGAAAGCGCATTATTAGATTTTATTTCTGGAAAAATAATAAAAATGTGCCCTTTTCAATCCCATCCCTGGCTTCAAATTCTCGTGATTACAAGTATTTGATGAACGCGCACCTTCGTCTTTCAACTGTCGAAAAGATGTTTCTTTGATGCGTGAGATTATGGCTGGGTGGTCTGGTGACCAACGTAAAGCATGGTGATCAAGATAATGCGTGTTTGGTGGCTAAAACATTGTTCCTCGGAAAATTTTAAATTTAATTTTACTTAAAATTATTGTTTTTAGGTGGATGTTAAGAGTAAATTTTATAAAATTAAAAGAATGTTATTTTAATATATTTTTAAATAAAAAAATATTTATAAAACAATCACTATAATAACTTCAAGACATAACTGCAGGGAAGTCTAGGATTTAAGTCCTATTCTTGGATAGTTTGCAAGGTTTATAACTATTGAGTGTCAACATGTATGGGTTTTTTTTTTTTTTAAATTATTATTATTATTCTTAACAAAAAGCAAGATCGATTTTCGTCTATCAAATGTCCTGACCTGAAACAATTAGTCCAAACCATGGAGGGCTAATTGAGCTAGTCCCAAAGGATTCATGAATCCTCACTCCACTGCTTTAGTGCTTGGAGCCTGATTTTATAGACATAATAAGTTGACGGAAAAATGAGGCTGAGGCTGATGATTTTCATTCTGATCCTGGAGGCAGTGACTCAATATGGATCACTTCCATGGCCTCCCTCAAGATTTGTCTAAAATAGGCATAGTCTAGCATTTTTCATATTTTATTCATGAAACATGTACAAAGCAGATGATTGAGTTGCGTGAGGGCTACCATCTACAGGGCTAAGAATTATGGCCTTTTGAGTGATCATTTGGAAACACTCTTATGTTACCTCAGCACCTTACTGCTCCTGTTTCCAGCTCAAATTTTACCAGAAAGAGCTCCCCATCAAACCTCATCTCAGATGCTTCGGCAGGGTGAAGTAAGCTATCCACCATTCCACCAAAAACATACAAGCGACGTCCTGAATGATCTGCACAGGCTCGATGGAATGATCTACAGTTGGGTTTATAACCCTTTGCCTTGAGCCTTCTCCACATATTTGCTTGTAATCCCCTTGAGTTTAATGGAGTTGACTGCTCTTTAATTGATGGGATCTTACTAACATCTAACACCCAAAAATCTCCCTTCCTGTGTCTCTGTGAATCTTCACCTCCATAGATTAGCAGCCGACCTCCCAAAATTAGTGTGGCTGAGTGGCCAACTCGCGGGAGGGAGACTCCTTCAGGTATGTCTTGCAAATTATAGAGCATCTGTACCCACTTGAGTTGATCCTCAGACGCTTGCAAGAGCCAGACATCATGCAGCACATCATACCCCAAACCTCTTCCTCCAAATAGAACAGTTCCTGTTCCTTCGATACATGTCAATGTGTGTCCTGAACGAGGTGGAGGTGATGGATGAGCCACCAGCTCTATCCACGTTCCAGAACAGAAATTCTCTGAGATTTCTAGAATCCAAGTATCTCCCAATCTAAGGCCATACAATCCAATGCCTCCATGGATGACCATTGTTCTTTTATCAATGCAACAAGCAGCATGAGCCCCACGGGGTGGTGGTGCTACGGAGCTCACATCAAGCAGCCTCCATGACAATGTTGTTATACCAAGGTTCTCACTAAGTACTACTTGCCCCACCCATGTATCATTTTGACGCATCCCACGATCATTAATTCCTCCAAAGAGCACAAGATTTTCGCCAATGACGGCGCAAGTATGCCCAAATCTCCCACTCGGAATTCCTGAGGTAACCTTCTGCCATTTCAGCATTCTTTGAAAATCTTTACCTATGTATGCCACCCATGTATCATCGAGATCTCGCCCTGCGAAGAAGACCAACACAACAAAAACAAGAAATGGTTATACACCGAAGCAATTTGACATAAACAGGTAAAAATAAATAAATGCAGAACAGCTTCAGAAAAATCAAGAGAATGATGATCGTTCAATTATTGTCCATTTTTACTAAAAGTTTTCCCGATGGGGCCTGCTGAAATGATTCAATCATCCTTCCACAATATAATTATAACTCAAACTGCTAATAAATAATTAAATATTGGAATATATGAACAAAGTGGCATTGTGGGATGTGTTTTGCATTTCACAGTGCAGGAAGCGAAAACGGATGCTGAGATTGATTAGCTTCTGGAATTGACGCCTTTACTAGTTGCAATTACTTTCAAGTTCAAGGATGAGGGTAACTGTACTTTATCAGAAATGGACAATTAAATTGATTCTAATGAACGTTTTTTACTGGAAAAGCAGCAGCAGAAAACATTGTGGAATAAGTAGATCATTGCTGCCATACAGTAATCTGGTTGCCAAAATGGGCACTCAAGAAGCATTATAAGAAGTGAGACTACTGCATTTGCAGCTAGCTAGCAAGAAAGAAACCACATCATCACTTCACAATATCTTGTATGTTAAAAAATTTAGCAGAGGAGCATGCTTTAGGCTATAATGCTGCACAGATACATGCAGTTAAATTTATAAACGTATAAGGCAGCCAGAAACTTGTGATGCATAACTTAACTCAACACAACGAATGCTCGATTTCAAACTTACCAATATATTGAAGCCATGATCAAGAAGCAAGAAAATTCTCAAGCAATGAAACCCTAATCCATGGTTAGTTGAATCAGGAACACTAGAAATCTGAAGGCAGAACTAATGAGCAGGCATAAACTAATATAAACAACCCTTTAGCATCCTTAACCAGCAAATCAAACAAGCATCACAGACGCACACGGGCACATTTAAGAAACATAACATATTAAGATATTAGATTTGGGAATCATAACATCTAATCAAATGAAAGATAGGCTGACCTCCTTCACGGCCACCACCAAACAAGACCAGGCAATCAGATACAAAGTTGAGAGAGTGAGAAGCCCTGGGAGTTGGGAGCATCAAGTCACTATCTGGGTCAGGCAGTTTATGGCAAGAAAATGAGTCAAGCTGAGACACCTGCTTGTATAGCCTCATCCATGGCAACTGCTGATTGTTGTTGGTATTGATAGAAGACTTGAAGGCATCCACTGATGTGGACCCCCACTCCCTCCTGCATATGGACTCCCACAGTGTATCAGAAGTTGTCAAGGACCTGAACCTTTTGCAAGTCATGGCAAAGGAGATAAGTGAATCTACAGGAAGCAGAAGCATAATTGTGAAGAGATGGTCATCAGCCAGCTTAACTATCGGTGATGCTGATGATGATCCAATGTTGCTGCTTCTAGGAGTACTCTTTGCCATGAAGAAAGTAGCCATGCTTGTTGTTTTGTAGGATAGTCCTGACTAAAGTTTTTTTTTAAGATGTAAGGCTATGGTTATTGGAGCAACTGAGGTATGTGGGATTGTGTTGGACAGAGGGTAGGGAGAAACAAAACATAGTTCTGAAATGGTCTGGTGTTCATGTAATGTCAAAGAATGAAATGGTGAAAAATAAGGAAGATGGTAAATTCAGTAGACTTGAAAAGAGATAGATCGTGGATAGAAAGATAGGTGATGAGGGGAGCCCATTTCTTTTGTCTGGTACATGAAATGATGAGCCACCTTCATTCTCAACTGTTCCTTGCCACCATGTCATTTTGAAGACAAGGAAGCCAAATGACAAATAGAGACCTTTGTCTATATCTTCTCGCTTCATCTTCCACTCTCTTATCTTTTTTCCCTGAATTTACTGTGTGAGTCCAAATGGGATGTCCTTTTAGAGAAGTTAAAACCCAAAAGACCCTAACATATTACCCAATTCTCAATTGAGTTTCAAAACTATAAGTTTTATCAATTGGGTCCCAAAGAGTTCAGACACACTTCTCAATTGGGTCTCCCGTCCATGTCCTTTAATTGTTTTGTCAGGTTTCTTCAAAACGAAGCCGCTACACCGCGTATAACATGTGAAGCATTAGGGACCCGATTGATAGATTGTATTGTCTTGGGACTCAGTATAGATTACGGACTATATTGAGGTTTAGATTTACTTTCACTAGATTTCCCTGGCTATATAAAGGTTAGGGATCCTCAAGCTGTATATAGGATCCTTGTACTTGACAGAGGAAATGTTTCCAACAGTGAATCATTAGGTGAGAGAGAAGAGGGCAGTAGAATTTCGAGTGCCAGGTGGAATAGCCATCATCAGGATTGAGACTTAAAAGGGACCATTAATCTACTACGTGTCATAATTGAAACCGTTGGATACACCATCATCATTATCATCACTAAGACACCAAATGAAGCACTTGTATTAATTTCTAATGGTGGGTAAAACCCATGAACGAAACATCATCCTTCTTTTCATCCTGTTAGTGGAAGCAGTGAGAAGGCTTGACGAAAAGTATCCTATAAACCCTCTCGGTTCATCACAGGTTATTGAAGAAAAGATTTGAACAAATGGCTTCCTTCATGACTTGGTAGTCTCTCAACAGGCCAAAAACCAAATTTCTGATGCCATGGGCTGTACCGTTTTGATACTTCCTTGAGATAAGACTAAAACTTGGTTGCTTGCAATTATCGAGAGATTCTGTCTTGATTTGCAATTTCACGTTAATGACAATTACACCTTACAGTTTGATCACAGTGCATTTCAACATCACATTTTCAAACAGAAAAGGTGGTCCTAGCCTATTTTTCAAAGCCGATAAGGATGACCGATGGCCATGCATGTTTGGAGAAGCTAATATGATGTCTGAATTTGTCATATGTAGTAGCCCTTTTGCCTTACGTGTGTTTTGAAGATCAATTACTGGCAATACAAGTCAAGCATTTGCAAGAAATTGTGCTTGCCATAAAAATAAAATAAAAAACTTTTGCATTATCACGAGACCTGTGTACAAACTGCAGTCCACCTACAACAAGTCCTAGGAGTTTTTAGGACATGAAAGTTGAAGGGGAAAACGGGGAAAAGAAAACTAATGAGGTTATTTTGATGTGAATTAGGATACAAACTCAGCTTCTTTCGGCTATTTCGCTTCAAGCTCAATCAAAAAAGAAAGAAAGGTCGCATAAAGAGCAGCCCAAGTTTTATTTCTGCAAACCGTGCACTTGGCCTTTATTTATTAGTTTCCAAAGAGCAGCCTTGGCTTCCTCTAATGTTTCAACAACGTGCCCATCTTCAAATGATAGCCTCTGTATGTTGAACTATAAAAGAACAGAATACAAAATATAGTCACCAGCATAAGAACATGACCAAATATCGACTAGGAAATGTTCTTGAATGAAGGAATTACCTGTGCCCCTTGACGGACCCTAATATCAGTTCCTTTACTGTCTATTGATATAAAGGCAGCATCATCTACCTCTGTTTCAGATGACAGGAGCTCTTTAAGGGGTTTTGAGAAAATTGCATTAAGTTCCTGTAGCAAATGCAAATCCCAATACGGTGAAGCCCAAAGTACATGCTGGAAAATCTTATCATCATAGAGAAAAATGTATGAGATAAGCTCTGGACCTATAAACTCAGAAACATAAAGTTCATGTGATTGTCGGGTGACTTTTTGTTAAAAGAAATCTATTATCAGGCCAAGTAGCACTTGAGATCCATGAACGTGGAAAGTGAAGAGACCACCAAGTAAACAATAATTACAGACACTCAACAAAACAAAACGCTACAATCAATAAAAGCCAAGCTACTTTTTGGCACATACAAATCTGACTGCATTCAGTTGCAGCCCTCAAAAACTGTGTTTAACATTTGCATAGCTATGCCTACATGCATGATTTTTCTGTTTCACCATTCCCTTACTATGACACATTAACAGCCATATCAGTAATAGACCAGACTAACGTCACAAGGAACTAATCTTATTATTCAAAGATGAAATTCAGTCTGGCTCCTTAGTGTAAAACAGCAAATCAAACTAACCAGTATTAGATATTTTCATCCTTGATCAGAGAATACCAAACAGAAACAAGTCCCAAATGAACTTATCAGACCATAGAGAGAATAAAATAAAAGATTAAAACACAATAACAGAACCAGAGACAACTTCCTTATGCATGTGCACATCATCTCTGTTGGAACAAATGAGGATTTTCAAGATCACCTTGAGATTTTGCTCCCCTCCGTCAACTGCAATCTTATCAGGCTGAAGGGCCTCATATTCCTTGACATCTACCCAAGCGACAGTGCCAAAACCTCCAATAAAATATATGTCACTGGCAAAAGATTAAAGTTTTTAGACATTTGATCTTTTATCTTTAGATTTAAAGATGAGCTCATAACATAAACTTAGGGACTTCACCTAATTACGTGCAGTTCCTGCCAACAAATTTACTAAAATGTTGATTAAGATGTATACAATATACTAGAATGCTGAAAATGTTCATTAAGTTTTGTAAAGTTAAATCCTCTGTTGAGTTTTAAGCCTTTACTCGCAAAAAAAAAAAAATCTCAAACACAGCACACAAATATCAACTTCCTTATTGCCACTGTGCTCAATAGGCCATGAATCAATGAGCATGCAAAAGAACACAACGGTTTGCAGCTCATGTCATGACCATCTAACAAGAAGGGCAACAAAAATTGCCCCAAAAATGCCATCAAAATAAGAATTTTAAACCTCTTCTGAGCAAAACCAACTAAACCAACTCTGAGAAGACATGTGCTAATTGTATTTCCAGTTTTAAATGGCATGTTCTTCAACCCCATTGAAGTGTTGGTTAAGCAAGCACAATGCTCAAAATGCAATAGAAGAATTTGGAACTAATTTTTTTAATTAAAATTTGAAGCAGCTAATCTAAGGAGCTAAAAGCATAAAGAAATCTAACCAAACCTCGATATGCAAGAAACAAACCTTATGTTTTGCATCCTGAAATAGTAGAAATTCCCCCACTGCTGGGAAGGCCCCTGTTGATGTTTTGCAATGTATTGCTTATGAGCCCACTCCTGGCAGATGCAAACAGATATTATACTCAACAAAGAAAAAAGAGAGATCCTCTAGAGTAACAAAAATCAAGAGATGATGCACATTCCCTACAAAAATTGGTGCGGATTCTTTAGAGAAATTTCTGTGTATCTCAACAAACTAACAACCCATTAGCAGGTAAGTTACAGCCAAAAATGATCTCCAATATTCAGGAGCACGAATACCAGAAGAATGCAACATACTCTATTGAAAGTAACATAAATGTCAAAGAGATCCTTATAGACACTACTAAGATGGAAACTGGTCATGTTGTATATACCCTCGCATTGTGCATCTAAAAAAAAAAGGAAAAGAAATCTAACCCTCAAGGGCATATAGCAAAACCACACTTTCTCAAGAGAAGAGGGAGGATTACCTGTTGGTGTTCTGGGAGTGGGAAAACATCACCAAAAATTGTTACCCTTGCATTTGATAAGCCACTCCACCCCGGGATCTATGAAACCTAACTGTCAGTAAAGTTCATAAATGGAGAAAAAAACTACCCAGGATTTTCTAGAGTGAAAGAGCATGTACTAACCTGCACAACTAGTGTGCATCTAGGGTCTACTAGCAAATTCCTTGTGTGGATGGCCAATGGTGAAAATGAAAAAATAGGATCTACAGATTGTGAAAACCAAAAAGATTAAATGAGTCAAATCATTTGCAGACACATGTACACACTATGAAAATCATTGTTAAATGTACAAATGAGTGTCCAGAATCAAGAGTTCTTGTCAAATTCTAGTCCAATTTGATTACATCTTTTTAACCAAACTAACTATATCATTTAGCAGTAATCAGTAAGAAAACTTGAGAACTTACGGCCCATTGAATCTGGTGCAAAATCTACCAAGGAACCAAATGGATACCCTTCTCTTCGATGGTGCATTCGAGACATTACAGTGCACAGATGAGCAA
The DNA here is from genome assembly GCF_005239225.2 of Populus alba. Taxonomy (NCBI): domain Eukaryota; kingdom Viridiplantae; phylum Streptophyta; class Magnoliopsida; order Malpighiales; family Salicaceae; genus Populus; species Populus alba. The sequence goes on from NC_133291.1 coordinate 252,865, forward strand.
ATCTAGCCTGCGTTGTGAAGAAATATACATTCAGAATCATTATATTAAACACATGAAATTAGACACGTTCTGGGCAATGACTAGGTTCTGGAGAAAAAAAACAAATCGTCATTACCTGCTCCATCAAATTGCGGACCGCTAATGCTGGTCGAGGTAAGCCATGAGCTGATGTTGCACTCTGCACTCCACCAGAAATTGGTGTTCTGAAAAGCCCAGCTCTGGCTCCCCCACCTGTTCCATTTCCATGGGGTACAATCAGAGGCGTCTCCACCTTCAGTATTTTCTCCGCATCTTTTTCACTACTTTCACTTTGATTTATGTTATCCTTCATAACATGAGATAAGCCATCACTACTAAGCTGAAGTAGCCATTTGATAAATCCAGTTATTGTCTACCTCATAGAAAAGAAAAGGTTCCAAAACATCATATAGGCATGCGAAGACAACTCTGATCGAAGACAAAGGAAAAAAAACCACACCCTGTACATTAAATGGAGAAACTGACCACAGGTTCCCCCCCCCCCCCCCAACTTCCTAACAGCCTAACAACTCACTATAATCTGCGCATAAAAAAAAAAAAAAAAATACACCGTCAAAGAAGGAAACAAAACTTGAATGGACAGAATTGCAGATTCCAACCAGGTTAGTAGTATAAGAAATTGTGAGATTCTCAAGCTCAAAATAATCCTATCAGCTCTTCAACCCTGTTTCCACAACTCCCTTACCACCAAGCATCACCTCAGCCTATCAAAAACCTCAAGAAAAAGAGCAAAGTTCTTCTCTTTTCCGTAACATCCTAAAGAAAATTCAACCCTTTCTTAAAGCTAATTTCTTTCCAATCTCAACAGTAAAAAAATTCTCTCTTTCCAATCCTGAATAAAAAACAAACAAGACAAATCAAATTCTCTGACACAACATTCAACCTCAACTATTTTTCCCTCTTTTTCCTGAGACTTCCTTAAACCTTGCAAAAACTTTCATAAATTCGTATATTGTCAATCTATCAACTCAAGAAACAAAGCATTCACCTTTATGACCAAAAGAAAGAAAGAAAAAAAACATGATCACCTGAGGCAAAGAAAGAGTCTCATCAGAAAAGAAGGCAGACCCATTAGTTGACGGCCCCTGATCATCATCATCACCACCTGAAACATGACGTGCTAGAGCTGGAAGACGAAGGGAAGTAAAGTGGGGATTTTGGGCAAATCTGAGAGACCCAGTCCGCTTGGTGTTGTGTACTTTGATAGAAGGGGGCAGAGGAGAAGAGGGGATGTTATTGAGAAGTGGGCATGTCTCTGGAAAGACTGAGCTTGTCATCAGCATTGATTCCATTGGAGTAGGCAGAGATTAAGAGATGAATGAAAGCAAGGGTTTTATGACAATCCTTCTGGGTTGTGCGGGGAGGAGGCAAGTGCATGAGAGGGATGGGAGATTATTATTATTATTATTATTAATTATTTCATTATGAATTATCCGTAATCCTTATTAGCCTACAATTATCACGTGAGAAAATTTTTCAGCGGGAAGACCCGGCTAAACCAATCTGGATTAGGGGGGAAATTGAATAAAAAGTGGATTAATTTTTATATTATATATATATATATATTTGTTAAAACAATATTATTTTAAAAAATATTTGTTTGGGTTGACTTTTATTCAACCAGGATTGATTTTTGGAGCCTAAAGCAGCAGGTGATGGAAAAGGGCAGGCCCAAACCAGTATATAAAAAAATACATCAGATATAACAAATGGACTGATCCAACAGAGGGATTTTGTTTAATAGATTATTTGGGCCCAAAGAGTGGCCGTGTTTGTGTTCGGTCCAGTTGGTAAATTAATAAAAATATATATAAAGTTTATAAATTGAAAGAAAAATGATAAAACAAAATAATAAAGTGGCTTAAAGCTCAAGTAACTAAAAACTCTAATGATGAAGACATATGATTCAATTATCAGAAATCATTAAAGTAGAAGCCTTGGCTGGGCTGTCTTGTCTTCAACCGCTGATGGATAATCTTAACGATCTTGCCAGGCAGACCACAAAGACTAGCATTGTTTACCTCCAAATATTTATTCCGAATTAATTCCTTAAATAATGTCAATAATCACTCCATGAGCTATTAAAATTTATATATATCTTATGAAGGAGGCATCATTCACCGTTGCTTTTCTAATGCTTTTTTAAATGATTCTCCAAGTATTTTTTATCTGAACAAATATTAAATTTCTAAATTGTTTTAGATAAGAAAAATACTTTCAAGTTTTTAAATTTAATTTCTTATGTTTTTTGGGGGGTTGATCTTGAAAGCTGAAAGCCCACCAATGAGCAAACTACAGGAGAAAGTGAAAAGAGAGCAGCTAACATTATAACTCGCAGAAAAGAACCACCACCCACCTCCATGTCCTTTTCTAAAAGCCCTGCTGTCATCAATCATCATGGACAATCTTGCTTCCTTGTTTTGAAAGCACCCTCCCTTTGCACAATCCCTCTGTTTGCTTTTCTAATTTTCTTTGAGTTCAAGTTTTTTATTCCTTTTTGCTAGTAAGTTGAGCAGTGCGAGTTCAACAACTTCACACCTTCCTCAAACCCTTCTTAGGTTCTCAAGTCTTCACCATGTATCTGCATTTTCTCACCTCCTAGAGTTCTCCCACATTCCTGTTCTTTGTTATCCTGTTCTTCACCGGTTTCCAATTCTTTTTCGAACGTCAATTCTTGAAGGTGAAGCTGGCATTGAGAAGCTGATGATCAAATGAGGACATCAAAAATTTCTTCAGGGAATTCAGGCTATCATGTATGGATTCTTGCTTTTGCAATGAGTCTACTGATACTGATTGCCTTGTCGAAGTCATGGTTTTATGATCACGCTTCTGCTGCTGCAAGTGAGGATTTGCAGTACTTTTCAGTGATTGTCCCTTCAAAAGGGCGGGACTATCCTCCTGTTCTTGCTTATTGGATATGTGGTACCAGTGGAGATGGGAAGAGAATGTTAAGGCTATTAAAAGCAATTTATCATCCAAGGAACCAATATCTATTGCAACTCGATGCGGAATCCTCAGATTATGAAAGGGCGGAGTTGGTTGTTTCAATTCAATCTGAAAGTTTGTTTCAAGCATTCGGTAATGTTAACGTTGTTGGAAAAGGTTATGCTATCAACGAAATGGGATCCTCTGCTCTTGCTGCCATACTCAACGCTGCTGCGCTGCTTCTTAAGCTGAGTACAGATTGGGACTGGTTCATCAATTTAAGTGTCTCAGACTATCCTCTAGTGAGTCAAGATGGTAAATGCTACTTGCAATATTTTCCAGCAATTTAGCCTTGTGATGCAATGGCCACGTCATTTGTTAATAATAAATATTTCTGGGCAGATCTCCTCCATGCCTTCACTTCCTTGCCAAGAGATCTCAACTTCATCAACTATTCTAATGACACTGCGAAAAACGAGTAAGCAAGAGCCATTTTTCATCCTGCAGTTTCTTTACTTTATAGAGAGAGAAGAAGTTCAAGGTAACCTGATTGATTTAAAGAAGCAATGGCTGTCAAATTGATTTGGTGCAGGATACACAAGATTAACCAAATTGTTGTAGATCCCAGCTTGCATCTTCAAAAGAGGAGCCACCTTTATTACGCTGTTGAGACTCGAACAACACCTGATGCTTTCAAGATATTTGGAGGTCAGTTTCCTTTACAACTCAAAGGGCATATCTTAAAGCCATCACTTGTTGTAAATGCTTGTTTGTCTACCAGGTTCGCCCTGGCTGATTCTTACAAGAGCTTTCATGGAGTACTGTGTCCAAGGATGGGACAACCTTCCAAGAAAACTACTAATGTACTTCAGCAACACGGCATCCCCACTTGAATCGTATTTCCACTCTGTCCTCTGCAACTCTCCTGAGTTTCAAAACACAACAGTAAGCGATGATTTGAGGTACAATATTCTGGAAACTGCTACAGATGGGGAATCACCTTATGACAAAATGCTAAATGGTGGAGCAGCATTTGCAAGGCCATTTAAAGAAGATGCTGCTGCACTAAACATGATAGATGAGAACGTCTTGAACCGTGAACCCAATGGATTGGTGCCTGGAAAATGGTGCTTAGACCAGGGTATGAACAAGAGCTCAGAGGCATCAAAGCCTCCAGGGGAGGATTTGTGTTCAACCTGGGGTAACATTAATGATGTCAAGCCAGGATCTTATGGTATCAAGCTTGCATTTTTATTGTCTAAGATTGCCAGTGAAGAGAAATTGACACCTAGTCAATGCCTTCAAGCTACAAAAATGGGGTCATCGTAGAACCAAGCATGCAACCTTGTGTGGATATTTTTTTTTCTTTCAATCGAAAACTATAGGTTAAATCAAGCTTCTTAGCCATGTGAATCCTTTGCTAAATGCACTTCAAATGCATACTTGCTTGTTAAAACAAAAGCTAGAAGCACCCAGTGATATATTGTACATACATTCACATTTTATCGAGGATTTCTACAATAAATTTATTGTTTTTCCCTTATTATTTACAGCATGCTTTCAAGGGTGATATCATATTTTTCATGAAATATACTTTTTATTACAAGATTGATTGAACGGGGGGCAAAGAAGTTTTTTAGTCTTTGATATGCACAACTGGGGCATCAGTGTTTTTGGTTTTCACTTCTTAACACGGTGTGGTTACTGAAGTGCTTTTAAATTCAGATAATCTATAGCTAAGATTGAGGGCTTTTTTTTGTTAATATTGTGTGCTCCCATAATTCCATCCTTTCATAAAGCAGATCTGTTGGTTAAGTTACACTTGTCTTTCTTCACACTTGGTAAATTAATTAAGCTGTGTCCAAAGACAACTAAGTCTATAACCCAACCGGATCAAGTTTTATTGGTATTATTAAGGAGAAAATACCTGATCTCGTCAACCGATACCTGCCTGAAGTCTCCACCATTCCCTTGAACCAAGGCATGAAGTGGGTTCCGACCTGGAAGTCATTACCAACATTCAAACAAATGAATGACCTGCTGAGACAGAACTCCAGAGAGCAAGGAATTGGTTTCCCTTTCAAGGGTAGTATCAAGTCTTGCTTTCCTGCCATGTTCTTTGAATTATCAGCTTATACTTTCCTTCTTGAGTTTATACACTCTCGGGGGGAGCAGTTATCATAAGGTATTCTTTAGCCTGCGAGGAATTTAGTATTTGCATAAATTAATTTTTTTAAAAAAAAAAATTATTGGCTTGTAACATATGGGTGTATGCACCCTTTGAAGGGTTGTGCAGCATTTCTTGGTAGCCAAACACCACATTTCAAGGCTGTATTTGATGCTTCTTACCACCCCCTATTATAGTGATCCTGATTCGACGTATGTAGTTGCTAGACCCATTATGAAGTTTTGAAAGTACTTTTTCTTTCCCCTCTCTTTTTTCTCTCTTTCACCTTGAATAACATGTTGTCCTGGTCAAAAATCAAACGAGTATGTTATTTGTTAAGTTTATCACATTTTCTTCTTATTCTTTTAATTATATTAAACTTTAATTTTTTTTTTAATTTCAGCATTTCACATTTGATTTATATATTAAACGTGTTCTTTTATTTCATGATGTTTCAGGACCTTTAATGTTTTGATTCTTATTTCATGATTTTTTATTTTTATTTTTATTTTGATCCTTATTTTATTTATTAATTTAATATATTTTTTAATTTTATCCTTCAATTTCAGTTTCACCTCAATTTTTTTTTTAAATGAGATCTAATTACTGAACAAATATCTTCGTCTGTTCGTCCACTAACTGCGGGCCACTAAAAACATATAATGGAAGCTTTTAGTATGATCCACCGGTTTACCAAACGAGCCTGAGAAAAAAGGACATTGATTTACATTTATTCTATTGACGGGCCAAAGCCCAAGTGCCAAATAGAAGCTCGGACAACAGTTTTGTTCAACGTGCCTTCTATTTTTTAATCTCATTTGGTCCCTTTACTTTAATAAATTTTAATATGATCCATCTGTTCAATTTACTTTTAATTCTTGACATGTCAGAAAAAAATGGAAGCTTATCTATTAGACGTCAGGAAACATTTTTATGAGGAGATGGACCAAATAAAAAAAAAAGTGTAGTAGAGATTCAATACTAAGAAAAGATCAATATTACAGGGACCAAATATAATCCTTAAAAAAAGTAGTGTAAATGAGGGGCAGTTTGAAAAAAAAGAAAAAAGAGAAAGACAAATCTTCTCTTTAGGTGGAAGTGGAGTCCTGAAGCAAATGCAATTCTAGCAGTCTATAAATACCAAGTGAAGAGGCAAAGGTGAGAGGGAGAGCAAAGGCCGGTTGGGTTTTGATAATTTCTTCTTCAACTTCTCTAAGTATATAATATAATCTTTGTTGCTCCTCCTCCTTTTTCCGTTTGAACTTCCTCAGCCTCTTCCATGCAATTCACGTACCCCCATCAAACCAAGCTCTGCCATTTGTATTATATCCTTAGACACCTCTGACTCGCTCTCTCGGAAACCTGCTCTTGTGACTCGGGTTCGGGATCTTGTGAGGCTAAAGGTACTCGTTTCACTGTTTTTTGTCTCTGTGTTTTAAGGCTTTATGGTGCTGTTTTCTGAAATGTAGTAACGTGGATAATGTTTTGACAAGAGTTTGATAATTTTTTTTGTTTTTGGCTTACTTGTGATTCTGATTTTTGTGGTTTTGTTTGATCTTTGAAAGAATTTTTAAAGCCATTTTTACGATATATTGGTTAATTTATTTATTCAGAGTTATCCTTTTTTTTTAATGTTAGATCTTGTGTGTATGTACTACTTCAGTTTATATCATATTAATGTGTACGATCAGTCTCAATGTAAAATCCGCTCAAAACAAGAAAGATTTTGTATTTACGAGGACCCCCTTTGACATTTCTGCTGTTCTTCATGGTTTAAATGATGGAATGCTCTCCACTTTTTTATCCAATGATGCATCCGACTCGGTAAAGGTCAGGCTTGTGCATGAGTTGAAGTTGAAACAAGTTTTTTAAATTTTCGAGGGCTAGAATGTTAACATCTTTTTTAGCTGAATGCAGTAGCAAATCTATTTCGCAGTCGTTCGAGATTGACTCTTTCGAGTATGATTTCTGGGGTTTAATGCCCCAAGTACTCACCTGGCTTCTCATTCTCGTGTAATCATTTTAAAAGCATTTTTCCCCATCATGGTTCTAATTCATAAACTACTGAATATGGTGACTCTTGCTACTCATCACATCACATAAAAAAAAGGCAGGCAAAATGGCAGAAAAAGGATTTGCTTGGGTAGCTTTGTTTGCTGGAGTGCATTTGACAGTTTTGCCATAACACTAGTTAGAGAACGAAACAGTAAATTGTTTTTCTGTTACTCTTGGTTAGACTGCTTGCCGCCTGGTTTCTGAACATGTAATTTGCAGGGAAAGCAGGGAGCTTATCAGAATGAAGGCACTGATCCTTGTTGGAGGGTTTGGAACACGGTTGAGGCCATTGACTCTCAAACACCCTAAACCACTTGTTGAGTTTGCTAACAAACCTATGATCCTGCATCAGGTATAAAATCTTGAGCATTGCCTTTGTTGATATAACATAACCGGACTCGTGTTGGATGCTGTCTTTATTATGGTTCACTTCTTCCTCTGTCGATTTCCACGATTAAGAAACAACTTGTTTTAAAACCCAGGTGCTAAAAGAATTTAAACACTTGTCCGTGTATAATGGGCCGTCACAATTCCATGCTCCGTCAATCTCATATCCACTTATTGATTCTTTGAATTGTTTGCAGATAGAGGCTCTCAAGGATATTGGAGTGACTGAAGTTGTTTTGGCTATCAACTACAAGCCCGAGGTACGAACAGGCAGCCTGCTCTTCACCACTATCAACTTTTATTAAAAATTAACATACTGTGCTCTTCCCTGCAGGAGATGATGAACTTCTTGAAGGATTTTGACACGAAGCTTGATATTAAGATCACTTGCTCACAAGAGACCGAGCCGCTTGGCACTGCTGGTCCTTTGGCACTAGCAAGGGACAAGCTAATCGATGATTCTGGCGAACCGTTTTTTGTTCTCAATAGTGATGTCATCTGCGAATACCCACTCAAGCTGATGATAGAATTCCACAAAGCCCATGGTGGAGAGGCTTCCATAATGGTGACCAAGGTAACACCTACCGGTTATCAATTCACCTCCGTCAGTTTTTCTTGGAGACGTGAAACTAAATTAACCTTAAAAATGTCGACAACCGTTTCTCTCTATTATGCTGTGTAGGTGGATGAGCCATCAAAGTATGGTGTTGTGGTTATGGAAGAATCCACGGGAAAAGTTGAGAGATTTGTGGAAAAACCAAAAGCATTTGTTGGTAACAAAATCAACGCTGGAATTTATCTGTTGAACCCATCTGTTGTTGATAGAATTGAACTGAGGCCCACCTCAATTGAGAAAGAGGTCTTCCCGAAAATAGCGGCAGAGAACAAGCTCTATGCAATGGCGCTTCCAGGATTTTGGATGGACATTGGTCATCCAAGGGACTATATTACAGGCCTAATACTCTATCTAGATTCCCTTAGAAAAAAATCCCCATCTAAGTTGGCCACTGGTCCCCATATCGTGGGAAATGTTTTGGTGGACGAGACTGCGGAGATTGGAGAGGGTTGTTTGATTGGACCTGATGTTGCAATAGGACCAGGATGTGTTGTCGAGTCAGGAGTTAGACTCTCTCGTTGCTCTGTGATGAGTGGAGTTACCATCAAGGAGCATGCTTGCATATCTAGCAGTATCCTCGGGTGGAGCTCCACAGTGGGGCAAGGGGCCTGCGTAAAGAAGACAGTCCTTGGAGAAGCTGTCCATGTAAAGAAGACAAGCCTTGGAGAAGTTGTCTATGTGTGTGACGATGTTTACAGCAATGGAGGTGTGGTTTTACCTGGCAGAGAGATCGAGTCAAGCAATTTGAAGCCGGAGAGTAATGTTAGGGTTTGGGATTAAGATTTGTTGACTACGTTTAGACCCTTTGGGGGTTGTTACAAGCCATTGCGTCTGGAAAACCAAATGTTTTCGATCTTTTTCCTTCATTTCTCTTCTAAACAAGTGTAAAAAAAATCAGTTTCACAGGCCAGTGTTGCAACTATTGTTTCTGCTACAAATTTCGTCTCAGGATTCACTATGTGATCAAAACCTAGAGCAGCTGTTGAGATTAGCCCAATCTCCTTGAATCATGAGATTAGGGGACGGATCTGATTATAAGAATCCGAAGCTGTATCTTTCTGAAACTAAATACGAGGATTTTCATTAAAGAGAAGGAAAGCGGAGAATAGAGTGTGATGGACGAGGTTTGGTATAAATAATGCTGAAGGTTAACTAACCAGAATTATTTCCTTTAAAAGCTGCTGCATAACCTCTAACTCCCAATCATCAGTAAACTATAAAACCAAGATACCACTGAAGAGTATCTTTATCTCCAAGCCGTTACTCTCCTCTACTATTTCTCTCATATTTCCCCTCCTCGAACGCCTCAGAATAATACACAATCAGTGAGAGCGAGGGCCCTTTCCCAACTAATTCACCTCCTCTGCCGAACCAAGAAACCAAATTTCTCTTTTTCACAGAACCAGCCTCGAGTCTTTATCAATAAGCCCCCCAACCAAATCCCCCCCCCCTCCTGCCTTTTTTTTATCCCAAAAGAAGCTCAAGAAAAGACTAAGAGACCCTCTCTGCTGTTCTCTCACATTTTCCCTTCTTTCTTGACATCAACCACCAAGAAAACACCCTCCCAAAAAGAAACGAATCTTGATGGACAGAAAGGTGGCAGAAGAAGTGAAAAGGGATCGTATCCCAGAACATGTGGTGACAAAGATACTACTGAAATCACCCATCAAGTCAATTTTGAGATTCAGGTGTGTATCACAATCATGGAACTCCCTCGTTACTCTCCCTTACTTCATCAAGGAGCATTTGGCCAAAGCCAAACCATTGATTCTTCGAAGTAGTATCACCCTCTTTACTTATTGACAATGATCGTTTAGATAGGAGTTCACAAATAAAGTTTCATCGCCCATATGCTTTTGAGATAGTTGCTTCTTGTAATGGAGTTGTATGTCTTAGGGGTAGTGATGACCCATTACATGTTCCAAATGGACCAATGACTCGGTCCAAGACAAAGACATTGAAAAATGCATTGAATGCATTGGTTTTAAAGGTTTCCACCAAGTCAGAATTGGAAGGTCCATTGGAGTATCAAGAGGAGATCCTAGTACATCTTATCCATGTGGAAGAGGAGTCCAATACAACCTTATTTGGGTCATGAGATAAGGGCTTTATTTTATTTTGTTAGCTACAGCCCAAGGCTTGTTTGGGCTTAATTCATACTTTGTTTTAAGCTAGGATCCAAGGCTTGTTTGGATTAAGTTATGGGCTTTTCATTTTAGGGTTATGGGCTTTTCATTTTAGGGTTTTGGACCAGTTTTGAGTGGACCTCATATAAGTCCACATAAAGGGTCCATTAGGGTTAACTTTTCAAGAACTATTTAAACTCATGTAGGCCAAAATTTCGGCAGCTTTGATGATTATTATTCTGAATTTTTCAGTTTTAACGTGTGAGAGTGATTCTTGCATTCTTCAGTTCTTGAACGAGCTGAATCTGACTTATGTCATCTACTCATTCCAATACTTCCATTGTGTCGCACTCATATCAGACCTATTTCGGCTTTCCGGGATCAGATCTCAATCTTGATTGTGGGTTGCGTGACCACGTGATCACGAGGTTCGCATCAGGTAGATATCCCGAATTTGATGGCAGCAGGAGGCTTATTTTGTGGAACCCGTCAATTAAGGAAACTTTACGCCTTCCACCTCCGAGGTCATTTGCCAGTACTGCCCCGACTTTATTAGGCCTCGACTATGATCCAAGAAGTGATGACTATAAGGTTCCTAGGATTGTGAGGCTTGGCAATTCAGCCGAGCATCCATTTGTTTTCCAGTTTTTCTCTCTCAATTCTGGATCATGGAATGAAAACGTTGATTTCTTCAGCAGTAGTCTTGAAAAAAAAAAGATGCGTTGCGCAGCATCACCCTTTATCGCTATGATAATCAGGCTATAGTAAACGGGGTTATTCATGTTAGAGAATAATATAAATCATATCCTGGAACCTCACCTAACAGCTTAAGCTTTTGGGTTGAGATGGTTCTTTGACATGGTATCAGAGCGTTGATGACCAAGCGGTCACGAGTTCGAATCTCACCATCCCCATTTATTTGATAAAAATTAAGCACAAGGTAATGTGGGCCTGTGCAAGTTTCAAGCCCAAAGGGCTTTCACTTGAGGGGGTGTGTTAGAGAATAATATAAATCATATCCTGGAACCTCACCTAACAGCTTAAGCTTTTGGGTTGAGATGGTTCTTTGACAATTCACTGGCTTTTAAATCGTAGGGACGAAATCGATACGGAAATGTCCAGTAACAGATGGTCACCTTTAATGCATTATAACGATGTGTTTGTGCTGGCTTTCCATTTAAGCAATGATTCATTCGGTGAGATAAGGCTGCCTGAATGTTTTGATGATACGACCAAAGTGGTGACATGTAGGACAATTTCAGTGTTCAAGGACTTACTTTCTTTTAATGTGTTTGAGGGTGGTCCGTATAGCAGAAGATATAATTGTGAGATATGGGTGATGGAACAATATGGTGTGAGGGGATCATGGACCAGACTATACCAGATTGAAATGCTGCATGTAGCAAGGCCAGTGGTTCTTAGGAGTAACGGAGAGATATTAATGGCAGGATACGGATCTGATAGATTAGTTTCATGTCAACCTCTGGCACCGAGAATTCGTGATATGGGGCTGGAGCTGTCCATCGATGGCTACGCTGCTTATTTTGTAGAAAGTCTTGCTTTACTTGATAAATGAAACTAGACTCGGCAGAAAAAGGTACGTGTGTGATCTTAATGTCTTTAATTGTCCTTTGGGATTGAAATGAATTGGGATGTTTTTTCTTTAACTATTTTTGTTTCACAACAATGCAGTCATGGATTGATCAGTTTTTCTTGCTGCATCATTCATGCATGTAATCACCCTTCTTCCATGCAGGCTGCTGGACACGCAGCAACTAATGGAGCACCCTAAATAAAAGAAGAAAGAGGCACTGGAGAGGTTGTCTTTGGAAAGGAACGTAGTATTCGGATCAGTTTTAGATGTTAATGCTTCTTCACATTGACACAGCTCAAACTATTTCTCATTGTTCTGGCAATTTCTGAAGAATTTATAGTTTTCTGGTAGATAAATCTCCTCGTATCAGCCTTTCAGTGCTGGTGTGCGGCTGTTGCTTTTCGCTGTCGATCTTGTCGATGATTGAAGTCAAGGAATGCTGATGATAAAAATGCAGCTCAACTCGTTTCTATGGCTGTGGTGACTTAGCTAGGTAGCATCTCAAATTGCGTGTAAAAGTGTGTAGCTAATGCTAGCTCCTTATAATAGAAATTGTGATAGCACCAGCCAGTTAGAGAATTCAGTGAAAATACATAATCTCTTACCGTTTTAATTTTCTTCTCTCTTGCAATGAATGGTTTAGGTTTAAAAGTAGTAGCAAGTCAGATGTAAGTAGAAGCTACACACCCTTTGGTCCCCTGATGGGATTAATCGTAACCTGGTCCCTGTACTCTTAAGATTCTCTTAATATGGTCCTATTATTTTCCCAATTTATTAGGACGTCCCTCTCTCTGTTCAAGAATTTATTTATTTATAACCGTGTTTCCTCCTCCATGATTCTATTAAATCTCAGAACGTGTAAAGAATATAGAATTTTGGGCTCGGAAATCTAAAAAAAAAAAAAAGGAAATTAGAAAAAAAATTATTGAGAATTTCAGGACAAGATTATACTCTTGAATATTCCTAACAAATTTGAAAACAAAATATTCCATTAAAAAAAAGTGATGAAATTTGAAGATTAAATGCGGTGGGCTGTATGTTGTTCAAAGCCCAGCAAAGATGCAAGCACTCCAATTTTTTATGCCTTTCACCGTAATGAACTACTCAGTCACCGTGACTCTCCTCTGCTATTTCTCTCCCACCAAATCTTCTCTCTCTCTCTCTCTCTCTCTCGGCCTCTTTTATCGCAAAAGAAGCCAAGAAGCTCAAGAAAAGACTCAGAGACCCTCTCTTTTTCCCTTCTTTCTTGACATCAACCACCAAGAAAACACCCACCCCATAGGCATTTCGCAATCAATTTAAGTCCCTCTATCAGACCAGAAAAGAAAAGAATCTTGAGACCTTTTCTTTCTCTCTGATGGGCAGAAAGACGGCAGAAGAAGTGACAAAGGATCCTATTCCAGATGATGTAGTCCTGGACGGAAAGGTGGCAGCAGAAGAATTGAAAAAGGATCCTATTCCAGAGGATGTAGTTATGAGTATACTCTTAAAATTACCCATCAAATCTATTTTGAGATTCAGGTGTGTATCAAAATCATGCAACTCCCTCATTACTTCCCCTTACTTCATCAAGAAACATTTTGCCAAAGCCAAGCAATTGATTCTTCGAGTCGGAAAGCCTGTAGCATCTGTCTCTTTGCATCTTGATAATGATTCCTTAGACAGGTGCTTACAATTGGACTTTTGTCAACCTAATGCTTTTAAGGTAAATGGTTCTTGTAATGGAGTTGTATGTCTTTCGGGTATACATCCCAAACTTGATCCCAGCGGAAGTGTTATTTTGTGGAATCCATCTATTAGAAAAACTCTGCATCTTCCACCTCCGAGGTCCTATGCCAGAATTGCCACTACCTTATTAGGCATTGGCTATGATCCACGAACCGATGACTATAAGGTTGCTAGGGTTGTGAGGCTTGGTAGTTCAGCCGAACGTCCATTTGTTTTCCAGTCTTACTCTCTCAATTCAGGATCTTGGAATGAAAACGTTGATTTCTTCAGTAGAAGTCTTGAAAACGAAGAGGCATTGCGTGATATCACCCTTTATCGCCATGACAATCAGGCTATTGTAAACGGGGCTATTCACTGGCTTCTATATCGTAAGGGCAAAATCAATATTGAGCGATACATTAACAGTGCGTTACCTTTACCGGGCCATAACAAAGTGTTTGCACTATCTTTCAATTTAAGCAATGAATCATTCGGAGAGATAATGCTGCCTGAATGTTTTGATGATCGGAGGAAAGCGGTGACAGATAGGTCATTTTCAGTGTTCAAGGACTCCCTTTCTGTGAATGTCATTAATTGTGGTCTGTCTAGCGGAAGGTGTCTTTGTGAGATATGGGTGATGAACCAATATGATGTGAGGGAATCATGGGCCATAAAATACCAGATTGAAATGCTCCATATAGCAAGGCCAGTGGTTCATAGGAGTAATGGAGAGATATTAATAGCAGGGTATTCATGGAGTCGGTTAGTTTCTTTTGATCCCCAGAAACCGAGAATTCGTGATACGGGGCTGGAGCTGTCAATCGATGGCTACGCGGAGCACTTTGTAGAGAGTCTTGCTTTACTTGATAAATCAAACTAAACTCAGCAGCAAAAGGTACGAATATTATTCTTAATGTTTTTATTATCCGTGGGGATTGCTGTGATTTTTTTTCTTTCTTTAATGCTTCTTCTTTCACAATTAAGGCAGTCGTGGATTGATCAGTTTATCTTGCTGCATCATTCATGCATGTAATCACCCCTCTACCATGCAGCAACTGATGGAGCTTGCTTGATAAAAGAACAAAGAAGCACTGCAGAGGTTGTTGTCTTTGGAAAGGAATGTAGTATTCGGATCAGTTGTAGATGTTAATGCCTCCTCACATTTACTTGGTCTTCCTGGACACAGCTCAAACTATTTCTCATTGCTTTGGCAATTTCTGAAGATATATTTGTAGTTTGCTGGCAGATGAATTTACTAAGAACACTCCATTTAGTATTTGTTTGCTGCTTTGCGCTGTGGATCTTGTTAATAATTGACGGCAACTAACGATTGCTGATAGCATTTACTTTTACTTGATGATTATGATCACTTCATTCTTCACTTTCGGTATTTTTTGTTGGGAGTTTATTTTTAAAAAATATTATTGTAATTTTTATTAATTTTATTATTAAATCACCCTTATTTCTATTAAAATATTAGTCAATTATTTAACACTATAATTTTATTCCTAAATCTCTTGAATATAAAATTTATCAAACATTTTATAATTTCTCAGGCAGGAAAAATGTTTAATTATAGAACAATCGTAATGGGGTCCAGCTGATTTAATGTAAGCTGAATATTGGCAAGATAAATTGAAGACCAAGCATGATATTTTTTTGTTGAAGTATTCAGTGTTGCAAGTCGATTTTAATTTGATCGAGAAAGTTAGGTACTGATGGTGAAAAGTAAAAGATTGAAATTGAAGGGCATCCATCCATCTTTTATTTGTACGTATGGATGTAATTAATTTGTCGAATATTTCCTGCATGTTATAATATTCATGTGGGATTTATTGTAGTAATGTATTAATAAGCTTTCGAGGCCAGCATTTGCAAGCCATGAGAGCTGCTCTTGCCGCTCTTGCTCGTGTTTGATTAAAATAAAAAAATTTATTTATAAAAACATAGATGAAGATATGAAAGTAAATATATTCTATATAGTTTTATAAGAGATTGGATTAGCTTAACACAAGTCATTAACTGTCTCAAACTCTAAGATATCTTGATTTTTCTGACAAGGTTTTTTCTTATGTATGTTAACCTTAACACATAAAAACTCTTAGAAAACATAGAAAATTCCTAATTTCCACACACGTGTGAACTTATTTTACAACGATACTCTGAACGTGCCGCTCATGCAGAGCAGTCAGTCGAGTCAGCCCAACCTTCTTCCATATTTCTATGCAGCTCCGATCTCCTGCTTCGCAGCGCATGTTCAATCCTCATTTCAACGGCCGATATCATCTTACGCGGCACCCCAGATACCTCCTCTAACCTCCTCAGATCCTGCCACGTTGTAACGGACTTGTCCCCACATGATCTGACCCCGAACCAAAACGACGCCGCTAAGCTCACTCTGAACGGCAAAACCAGTCTCCCAAAGCACAGCGCCATCGCCCGAGTGGCTCTCTGCACCACTAAATTACCATTGAGCCCCAACCTTTCGCACCAATTCACAAAAACACACTCTGACCTCAAATTTCTCGATCTCTTCAACCTACCCCCGGAAAATCTTGCCGGAATATTGGTGACGCAGCTGGCTTCGACAACTTTTCTTGTGTTCTCAAAGCGCGTCGTTTCGGTGGTTGAAATGCAAGCAGAGGATAAAGTACTGGAACAGGATGAAGAGCAGGAGATGGAATCCAGTTCTTTGTTTTCCGGCGAGCAAGAGAGGCAGGTGACACGGCGAAGAGATGGGGCGGTGCCGGAGAATGAGCTTCCTGTGAGAGAATTGCAAGCGGAGCAAATTACACGGCGGAGATGACGGGAAACAACGAAGTTAGCATTATGAACGTTAGAATCACATTCGAAACAAAGAAACGCAGCATCTGAATCGCAGTAGAGACCAGCTTCTCTCTGGCAGAGCTCACAAACTTTAACAGCCATTACTTCTTTATCATCAACTTTCATGCTTCAAACGACGTAAGATGAAGAAAATATTGCAAATCAAGCTTGAGCGATATTGTGAACGTTTCTTTAAGGATTTAAATTTTGAAGAGAGAATTAAGACGAGAGAGAAGCGGCAGTGAAGATGGTGGTTGGTGGTAATGCAGAGAGAGAGGGGGGGTGGGGGCTAAAAGATGTAGGCTAATAAAGGCGGTGCGTGTCTATATATTAATGTAATATATGGTGTTGTCCATCCATGCAGTGGCGGAACCAGGGGGCTGGCCAGGAAATATTGTTCTGCAGACCCCTCCAACAAATTATATCTCTGCTCTTAAATGTAAAAAAAAATATCTAAGTTTCAACCCTCTAGACTTTTTTCTTTTATTTAGTTCACAAATCAAAATTTCTAACCATGCGGATCCTCTCCTACGAAATTTCACTCTCATTTGTCCACGTGTTAGTGAACCTTGTTTCAAAATCTTTTGTTTTTCTCTTTTTGCCTTCTGGTACCTTATTTTTGACTAATTAGTAATTACGTCCACATTTGCTAGAAGATGTTTTGTAATTGAGAAAAATATCGTATCATGTTGTTTTCAAATTTGATGGAGCGTCGTTTTCTGAGATGTTAGCTCGGGTGTTTTTTCCTTGAGTTACTGTGCGATTTAGGAGAGACACCGACTAAAAAAGAAATCTCATAGACTAGAATGTGAGGAAAATCACCTCTAAGTTTATGATAAGGCTCTTAGCGGTGAAATGTTAATTCTTATTTACAGAAAACATATAATAAAAAATTAATAGGGTTTTATTGTATTAAATAAGTTGCTTAGCAATTCAATCGTTTACTCTGAAAATAAACATTTTTATATTGCATTTTAAAAAAATAATAGTGGGGAGTACTAATTATTAAATCTTGATTTTTTATATCACCAATTTATTCATATTTTATTTATGTGAATAAATCACTCATTCAATGTTCATGTTATTCTAAACTACTTAATATTTTAGAATCTGAGAAGAATAGTCATTTCTACACTTTAATTAACCATCAAATTGGCAAGGGTACCATTTTACGTATCAATCGTTACAAAAATCTTTAAAGATAATGAAATATCATGTTCCCATATCGAATGTTAATGGACCGCTAAAAAAGTAATGTACGAAAATAATTAGAAGAGCACATGCCATTATTAGATTTTAAAAATTATTTTAGAAAAAAATTACCGCAAAAAGAGATGCAGCTAGAATCATTTATTTTATAAATGTGAAATTCCTGTCCCCGGTTACAGCAAACGATCTTGTATCATTCATGAAAAAAAAAAAAAAAAAGGGATCAACCAATAACACGGTATAATTATATAAACTGAATTGTGCCGGGTTGGAAAAGTTTTTTTTTTTTTTTTATTAGGGTATTTTCACTTCTTTTTTTTTTTCTAAAAGTAAAACTAGTATCGCTCAGGATTTATGACTATTCCTCTAAATAAATACACTTCTTGAAGATTGAATTTGCATTCTCATTCCTACAGAAATATAGCAATGTCTTAACCACTAGACCAATACTGCATTAACTTGAAAATGTATTTTTCATATTGCATTTGTTTATACTTTTTAATTTTCATTGGGAAAACATTAGATTAAGTGTTTTTTGTTTTAATATTAAAAATTAAAACAATATATAAAAAAATATATTAATATATTTTTAATTGAATTTTTTTTAAGAAAAGTCATTCACAATAATATTAAATACATGTGAAATCCCAGGCTGGAAACGAAAATTGAACAATCATTGGAAAAACAAAGAGTTAAAAAATCAGTGTGAAACTGAGAAACATTTAGCTAAATGTGTAAGGCTACCGGTATAGATGAGGGAGACAACAAGTAGATATATTTTTCTTAAGAATATACGTGTGTGGTTAAGATTTGGTTTGGTGAGGTATTTCAAATTATGTTTTTTTTAATATTTTGATATTTTAATATTTTTAAATTATTTTGATGCGAAGTTAAAAATATTTTTTTAAAATTAAAAATTATTAATTTAATATATTTTTAAATAAATTTTAAAAAAACAATTACTAAGATGAAAATACTCGATAACTATGTTTCTGTATTTGTACAGTAAACAGCCGTCGTATGGTGAATTAGTCAAGAGGATTTAATTAATTAACTAACAATCCGAGGGGCGAATCCCCAGTCCTTCTCAACCACGAGTTTGATGACCGAGACTGAGGAGACAAACACGTGTCAAGATTTGAAAACGTCTTCATCACTTGATTCGATACTTCGTCCCATAACATGACAGCTCTTTCATGATGTCATGCGAATTTAATCTTTGATTCCTGTTTTGCCCCTCAAACGACACGCATCCCTGGCTTGTACCATTCATTATTTATCATTCTACAGAAAAGGTGCGGGGTAATAAATAATAATTACGATGACTAATTGATAGTAATCCTGACTGTATGACTTATTCGGCAAGTGTGTTTGGTTTGGAGGCAGGAGTTGCGGTAGTTTTTTTTAAAAAAATATATAATATTTTTTAAGCATAAATTATATCTTTAAAAGTTAAAAATATATGTTTTTTATTATAAAAAAAACACAAATTATCTCCCATTCAAATACACACTAAATGATCATATGAGTTGGTAATCAAACGATCCAGTTACAAAGTTGAAATTTCAAAAATGGAACATGATATCCAGTTACGTGGCAAAACCCATAGCTGTGATGTAACTATATGCTTTTATTTTGAGCCACACAAATGGTTTCACAAGAGAGGGATGCCGTACTCAAGATACAAAATAGCATCCACGTGGCAAGAACAACAAATGAGGTCAGAGGTGGAGGATGGTACGATACCTATGCTGTTGTTCCTTTTTAAATTGTATTCCAGAGTCGTTAAAGGTGGGTTTGGAAGATGGTTTAAATTGTATTTTAAAAAATTTTAAATTATTTTTTATTAAAATAATTTTTTTATATTTTTAAATTATTTTAATGTATTGATATTAAAAATAAATTTTAAAAAATAAAATTTTTATTTTAATGTATTTCTAAGTAAAAAAATACTTAAAACCATTACCACTACAACTATTTCAAACACATTCTAAATTATGTTAGTTTAAAATTCAGGTTACACGGATATTAATTTATTTATTTTTTAAAATAAAAACAATATTATTTGAAAAAATAAAAGCTAGATTTTAAACAATAACCATTAAGAAGGTGTTTGAAAGTGAGGTTCCTGTTACTTTTCAAAGTGTTTTTCACTCAAAAAAATATGTAATAATATTTTTTTTATTTTTTAAAAATTATTTTTAAGAACAGCACATTAAAATGATTTGAAAATATCAAAAACATATTAATTTAAAGTAAAAATAAAAAATATTTTTTAAATTTTTTTTAAAAATACTTTTAAAAAGTACTCTCAACAGGTCCTAGATCAGATCAAAACATGAATCACAAATCCCATGAGGAGCGTGATTGGAATGATTTTCTATGGGACACAGCTGAGGAAACGGACTGTTTTTGTGTTGTTGTTTCCCCTTCAATTGTTCTTGACCAGCACGGAATGGTTAATGTGGTTGAGCCTAGATGATCGCACAAATTTCACAGGAGAAAATCAAATTCACAGTAATTCAACCCAGTATGAGGAGTTACTGGTTGGTAAAAATGATCTCCTCTCATTTTTAATTATTTTTTTAAATCAAATCAATTTTAATCCAATCAATTTAGTCATGATTTAACTTGTCATGTCAATTTTAAATTATTTTTAGATGCCACGGGAGGAGCTTGATTTCCTAGTGGGATCATGTAACGGCTTGTTTTGTCTCTTTTGTGCTTATTATATATAATCCTAATATTTGTATTCAAAAATGATAAATTAAAAAAAATCTTAGTAGTCTAGTAGAATCCTGAAATAAATAATCGTTTAATCAATTCATTCTAATAATTTATTTTTTTATTTTTTTTTAATTATTGATAACTTACATTTAAAATTTTATAGGTTAATATAGCTCGTAAATAATACTTGTAAGAAGATATTTTTAATGAGAATGAAAACTCTTTTATACTTATATAACGATATATGCAATAAAAAAATAAAAATTATAAATTTTTATTTTAAAAATCTCATGATATATTTATATAAATAATAATATGTGTAATGCAAATAATAATATTATTAATTATAATAAAAATAATAATATTTAGAAATTCAAAACAAAAAAATATTGGTTCGTTTTTTCGAACGTAATATTCTTGAATCATGCGTGAGGACGAAACAAAATCGATCCCGACTCTTAGATCCTGATATAAGCGGGTCTGGTTCAGCCAAAACCAACACTGGTGATTTCTTTGAAATTTTTTTGGATTTAACTTGATAATCAAAGCTAACATGTTGGATCTAGCTAACAAGACCAATAATTTTTAGCAGAGGAACCAATGCCCCCAGCACCAATAGTTTACCCAAAAACACAGGGCTGCTTTGTGGAATCCTAGTATTAGAAAGACGGTGCCTATCCCCAAGCCAGGTTTTAGTTTCCGGTCTTATGGATTCTTTGCGCCCTCTTTAGGGTTTGGTTTTGATACCATCAACCATGGCTAAAAATCGGTGAGAATAGTATATTTGGAGCATTAAGGAGACAATACTGCCACCATTGATTGAGCTTCACTTGTTGAAGATTGGATGCTGGAGAATGGTGGAAAATGATCTCAAACATGTCATCCGTCGGGGTTCAAGCTCGGCTTTCCTGAACAGAGCTTGTCAGTGGACAAATGTGAGTTCCCAAAGGTGTGCATTGAATGTGATTGTGGTTTTTAATTTAGTAGATGAGAAGGTTGGGGAAATGATAATTCCAGATTGCGTGCTTTGCAGGGATCATATAGACTTGATTGTTACTGTTTTTGATGGATTGCTTTCATTGGTTGTCTTGCAGAGAAGGTTCTGTAGGGAAGGACATGAAAGAGTATGGTGATGCCAAATCTTGGATTAAGGTTTTCTTTATTGACCATTTGAAAGGTCGGGTTTCTGATTTTGTTGGATCTAAGAAAAATGGTGAGATGTTTTTGCTGCTTGGAATGGAGAGCTAATTTCTTACTCGAAGACAAAAAATGGGAGCTGTAGAATTTGGGGCTCTAAAATACTGGCTCCCACAGGTAAATTTTACTTGGACTCTCATGTGGAGAGTCTTGTCTTATTAAATAAAGCAAGTTCGGCCTCAACTGACAATTCTTCAGGCAATGAAGAAACAAAGGAGCATTCTTCCCATGTTGCTGGTCTGGACAAGAACAAAAAGGAAAAGAAGAAGAAAGGGATGAAGATTATGGGGGGTCCTGAAATAGTGGTTGGAGAAAATAGAGTTTTGGAGGGAGGTGCTTCAAGTTCTAGTGCTACTTCACGTGATATTGTCACTAATGAAGGAAATGGAAGCTCAAAAGAGCATGATCTCGGTGCTAAAAACAGGAAACAAAAAGAGAAGAAGAAGAAGAAGAATGGGAAGAACAACATGGAGAGTGATGATGAAGCAAATGAATTGCCAGGGAAGCATGATTTTCACAGTTTAATCTTGGTGGGACTGGAATCGGAAAGTAGAGTCTGTTATTTTAGATTTTATAGTAGATGGGCTGCTTCCTCTGTTAAAAAGCAAATTATCAGACGAATGAAGGCAACTTCCTTGTATCAAACATTGCATGGTTGACTTTGTAACAACTGTACCATCCTCAAGGAACTGGTTTTTCTTAATTAGAAACCACCTGTTGGCTAAAAAAAATTACAATTCTTTCACCTGGAGTTGAAGCCTCGTAACTCGCTACAAGAACAACAAGATGTACGTAAAATCTCTGTAATTGGACAGATGTATTTTCCATCTTAAACATCCCTTCCAGATTCTAACGCAAACCACATGTTAACAAGGATTCTTTCCACTGTATCCCCACGCCGCTGAACCCTAGAAAGAAAATGCATCTTAAGCAGACAGATACAGTAATCATATGGTCTGATCCTAGCTCTACAGGGCAAGGTCAAAAATCAGGAAGTGTATGTATGCTTGAAATGGTGTAAATTAAATGAATGCTATTGTATTAAAAATAGCAACATGGCAAGGTATCCATATCATGCCCGAATGAAAAAGGACTCAAATCAGTCAGAATATAAAATAAATTCATGATCGCTCAAAATTTAGAGTTAAAAACTCCTTGTGTTACAAACCAATCTTAGATTTTTTGTAGTAAAAAATGAAATAAAAAACGCCCCAAGTCTGATGCATCAGTGATGGATAGACTGCTAGATCAAAGCAAGCAATCGTCTCTCGAAGGCAACCTCCTGAATACATTTTGAGGTATCGGTGGAAGAGTAACTCGAAATCTTGGAGACCTCATCAGGTAGGTGCCAAAAAGGAAAAAAAGCAACCGGAAAGGCACGAGGTAAAACACCATCCAAGCGACTAGGCAGAAGAGTGTAAAGATTAAAGTAGCTCTTCGATCCCTCCATGAAAACATAGCATGAAACCTCTCCAATTGAGTCGCCAAGTCGCCCACTGTTTCTTCTATCCTGTATCCAATGGCTCTCAACCTGTCATACCTGAGCCTTAAATCCTCGAATGGCGCGGATGAAGGGAATGTGTCCAGCTCTTCCTGCCAGTCTAAAGTATTCACAGATTCAACTTGTGATAGATTCGTATCCAAACATAGAATGTCTCGAGGCCTCTTGAAATAGTTGCGCAAAGCTTTCAAGAAGAGGAAGGCAAAGAAAGATGGAATTATGATCTCTGAATAATATACAAAAACTGAAAACACTGCAAACATGACAATCGTCGTCCTTGAATTCTTCCACTGGCGTAGGTCATCAAGCCAAATCAAAGCTGTCTTGAAGAATTTCAAACATTCCATCACTCTCTGGAAATTAGCTTTTCCTCTCCGGATGCTCCATACAGGTCCCCGTCCACTCAACATAGACTCCACCACCTCTCTCCTTAATGGTGGTTCAGCACGGGCAAGTCTCATGGCTATGTGACGAACAGCCTGGTTCCTTAAACTATCTATTTGGTACACAGACATTGGGTTTGTATACGCTGGTTTGGGAAGCAAAGGCTGTGTGTATTGATACATTTTGTCACCAGAACCTTTAGTATAGATAAATCTTAGAGTGAAATGAAGTTCTCCCATTTTCATCACCCCATCAGGCATCAAGGCTACCAGAGGATAAGCATATTTATATATCCGACCAAATTCAAGTGTAGAAAGCCGAATTCTGATTACCTTGCCAATTAATCTATCAGTTGCCCATCCCTCCCCTGCTTGTAAATTATTGTTGTCGAAAACTCCGATAGCAATCACTGTGCATGGATCCAAAACATCCCACTGATATTGTTTCATCCATTTTGGTTCTAAACTGCTAACAACAGTGCTAGTTCTTGTCCACTTGGGTCCATATTTGGCCACACAATAAGCATCAGTAGTTTTCAAACCATTCTTGGATTTCATGGGCACCAACCCTTCAGCTTTTAAGATTCCTAACTCCAAATCTCCAACTTTTCCTGGCGTCAGTTTGGGTGATGATGCCTTCAAATCAGTACTAAATAATGCAGGTTCATCGAAAACATGATACACACCATCCAAATATATAGTGACACGAAGCTTACTTGAGAATTTCTCCATCGGCCCCTCTACAACCCCATACCTTTCAAGACTGATTATCTCTTCACTTGGAAGAGGAGGCAAGAGTCTCTGAGTAATTTTATGCACGGGCTTAACACACTTCCCTAAATAATCTACCATATTATCTCCTTTATCATCTTCCACACTCAAAATCAAAGCATCTTCGAATGGCTCAGCTACAACAAACATCAACTCCTCATTCCAGCTTGGATTCACACCCTTGTTCTTCGAAACTTTGGTCTTCAAAACCTTATTCCCCAATGTAGCCTTCACGTAAACTTCAGGTTTTCGATTTGGATCCGAAACTACCAAATCTTGAGCACCATTCACCTTTATTTTAAGATACCAGAGTCTTGGCGAATAATACACCTGTGTACGAGCATTAGATACCTTGTCAACACTAACAGATGCTGCGTCTAAATGCCAAGCAAGTGAAAAGGCATCATCCACTTGATTCCCCACCCATATAGCCAACATCAAATTTCCTGATCTACCAGAAACTCCATTCTTATCTTCAAGTCCATACCACTGTGGTGCCATTGAAGAATCCCCCTGAAGCCGAGTAGGGATATCACCTATACCAACTTCAATGCTACCAATTATCTCATTAGTCACACTTACCTTACCCCTCACCGAAATCTCTATATTCTTCGCTTGAAGACGATCTTTGTTGAAAGCAAACACTTGGTTCCAAATGGGGGCTAATGTACCTTGAATGTACTTGGTTGTTGCCTTATAGTTTCCACTCTTCACTTCAACATAAGGGTTGCAAGTGCCAGTAGCTTGATTCACAGGCAAGTGAGAGGCTCTCACAACTTTTACATACACGAAATACAGTGGTTCAACCAAGGTGAGCATGTTGGGAGTCAAGGTTTTTCCTCCATCAATGTTTGGTTTTATCTCCCTGAGAGAGAAGTCCTGCTTCGGCGGCATTGCTCAATCTGCAACAGCAATATTTTAAAGATTTCAAAAAAGGGGAAAAAACACGGAGAAAACCCGGCCAGGCAAAACTGCATGCATGCGTGAATTATTCACGCATGCTGTGCACAGTGCGAAGGTAATTATAATTACCTTCGCACTGTATCAAAGGAACTGAATTTGCAAAGTTGGGAAGAGACTCACCTGGCGCTGTTGAATTGGAGCTGCGGTCCTGGGGAGAAGAGAGGAAGCTGACTCCGGTGGAGAAGAGCTTCTCACGACTGAGCAGCTGATGGACGCTGGCCGGAGGAGCACGGTGGGGAGAGAGGTTTGCCTGTTGGAGCTAGCAGCTTACTGCCGTTCACGGCTGGTGCAGAGCTGCTTGCTGGAGGAAGATCTTCTCGGTGGTGACTGTTACTGTGTTGCTGCTGAAACCAGTACTGCCGCTGCTGGGAAGAGAAGGTTGCTGCTAGTTCTGCTACTGCAGCTGGGGAAAGGTGTGGCTGAGGAGCACCTGCTGTCGTTGCTTCAACGGAAAAAAAGACTCCAGGTGCTGCTGCTATCGGAAGAAAGAGACTCAAGTTCTCTGCCAACCGGATGCTGCTGATGGAAGCTGCAGAAACAAATCTCCTGCTGTTGCTATGGCGCAGAGAAGAAGCTCCTGCTGGACTGGATTGAAGCCTACGGTTGGGTTGAAAGAAGCTATTGTTCTTCTCCTATGCAAGTAGCGGCTGAGAGGTTTGCCTGTTGGAGCTTGTACGTATGGGTGCTGTAGAGGACTTGAGAGTTGAAACGAGAAAGAAAACCTATCTGCAAAAATAATAAATAAAAGCGGAAAAACAAGTTGATCACTTCAAGCTATAAGGTATTTTTTTTGTTGCAAACTAGAAGAAGTACATTGCCTTGAGCTAAGTACCTTTCAAGCCCGAAAGATTATGCTAGGTGTGTTGGAAGAGATTTGGTACATGTAAGTGTATGGAGAGTGAATTAAAGTACATATTTAAAGAAGCTGAATAGATAATACAGATTTGGCAATATCTATATTCGGAAAGGAAACAAGGAGGGAAAGAAGAGAAAACGAAAAGGAAACTTGACTAATGAACTTCCTTTATTTAAATTTCCTCTTGGGGGGTTTTTTCTTATAGTGTTACGGGAGTAACAAAAGGAAATACCATGGAAAGTAACCCATGTTTGCCTCTCGTTTTCTTTCTTATTGTTTCTTGTTCCATTGCCCAAATCGAATTAGCTGGCATGAGGCAAAGTGAAGCACTTGGCCATCGCTACAGGGCTAAGTTGGAGGGAAATTCTAACATTGACAGCGCTCTTTTTCAAGCAACCGAACATGTAGATATATCCAAGTTTCATCATCAAGAGGGATTAAAAGAGAAAGATAGAATAGAGAGCTTTCCTGGACAGCCAAAAGTAGAGTTCTCGCAATATATATGGTGGTTATGTTAATTACTGCTGATAAATCTGCTGGACGAGCACTCTATTATTACTCTGTCGAGGCTCAACATTCTAAAGAGTCCTCGCCTCTTCTTCTCTGGCTCAATGGAGGTACTTCCATCTATCTCATCCTCTGGTATTTCCTTTCCCGGTCCATGTGTTTTTTTCGATTTAATTCAACATTCCTTTGTACTATTTAAACAAGTTGAAGTTTTTGAGTTTCTTTTGCTCCCTCGTTTTCTGTTTGTTCTTCCTTTCTCTTATACATTTAGGGGTTAATGTCATATACTTCCTTCTCGATTATCACCGGAATTTAAACCCAGAGTATACAACTTATTATTTTATCATGTATAGTCCCTTATCTTGTGGCAGAGATATAACTTGTCTTTTGATTTCCGTATCAGAAAGCTTTTCTGAAAACATGGTCTCACGGCAAACCAAAAAACCACCAAATATATATTTGCACTCTACTCCACAAGTAACAAGGAGGGAAAGAGAAGAATAGTGTTGCTTGCTAGCTTCTGTTGGTGGAAAGATGAGAAATAGAATGCGATGTTAGTTTGTTGATTGTGTAGCTTTTCTACTGTACGTAGGTGAACGTTCCCAAGACAAGGAAGGCTTGCTGCAAAAACAAGGAGTGCAAAGGGCACACTTTACACAAGGTCACCCAGTACAAGAAGCTGGGGAAATTAAGATGGCCTTGCTGCTCAAGGAAAGCTAGCGCCGATATGATCGCAAGGAGTCAGGTTATGCATGGAGGTCAGAGCAAGACTGTTTCCCAACAATTTTGTATTCTTGTGTATTTGCTTAAGTATAAAAACAGAATTTACATGACTGTTACCGGCCATAACTCATCTGGAGTGTGATTTCAGGTCTTTCCTGCTCTTAATATCGTTGGTTCTCCTGTTAATAGGCTAGAACAACCGGTCAAGAAGAAGATTGTCTTGAGGTTGCAATGCCAGAGTTGCAAGCACTTGTCCCAACACGCAGTCAAGGTGTATTTTCTCAGCTTTTATACTTGTTTAAGACTATCAGCACCTGTTTTGTTGACTGCCTGTGCTATCACTTTTTGGATGATCTGCAAAATACTGCCAATCATGATGGCAAAAGTCGAGGTTCATGTCCTTCTGGTTTCCTCCCCTGTTTTACAGCAGTATCGCATGCTATACGCTATGTATGATCATCCATTTGGATGATGATTGCATGAATGCCATCCATCATATGAGCAAATGCTTCTGAGAGGGCACCTTCTTCTTTAGCTGCGGCGGCGGTCACTAGAGATGGGGTTTATGTGCTCGTGTATGAGAAGGTATAGAAAACTCGGCCTCTTAATCATTGGCTTATGTTGGCTACGGAAATCTTTTGTAAATATATATTAGAACAAACTAGAAAGAGAATGAAGTTGAGATCTTTAACCTTTTAATCTTACTTTATTTTTTTCTTATTATAGATTGATTTAAGTTGCATTTCAGCTTTTGATTTATAGAGATGACATTAGTTTCTTTGGTTATAAATAATTTTTAACTTAATTTCAAGAGTAATATTTAAATTTAACTTGTGGGTTCTACATAAACAACTACTCTTTCTTAAAAAGTTGTTTTTGAATACATCTAATTTATAATTTATTTAATTTATTTTTATTATAATATTAATTATAACTAAAAATAATTAATATTTTACTATATCAAGAATTATTGTGGATTGTAAATGCTTTTACTGTATTGCACTGTTTGATACTATAACAAAAATAATATAGATTACGAGTGCTTTTAATATGAACTCAAGATAAATAAATCTCACATCAGAACCCAAAATAAATGGATCCTCCATCAGGACTCAGTATAAATAGATTCTCACACAAGACTCGATGCTTAGACCCCAGGCTGCAAGCACATGACATTAAGCTAACCTGAACGTTAGCCTTAGTCTTGGGTCTTATGTCAGGACCCACTGCCCATGAGTTCTCAAAACCCTTTTTGCTTGCATTCTTCAATCAGAATTCAATGATTTAAAATCCGTAATCAATATTAATTTTGCTTGAATCCTTGTCAAGATTTAATGATCTTGGATCATGTGTTAGGATTCATTAAGTTTGGGTCATGTAAAAGATTCAAGTCTCTTATATCTTTTGTTAAATTTAAATTTTTTAGTTTTAATATTTATGTTATAAATATTATATTTTTATTATAATTTTAAAAGTATTAATATAAAAAGATATTATAATTTGTTTTAAATTTTTTAATATATTTTTTTCAATTCAAAATATTCATGTAAAAAATATTATTATTTTCATGCTGTTGCTTTTCTTATTTACTTTCGTAGTCTTCTCCAAAATCCAACCGAAGTCTCTTGCATCGCGCGAAACGCGGAACCAAGAAGACCCCATCTCGAAACGTTTCAAACTCTCCATTTTTTCTCAGATCAGTCTACAATTAAACACAGAGGAGATCCCTGTTTATTGTGTTTTGGAATTAGATCTAAGCAATGGCGAGGGGTAGATCGTCGTCGTCGTCAAGCAAATGGAGGTACTGTAATCCATCGTATTATCTCAAAAGACCGAAACGCTTAGCTTTGCTTTTCATTGTCTTTGTTTGCGCCTCTTTCTTCATCTGGGATCGTCAGACTCTCGTAAGAGAACACGAGGTAAACCAAAAAACGAAAAAAATCTATTCAATTTCTCTCCTAATTGCTTGGTTGTTGAGAAAATGTGATAGAAACCGAAGGAGAATTATGGGAGTTTACTATTTTTGCAGGTGGAGATTTTGAAATTAAATGGGGAAGTGAATCAGCTAAAAACTATGGTAAAACCCAGAAAGGATCTGTGATTTCATGTTGTTGTTTTTCGAGTAAAATTTTTTTATAGTGATTTTTCTTTTGTTTGGTGAAGTTGGAAGGGTTAAAGAGTGGTGGTGGAGATGATGGTAAGTTGATTAGTGAGAAGAAGGATGTGCCTGACGAACCCATTGATGTTGAGAGAAGACAGAAAGTGAAAGAAGCTATGATCCATGCATGGAGTTCTTATGAGAAGTATGCGTGGGGCAACGACGAGCTTCAAGTAATGATAAATCTGTTTCTTTTTTGAGCAATTTTGTTGACTTTATGTTTTGTTTCGTAGGTATGATTTGGATTAATGCAAGTTTGTGGTTTGTGCTTAATTTGTTTCTCTTCTTTTGCAATGCATTTCCACTGAGAAAAATTGAATGGCATTCATAGCCTATGTATATGATAGTCAAGCTTGTGCTTTGTTTTCTCCTTGCTGGATGTCACATGGATCATTGAATTAAGCTAGTTTGATTCCTCAAGTAGGATTAAGTGATTAACTGGTAAATTTTACCTAAATATTCTATAGAAATGGCACCTAGGGTAAACTAATTGGACATGAAAGGTTATTTTTGTATCTTTTATAAAGGCTTTACGTACTCAGCATGTTAATTTTTATTTTTCTTCTTTTCCCAACAGCCGCAGTCGAAGAAAGGTATTGACAGCTTTGGTGGTCTCGGAGCAACTCTAGTAGATGCTCTTGATACACTATATATTATGGGTTTAGATGAGCAGTTCCAAAGAGCTAGAGAGTGAGTTTTCTTTGCATTTCCGTATTTCCCCTTACACTTGTATGTTACAGTATGCTTTTGCTTTTCTCATAGTCAGTAATGATAGTTAGGTGTATTCATAGAGCAAATTTCTGCTTTAATGTCACTGTTTTTACTTAACACTTCCATTGTTTGTAGGTGGGTTGCGAACTCATTGGATTTTAACAAGGATTATGATGCTAGCGTGTTTGAGACAACCATAAGGTTGCGTTATCAGGTTTACTATGTAGTTATTGTTGTTTTAGAAAATAACAACTGTAACGATGGCATGTTTCAATTGTCTGTTAGATTAGTTACATTTCAGAGATTGATCATCTTGCTGATATATCCTGTCCCTTTAAATTGAATCCAGAGTTGTAGGTGGACTGCTTAGTGCATATGATCTTTCAGGGGACAAAGTTTTTCTTGAAAAGGCCAGGGACATTGCTGACAGATTGCTGCCTGCATGGAATACGCCTACTGGGATTCCTTACAACACCATTAACTTGGTACATGGAAATGCTCATAACCCAGGATGGACTGGTGTAAGTCTTGGTACTTTTTGTATGTATATTCAATCACTGTCTCCTTATCCAGACATTATTATCTCATCGGAGTAAAAGTTTTGTTGCAGAGCTTTAACTTGTTCAGATGCTTATTTTATGCTTGCTTGCAAACAATGGAAGTATTTAATTTCTCTCTCTCTTTATTGTAGGGTGACAGTATTCTTGCCGATTCTGGCACAGAGCAGCTTGAATTCATTGCTCTTTCTCATAGGACAGGAGACCCGAAGTATCAACAGAAGGTATCTTCTCTCACGTCTCCATGCATATGTAATTGCCAGTGTTCTTTGCATTACTGCGTCAGAGCTTCAGATATGATGGCCTTGCATTTTGCAAAATGATGCCTGTCGTTACCTTTCTGGTCCTTAAAGATAAAAAGGGACTTGATTTGTTATTTGAGAAAAGCATAAATAAGTGGGCTTATTTTCTTTGTATCTTATTATTTATTAACTTCAATAAAAATTAGTGATGGTTAATATTGGCTAGTAGTTGACTTTTTTGTGATAGTTAATTTGTTGGCAAGCAGTTGATTTGCTTGAGAATGAATGTTTCAGGCAGAGAATGTTATAGCACAGCTTAATAAAACTTTCCCTGACGATGGTTTGCTTCCAATCTATATCAGTCCTGATAGAGGAACTGGATCATACTCGACCATAACTTTTGGGGCAATGGGTGACAGGTATTGACCATTTGAAGACTTTGATATGAATTATTTATTGTTGATTGGGCTTCAGATTTTGTCATCTATGTTGACACTGCTAAAATAATAAAATGCTGTACTTGTTTACTGAAAATCTGTTTGCAGCTTTTATGAATATTTGCTCAAAGTTTGGATTCAAGGGAACAAAACTTCAGCTGTGAGAAATTATAGGTGAGATGTTGTCATCGTGTTACTTTTCTTTTATATTTTAAAAAAAAAAATGGCCTGCTTTACTGGTTTGAAAATGAAGAAACAATATTCTTACTGAATTTAGATTCCTGAGGAAGCTGAGCTCCTGAATAACTGTAGAAAAAGAATTATCACCTTGCTGCTTTCAGGAAAAGGGAAATTTTCACTTCATCTGTCTCATCAAATTCAGTTAGGTTTCTTGACTATGGGATTAATATTTCCATCCTCCATGCCACTGTAAAATGGGATAAAAAATAAATTCAAGTACAGTAAGGTCCAAAATGAACTCTCCAAAGAGAAGAAATAGTACATGTTAAGTACAGGAAAGGGTGATGTTAACTTCACAATTCCATTTTTAATGTGCCAGGACTCTCTCTCTCTCTCTCTCTCCCCACTATTTTAACTGAAATGTATCATGTACTTATTGTTGTTTATTGAATTTCTTCCTCACAAAAAAATTCCATGTGAAATATTGGAAGCAGAGAAATGTGGGAGAAATCAATGAAAGGTCTCTTAAGCTTGGTTCGGAAGACGACACCATCATCTTTCACATACCTTTGTGAGAAGAATGGAGACTCGCTGTCAGACAAGGTACTATATGGTTTTCATGCCTTTAGATGATAATAGGGCATGCCGCCTTAGCTTCTTGTAATCTTCATTACTCATCAGAAGAAATGAATAGTTTGAATTTGGCTGCCTGCTTCCTTCTCTCTTTTAATATGCAGATGGATGAATTAGCATGCTTTGCTCCAGGAATGCTGGCTTTAGGATCATCTGGTTATGGGCCTGATGACTCTCAGAAAATCTTCACGCTTGCTGAAGAGGTATTTGTAACATCCTTCAAATCAAGACTTGAAACCATTGCATGTTTAGTTGGGTAGTTAGTGGTCTTCATCCTAAGGTATATTCGCTAGACATAGTTTCCAATATAAATTTTTGACACATTTTTTCGTTTATTAGACTAGCAAATTCTGTTTCAGGTTATATATCTCATCTTCCTATTTCTTTCTGGCTGAAGTTTCATGCCTGCATATGTTGTGTTTGTAAATGATGTGGGCTTGCCATATGAAGTTGGTAACACAGTGACGACCTAAAAGATGTGAAAAACTAAGATGTAACAATTTTATTTGTGTGAGCATGTGTGTGCAAGACTTCGCAGTTCTGCTCATTCATACGTGTGCATTATTCCCCTCTTGCTCACATTTGTAGCTCTTTTTATAAGCTATGTTTTGCTTCATGATGATCATGGTGCATCTGTGCATCTTGGCCATTGGAACTTCAACTTGCTCCCAAGTATAGGCACTTGTGCAGATTTCCCAAGGGACATGTGCATGCCCCTGATAAGGTTGCACTTTGTTGATCTAATTGGGTACTCCTTATGCTTTGGTCATTCATTAGTACTCCCAATCTAATTCGACACTCCTTAGGTCACCCTTTTGTCAGCTACTAATATTTACCTAATTGTGCTTTCCATTTGCCTTATGCAGCTTGCTTGGACTTGCTACAACTTCTACCAATCAACACCTACAAAATTGGCTGGGGAGAATTATTTTTTTCGTCCTGGGGAGGTTAGTCATCCTCACTGCCCTCCAAGTATGCAATCAATTATTTCCATCTGATGGTTTTTCCATACATGTCATTTTCAGGACATGAGTGTTGGTACATCTTGGAACATATTGAGACCAGAAACTGTTGAATCGCTCTTTTACCTGTGGCGTTTTACGGGCAACAGGACTTATCGAGAGTGGGGTTGGAATATATTCCAAGCATTTGAAAAGAACTCACGTATTGAAACAGGCTATGTTGGACTAAAGGATGTAAGCGTTCTGGCCCACAAAACCATAATGTATCATTTGTTTACATTTTTTGTGTAGTCTTGCTCTGGGATGATCTTTTAAAGAACCATATTTTCTGTCAGAACTTGCTCTGGGATGATCTTTAAACCATATTTTCAGTCAGAAACAAAATCTTCTTAAATATTTGGCCCTAAGAAATCATATAGGACTTTCCGGTAACTGAGTTGTTTTACTCTTTTTGAGTTGAAGACAATTATTTTGCTAGTAATTGGGGGGGTTTTTTAATTTCAAGTGCTAATATGAAGAGACCAGTCGATGTTTCTATAATTGCTTAAGTATTCTTGTGGCCCCTTTGTCTGAAACAGCTGCTCTCGAGTTTTAAACTTGGATTCTTATATTGTAGCCTAAGATTCTTGTGGCCACTATGTGATTACAGTTGTCTTGCCAGTACAGTATTTTATTATACTCGTATTTTGGAGAAAAAATTTCACAACATGAAGAGTGATATATTCTCTTTGTTTCCCCCCATGGACGCTACTGACCATCTGCTCTGCTGGTATTCTCAGGTTAATACTGGAGTCAAAGACAATATGATGCAAAGTTTCTTTCTGGCCGAGACTCTGAAGTATCTTTATCTTCTTTTCTCTCCATCTTCAGTCATCTCACTAGATGAGTGGGTTTTCAACACAGAAGCCCACCCTCTAAAAATTGTCACACGACATGATGGAGAACATGTTGGACAATCAAAAAATAGCCAAACAAGTAGGACACTTGGCAGGAAAGAAGGTCATTTTGGTTGATCATTAAGATTCATTCCTGTCCATGTTCTTCGTTGAATCCACTCAATGATTTGAGGCTTCCATCGGATGACAAAACGGAAGAGTTCATAATTATCAAAATTAGATTGCAGTGCCCCATGGAGTGCTGTTCACATTAGGAAATAAAGTGGTTCCACAGCTTTTCTCCATTTCAGGCCGGTAGAAATGTTGTATTTTATGGCGAGGATGATGAACACAATGTTGGATGTGTAACATAGAAAATAGTTTGCTGCTAACTGATATTATTATTTTATAGAAAAAAACTTTTTTTCTCACCCTAATTAGCTTATGATAATTTTTGCTTAATACAATGCTGGACCCAAATCATAATTTTCTTAAATTTTCTGTATTGCTGGTGGAGGCTGCTGATTCAAGCTCATAATTTGCTGATGGATAAAAGATTTGTCTTCATCCAGTTTAAGTAAGCTAATTAAGGAAGGGCTAATTGTATCTGATTTACATTTTTTCCTCGGAAGTCAGAGAAATTAGCTGTCTTGAGTGTGAGATCGGAAATCTTAATGGTTGCTTGTGCGGAGCCTTGCTGAAAAATCGCCCTTTTGACTCGAGCGCAGGTTAGACGGTTTACGAGGCTTGTTTTGCCATTTTGCTTAAGCATAAAATGGTTCCATGGGGTCATCTAGTGGTTAAAAACTAAGGATCTCTGAAGGTCTTGGATTCAAGCTTTCAGGACCACGTGGGGTTTAAGATTTGGGTGAGAACCATCCCTACCGTGTAGCCTAAGGTCCATTATATGGACAAAATGTTGAACCAGAAAGACTTGGCACAAAATGGCAAGCTATTTGTGAACCGAGGTAAAATTAACCACAAAACAATAATAATAATAAAAACAGGAACATGTAGGATCCATGGTAGGTGCCCTCATTTTGTATTTAACTTTCTCCAGTGGTAGAACCCTATAGGAAGAACCTTAGGCGAATGGGCCAAATTACATAGAAATTCATGCACCTTTCAAATTCTAATCCAATTTATACCTTGATAAAACAAAATGCAGTAATGCATGATCATGCATTACGCTAAACAGCTATTCTCCTAACAGAAATCATCAATGTTAAACCAATTTTACACTTCAAAAGGCTAATAAAGTTCATCTAATCCTAAACCAATTCCATGACACTAAGAGTTGGTCAAATCTTTTATTCCTCCAGTCCATCCCATCCAACATGGTCAGCAGCAACTCGATCCATCCAATATGTTCTGACCTCGGATCCTAGTGCTTACCTTCTTTTCTTCTTGAATACTTTTCACCGATTCCTACATTAGCACCAGCGTTAATGCACAAGGCTAGACACAGAAATGATACAAGAAAGAAAGGTTTCCTAGATTATCTGTCTCCAAAGATTGAGCAAGATGGAGGGTGATAAATTGTGGACTATCAATAAGGGATTGCCATGACTTTGATACACACTTGAAGCGAACCAAAGTCTTGGCAGGGAGGAAGCAGAGGATGTTGATGATGATATCTAATGGGAGGATTGGCATTCTGCATGGATGATATAGGAAGCTGTAAAAAGAAGGGTTTTGGTGCCTCTGCTTTATCTCTGTATATATTGGCTCTGTCTTGAGGCAGAGCATTGTAAAACAGGGGGCTCTGTATCTAGATGGGGTGATAGAATGCGACACGAAGTATAATTCTAGTAAAACTGAGATAAGATCTATCTAGTCGATGGATTACATTAACCAAAAGTGGAGGATTTCTTACTGGTTTTAGCATATAAGAGGATATGACTAAAAATACACAGCCCATCTCACCTCCCATATGCTCTACACAAGTTTTGGTTTGCCAACTCGACACGATTGAGTTGGAAAGTCCACCAATGGATCCCATAAGGAAACAAAACTTCTTATTTTTAGGAAAACATGATTTTATTTGTGAGAATAAAAAGGAAAAAAAGGTAGCAGTTTGATTGAATTTGTTTATAACCTGCTTTCTGACGTGGGTTTTTTCTTTGCTACTCTCTAACTCAATGTTGCTGAGATGCAAGTCCAGGACTCGGACTGGTGTAGAATTTGTGCTGGTGGATTGGTATTGAATATATCTTGAAAAGACCAAGCACACAGCTCAATTGGTTTAGAGCCAAAACAGTAATGATTAATGAATTGTCCTCCAACATTTAGCTTCCAAGCCGAACAATCCTGTGCTTGGCTATATCTGATTCTGACACTCGTGGTTCGGAGACACTGCTAGCTAATGCTCCCTCATCTCTCGAACCCTTGCAACTTCCAGGATGTGGGTTTGGAAAAACAGACAGGGCCTGGTGGTGGACTGTCAATGTTACGAGGAAAGAGAAGAAAAATGTGCAGGAGAAGCACTACATGCCTGGTTCTGTTCAATGTGGCACAAACCGATCAACATTAAAGCCTCGGAGGCCTCTGAAGTTTAAAACAAAAGACTCTCCAACTTGCTCTCTTCGTAACAGCGTGTGCATTGAAGAAAGAAAAAAAATAGAGAAAGAAAGGGAAGAGGAAGAGCCTAAGCAGTTCTTTCTCGGACCAAAATAGTAATTCATCATTCACAATTTTAGTCAGGAAAAAAAAAAGGAACTATTGTTAATCACCTAAACCATTTTGATGGAATTTTATCCTCTACGACATAAATGTTTTTATCCCTAACCAATGTTACTCACAATTTCATATAAATCCGATGGATATTGGTTTGAATCTACTCAAATAAATATTTTTTTTATAATTATCTTGATTGATGAATAATCATACCACATGAGATTTGTCAAACTTGATCAACTTATATAGATGCTCGAATATCAATAAATAAAATATTTTAAAAATTATATTAAATAAAATATAAATATATTAAAAACCCAAATTAATCTAGAAAAGCAATAAAATTTATATGTAAAGCGATGGTTTGTTTAACCAAATTAAATCTTGATGCATGAATTGCTAAAGCTAGTATGAAGAAACCATTATCCCTAAGCACCAGGAAAAAAAAAAAAAAAACTTATTGATTGTTTGGAATATGAACTTCCATGAATCTTTATCTCTGAGAATTGAAAGAGATTATGGTGTACTAGATAATGACAACAAAACTAATTGCTAAAAGACAGATGAGGCTGTCCTATATACTGATAAGTTAATTAATTCCTAAGATTCTAAGTAGAGGACGGAATTTCCTGACAACGTAAGTATAGCTAGCTGTTGAACATGTCAAGTCGCCTGATATTGGGCTGTCCGATCCAAGAACTCCATTCTTTCCAGGCTGACAGGATTCTCTCTCCATTCTGGGAAATATTCTATTGCCGTCAAGCACCAAAAGTTCCAACAGATCCTGATATTCCACTCATGATATACAGCGAAATCTATGTTGCAAGAATAGTGGAGAAAAGAATTCAGTCCCTCCATCATCTCCAGCCGAGATGTTCAAAAATTGTTAGATCCTGTCATCGTTAAGCATGAAAAGAAACAGAGTGCAAGTATGTTGGTGCAGGCTGAAGATGAAGACAGCAAAATAAAAAAATAAAAAAATAAAAAGCATCTAAATTTTAATGAGCAAAATGAGTGAAACCGAAATTGGCAGGTTTTCTCTCTCTCTCTAATAACAATAATAACATTTGTTTTTCTAGAAGGTTTACAAAATCTTAAATAAATTAGATACTCTATCTTAATTAGAAAACAAAAATAAAATATGAGATTACAAAGAAAGTATAAAATTAAAAAATAACAAGAAATCCAAAATTAGTAATGAAAATCACAAAAACTGTCAAAATCAGGACTAGAGGTGAGACCTGCAAAATCTAAAGATTTGATAATAAAAAAAGATTTTCAAAAACTCACGTAAAAATTTGAGTATCATCCAACAGTCGAATCAAAAATTATTATTTTTTAAGTTGTTATTCTGGTCTGGCACAACCAAATTTCCTTTTTAATTTAAATTTATTCTATTGGTTTATAAATATATATGCTATGTCATTCATATTTTTTTTTCTAGAATATATTTTTATCTAATTATAAATTCATACATGATTACCTATAACCATTTATTATCCCGCGCAAGATGGTTATAGCATGGTATCAGCTTGAGATCCACATCAAGAGATTGCAAAAGAGAACTCTCTCCTTGTTCAAAAGGGTTTCATCCTAGTCTAAAGTATCAGTGTTCAGTCCCTCGTCTTTCATTTAAGCATCGGGCTTGCAAATTATTTAATGGAGCAAGACTCGTAGTACCGAGCAAAGGCCTTGAAGATTTTGAAGAAAAAAAGAAATATTATTTTGCATTCCATGTGGTGTGTTTGTTAGATTAATCTTCTAGCTAGTTGATGGGTGCGTTTAGAGCTACCAAAAATCAAAGTTTGTTTTGGATTAAAAAAGACTCTAAGAAGACGCTGTTTTAGTTTTTTAAAACTTTAGACAGTGTTGATTCAGTTTTTTATCAAGATTTAGGAAAAAAGAAAGACTTTGTTCTTGGACTAGACGTTGTTTTAGTCTACTGTTGGAGTCAGGGTAGTTAGCTTAATTGGACATTTAAATATGTAGACTTTGGAGCATGAGAAGTAAATCAAATGAAGCACACCTAACATGTGGGCTCATGCAGACGTTCCTGAAGAGTTTGTTTTAGTCGTATAAAAGAAACCAAATGCACACTTGGCTTGCTGTCTGTAACTGTTCTCCTCCTAGCTTTTTATGACAAGACAAACAATGAATGAAACCTTAAATTAACAATAGCTTATGTCTACTTTTTTTTCTTTTTTTTTTTTGTCCGGACAAGCTTGCACCTTGACTACTTGTTCTTGACGTTCATTGCAGTCTTATAAAACTGGTGTTGAAGAGAATACCTTCCCGTGTTTTCTCCACTGAACAACCTGCCCCTACTTCGATTCCAAGTCAGAGAATTCTCTTCTTCCAATAAAAATAAACACATGGCTTGTTCCAATGCCAGTCAAATTTGGATTCTGTAATTTTAAGGCTCTGAAGCAAAGTTTGTGTCTTCGAAGCTTCTCGATGGAAGAGACAGTGTTGCAAAGCTAAAGCTTTTAGCTTGTGTTCGATAATATTATTGAAAGAATCCTCAAATTATTACCTTTTTTTTCATGTTAAAATCAACAAAAAATATTAGTTTAATATTTTCTTAATAAAGAATATTGAAAATGTTTAGACTCGCGCCCTTTAAGACCCCCCCCCCCCTCATGTGCCACTATCAACCACTACCAAGCAACTCACAAAAATCCCTTTGACATTTCACCTTCTAGCTCTCGTTTTCTCTTAGGACTATCTCAGGTTTCCAAATTCTTAGTTTTCTTCCGAGTCTAGCTATACCGTTTGTTGAATCTTAAGGCATTCCTTGCAAAACCCAGCTTCCTTTAGACTATGAGTTCTGTTTTGAATCATGTCTTGCTGTTATGCTGGTACTTTGTGTCTGCCTATACAGTGTCTGGCTTGAACTATGATGGGTCGACTCTGTTGTCACTCCTGAGGCAGTGGAATTCTGTGCCTCCTTCCATAACTTCAAGCTGGAATGCATCAGACTCGACTCCATGTTCTTGGCTAGGTATAGGATGTGATAGTAGAACCCATAGTGTAGTTTCTTTGAACCTCTCTGGTTATGCAATTTCTGGTCAATTGGGACCAGAGATTGGACTCTTAAAGCATTTGAAAACCATCGATTTGAACACCGGTAATTTCTCTGGTGACATACCCTCCCAGTTAGGCAATTGTAGTCTACTTGAGCACTTGGATTTGTCCATTAATAGCTTTACTGGAAAAATACCTGATGCCTTTAAGTGCCTTCAAAATTTGCAGTATTTGAGTCTTTCCTTTAATTCTCTCTCTGGTGAGATACCTGAGAGTCTAACCAAGCTTGAAAGCCTTGCTGAGTTGCTTCTCGATCATAATAGTCTTGAGGGTAGAATTCCTACAGGTTTCAGCAGTTACAAGAATTTGGACACCTTAGATATGTCCTTCAATAGCTTTAGTGGGGGTTTCCCTTCAGACCTTGGCAATTTTAGCAGCTTAGCAATCTTGGCCATTATTAATAGTCACTTAAGAGGTGCCATCCCATCTTCCTTTGGCCACCTAAAAAATCTTTCTTACCTTGACCTCTCCCAGAATCAATTGTCTGGGAGGATTCCTCCTGAACTTGGGGATTGCGAGTCGTTGACGACCTTAAACCTGTACACAAATCAACTTGAGGGAGAGATTCCGGGTGAATTGGGGAGGCTAAGCAAATTAGAGAACCTGGAATTGTTTGACAATCGCTTGAGTGGTGAAATTCCTATCAGCATTTGGAAGATTGCAAGTCTTAAGAGCATCTATGTGTACAACAACAGCCTTTCTGGTGAATTACCGCTTGAGATGACTGAGCTCAGGCAACTACAGAATATCTCACTGGCACAAAATCAATTCTATGGGGTCATTCCCCAAACTTTGGGAATCAACAGCAGCTTATTGTGGCTCGATGTCTTTGGCAACAAGTTCACTGGTGAAATTCCGCCAAATCTTTGCTACGGGCAGCAATTGAGAATTCTTGTTATGGGTTCCAACCAACTTCAGGGCAGCATTCCTTCTGATGTGGGAGGCTGCCCAACACTCTGGAGATTGACCCTCGAGGAGAACAACCTCTCAGGTACCCTTCCACAGTTCGCAGAAAATCCTATCCTCCTGTACATGGACATCAGCAAAAATGACATTACGGGCCCAATTCCGCCCAGCATTGGGAATTGTAGTGGTCTCACTGTCATTCGTCTTTCCATGAACAAGCTTACAGGGTCCATACCCTCAGAGCTAGGTAATCTTATAAACCTTCTGGTAGTGGATCTTTCATCCAACCAACTGGAAGGTTCTTTGCCATCTCAGCTGTCAAGGAGTTACAAACTAGGCGAGTTTGATGTGGGGTTTAATTCACTGAATGGCACAATTCCGTCAAGTTTGAGGAACTGGACGAGCTTATCCACTTTGGTTTTAAGTGAGAATCATTTTACCGGGGGCATTCCACCTTTCCTGCCAGAACTTGGAATGCTTACAGAGCTACGACTTGGTGGGAATATTCTAGGAGGTGTGATTCCTTCATCCATTGGATCGGTGCGGAGTCTGAAGTATGCCTTGAATCTCAGCAGCAATGGATTCGTCGGAAAACTTCCTTCCGAGCTAGGGAACTTGAAAATGCTTGAAAGACTCGATATATCAAACAATAATCTGACAGGAACTCTAGCAATTCTTGATCATATCCTTTCATGGGACAAGGTCAATGTTTCAAACAATCATTTCACAGGTGCAATACCGGAAACACTGATGGACTTGCTTAACTATTCTCCGTCATCATTCTTGGGCAATCCTGGCCTATGTGTCATGTGTTCTCCATCAAGCCGCATAACATGCCCCAAGAACAGAAATTTATTGCCATGTGACAGTCAAACAAGCAATCAAAATGGACTATCTAAAGTGGCAATCGTAATGATAGCCCTTGCTCCTGTTGCTGCTGTTTCTGTGCTTCTTGGAGTGGTTTACTTGTTTATCAGGCGCAGAAGATATAATCAGGATGTTAGGATCACTTCTCTGGAGGGCCCATCTGCACAACTCAACAAGGTGCTGGAAGTTACCGAGAATCTAAATGACAGACATATCATTGGGAGGGGAGCTCATGGAACAGTTTATAAGGCTTCATTGGGAGGAGACAAAATCTTTGCAGTAAAAAAAATTGTATTTGCAGGCCACAAAGAAAGGAACAAAAGCATGGTTAGAGAAATTCAGACCATTGGGAAAATCAGGCACCGGAATCTGCTCAAATTGGAGGAGTTTTGGTTTCAAAAGGACTACGGTCTAATCCTGTTTACTTACATGCAAAATGGGAGCCTCTATGATGTCTTACATGGAACCAGAGCACCACCAATCCTGGATTGGGAAATGCGGTATAAGATAGCTATTGGAATTGCACATGGATTGGAATATATCCACTATGATTGTGATCCTCCTATAGTGCATAGAGACATCAAACCAGAAAACATTCTTTTAGACTCTGATATGGAGCCTCATATCTCTGATTTTGGCATAGCTAAGCTAATGGATCAGTCTTCTGCTTCAGCACAGTCCCTCTCTGTTGCGGGAACTATTGGATATATAGCTCCAGGTAACATGTTCACCTACTGTTTTAAGCATCTACTTATTATGTTATCCTGCTAATGTATTTCTTGTAGAGAAAATCTAATCATCTTTCGCTTTCACAGAAAACGCATTTACGACAATAAAGACGAAGGAATCTGATGTTTATAGTTATGGGGTTGTTTTGCTTGAGCTTATAACTAGAAAGAAGGCACTGGATTCCTCATTTACGGAGGGAACAGCGGAGGGAACAGCTATTGTAGGGTGGGTTAGGTCTGTTTGGAACATCAGGGAAGACATCAACAGGATTGCTGATTCAAGTCTTGGAGAGGAATTTTTGAGTTCTTACAGCATCAAGGATCAAGTCATTAACGTGCTTTTGATGGCTTTGAGATGTACTGAAGAAGAGCCTAGCCAAAGACCCTCAATGAGAGATGTTGT
Organism: Populus alba; assembly: GCF_005239225.2. Lineage (NCBI taxonomy): Eukaryota > Viridiplantae > Streptophyta > Magnoliopsida > Malpighiales > Salicaceae > Populus > Populus alba. The sequence goes on from NC_133291.1 coordinate 295,563, forward strand.
CAGGCAATTAGTAAAAGCAAACGATCTTAGAAGAAGGAAGTGAAACTAGAGTACTTTTATTGACGGATTGATTCTATCAGATAGTGCGGTCCCTCTTCTCCGCATGTTTTTGTGCAGGGATCCCTGGTTTTTCAATCAATGCTCCTTAAACATTTCCATTTCTTGAGAGATTTCTTACAAATTGTTTCTTGTATCAGAGGGGTGATAATGTTTCCTTTGTATCTCAGAATTTTTAGGACGTTAGCTTTGGAATTTTGAACAAAATGACATCTTAGTTTGAATCATCAATCATGAATTCTTGATCACTCTCACTAACGTTGAGACTAGCTACCACCATATGACTACTGTTTTCATAAGATGAACAATATTCCACCTTTGAGTTGAGCAGATCATAGTCTCAATGATTTTGTTGAGGTTGTTATGCTATTCAATAACACATGGCAACTTCCTAGCAATTCCTCAGTTCATTTTGAATGTTTCTCTCTATATATGTACCAGACACGGCAAAACTTAGGCCAAATCCACTTGGGAAGGTAAAGTCGGTTTGAAATAAAAAATGGGGGCGATGCAAATATTTGATGTCCGAGACAAGCTGAGAAGAAAAGAAGACGCAAGATCATTATGTCCATGCTTGTGGAGGGCCAGTGATGGCAATGGATTATGATTCCCATTTATATTTCTGTTTCATCCCAATCTCCCAGAAAGTCAAGAGGAAGTTTTCCTGCGTTGTCTGCTCCAGACGACTGGTTCTTGCTCAATGATCTTTATTCTCACCACACAGTCTTGAATATATCATCATATCCAATGCGGGGCAAGCTCTCTGTATCTCAATGTGATAAGGGTCATGCTAGCTACTGTGCGTTGATGTCTGATGAAAATAATATACATCTGTGATTTGCAGACAGCATATATATATCATGTAATATTGTTTATAGTGATTCCCAGCATATATGTAGTATTATTTTGCATTCCAAATGGTGTGTTTGTTAGATTAATCTTCTAGCTAGTTGATGGGTACGATTTAGAGCTACCAAAAATCAAAAAAAAATTTGGATTAAAAAAGGCTCTAAAAAGATGTTGATTCAGTTTTTTATAAAGATTTAGGAAAAAGGAAAGACTTTGTTCTTGGACTAGACGTTGTCTTAGTCTTCTGTTGGGGTCAGGGTAGTTAGCTTAATTGGACATTTAAATATGTAGATTTTGGAGCATGATAAGTAAATCAAATGAAGCACACCTAACATGTGGGCTCATGCAGACGTTCCTGAAGAGTTTGTTTTAGTCGTATAAAAGAAACCAAATGCAGACTTGGCTTGGTGTCTGTACCTGTTCTCTTAGCTTTTTATGACAAGACAACAATGAATGAAACCTTAAATTAACAATAGCTTATATGTACTTGTTCTTGGCGTTCATTGCAGTATTATAAAACTGTTATTGAAGAAAAAGTTTGTGTCTTTGAAGCTTCTTGATGGAAGCTTTTTGCTTGTGCTCGATAATATTATTGAAAGAATCTTCGAATTATTACTTTTTATTTTATTTTCATGTGTTCATATTAAAATCAACTAAAAATATTAATTCAATATTTTCTTAATAAAGAATATTTTAAAAATCATTGTAGCTTTAATTATTTTCTGAAAAACATGGTGGCTACTAAACTAATTTGATTTTGCGTTTCAAAATGACTTATAGTTATTTACCAGATATATCGCATCCTTCCATAAATTTCCATCCCATATACCTCGTATGGCTTGGAAAGAAATGACTTATAGTTAAATACCAGATATATTGCATCACTATGTTGTGGGTTCATTTTTTCTTTTATAAAAATTTAAAATTCAAGAGAATTCAGTTCTATCACATATTCAAGAGATTAGGCTCCAATCTTGACACCAAACATAAACGCTTTTGAAACCGATGTTTATGTTAGAAAACTCAATGGTGATGCTCTTGTTTTTTTTCTAACACCCCCCTTTGAAGATAAGAAAAGAAAAGATCTTCGGCTCCAGAATTTTCTTTTTTTGCACGGTGTAAACCATATTCTTAGAATAAAATTATTCTAAGCCTCACGTTGAAATGGTTATCCATTTCTATCCCAAGTCAAGCCTTCGAATTCTCGGTTAATATGGTTGAGGAAGGAAATGATTTACTTCATGATACCAAAGAAAAGTTTAATGGCAGTTCAGAAAAATCCTTTTGGAAGTCAGTTTATGAGTTCAAACTGAATTTCTTCAGATATTTCATCTAAGTATGCAAGGGAAGGTACACCTATCTATCCCATCAGTGCTCTAAACACGTGTCCTTGAGTTTGCAGATGGAAAAGGTTTGTTTCTCTTTGATGTGAATAGCTGCTGCATCTCTCTCCAAATTCCTGCTTCTGATCACCAAGAAACTTTGTTTTGAATATTTTTCATATTCAAATAGGAATTTTATTCATGACCTCAAGGGTAGTGTTCTGGCCATTCTTTGGCATACATGTTTTTCTGCTCTTGTCTTTTCCTGGCTTGCACGTTCCTTGCTTTTCTGCTGAAGCCACCTCTAGGATTGCCAAGAATGAGACAGATCAACTGGCTCTGGTTGAATTCAAGACCCATATAACCGATGACCCTCTTGGTGTTTTGAGGTCGTGGAATAACTCAATACATTTCTGCCAATGGCATGGCGTTCTTTGCGGTCGCCGGCATCAAAGGGTCATTGCATTGGATTTAGGGTCCTATAAACTAGCCGGGTACATATCACCTCATGTCGGAAATTTAAGCTTCTTGAGACTATTAGATCTAACAAACAACAGTCTTAGCCAAGAAATACCACCTGAATTAGGCAATTTATCAAGGCTAAAATACTTGTATCTAAATAACAATTCGCTCAGTGGCGAAATTCCTTCCAATGTTTCCTTTTGCTTCAACCTCGTTCACTTTCTTGTTAATTGGAACCTGCTGGTAGGGAAAATTCCTGCTGAGTTTGCTACCCTGTCAAAGCTTGAGATGTTTTTCATTCATGCCAACAATCTCACAGGAGGAATCCCTGTCACGTTTGGTAACTTGACATCTCTTCAGAGATTTTCTGCCACTCAAAATAATATTGGCGGTAGTATCCCTGATACTATTGGAAAACTGGCAAATCTCACACATATCGCTCTCAATGGTAATAGGTTTTCAGGTTCAATCCCTCCTTCATTCTTCAATCTCTCTTCTATCAGAGATTTTGAAATTTCATACAATCAACTTGAAGGAACTCTTCCTTCAAACTTAGGCATCACTCTTCCCAATCTGCAAGGTCTTGGCCTTAGCGGTAACCAATTTACTGGCTCTATTCCTTTTACAATATCTAATGCAACAAATCTGGAATACCTTGCAAGCAACGGCAACAAACATACTGGATCAGTACCTACTTTAGAAAGGTTGAATAGGCTAGGGGGTTCTTAAGCTTAAGCTCCAACCATCTTGGAAATGGAAGAACTAGTGATTTGGACTTTTTGCGGTCTTTGCTCAATGCCACTTACTTAGAGATCTTGGCTCTAAATGATAACAACTTTGGTGGGATATTTCCTGAATTTATTGGGAACTCCACTTGGCTTAGAATTTTGTTTCTAGATGGCAATAGAATATCTGGAAGCATCCCAAATGGGATACAGAATCTTGTCAACCTGGAAATAATGGAGCTGTGGGAGAACCAAATATCAGGTGCTATCCCCCCTGAGATTGGACATCTTCAACAGCTAAATAGGCTAAGGCTGGAGAGAAACAGATTATCAGGTAACATTCCGTCCTCTCTAGGGAATCTGACTAGTTTAACTTCTCTTTATTTAGGACAAAATAATCTCCAAGGTAGTATCCCCTCAAGTTTAGGCTTATGCGAGAATTTGCTTGAATTGGATCTTTCTCTAAACAATCTGAGTGGCACCATACCCAAAGAACTTGTCAGCCTGTCAGCGTTATCCATTTTTATGAATTTGTCTCACAACCTCTTGAATGGTTCCCTTCCAGAAGAAGTTGGAAATTTGAAAAACTTGGGTGCTTTGGATGTCTCTGATAACATGTTATCTGGTGAAATTCCTACAAGTCTTGGCAGCTGCGTTTCATTGGAATTTCTACGCATGCAAAGAAACTTCTTATCAGGGGAATTGCCTTCATCTTTGAGGTCTTTGAAAGGCATTCGGATGTTAGATCTTTCTCGCAACAATTTAACAGGCCAACTCCCAAAATTTCTCGAGCAGTTCGACTTGCAGTACTTGAATCTGTCTTTCAATGATTTCGATGGTGAGATGCTCCTACAAGGTGTCTTCAAGAATGCAAGCGTGGTTTCAGTACAAGGGAACAGTAGGCTTTGTTGGGGTGTTATACCGCCTTGCAAGTTTCAGAATTCCACTAAAGGGAGACTGGCCCTTATGTTCAAGATAATAATCTCTGTCGTGTTTGGGGTCCTAGGAGTAACTGCTCTGTTGTCTACAGTATACTTCTGTTGGTTAAGGAAGAAAGGAAAGGGACCTGACTTGAGCAATTCAGAAAACTTGACTTTGCGACTTTCTTATCAAAGTCTCGTTGCTGCTACTGATGGGTTTTCCTCAGCTCATTTGATTGGAGAAGGCAGCTTTGGGTCTGTGTATAAAGGAGTGATCGACGAGTTGGGAACTACAGTTGCCATCAAAGTACTCAACCTTCTTCGACGAGGAGCTTCCAAGAGTTTTGCAGCTGAGTGTGAGGCCTTGAGAAACATAAGGCATCGCAACCTTGTCAAGATACTGACAGCATGTTCTGGTGTTGATTACAAAGGTAATGACTTCAAGGCTTTGATTTATGAGTTTATGGTCAATGACAGCCTAGAGAAGTGGCTACATCCAACTCCCATAACAGATGAGGTGAATGAGGCACCAAGGAGCTTAAATCTTCTTCAGAGACTAAACATTGCGATTGATGTTGCTTCTGCACTGGAATATCTTCACAATGACTGCCAACCACCTGTAGTTCATTGTGATCTCAAACCAAGCAATATTCTTCTAGATGAGGATATGACTGCACATGTTGGTGACTTTGGAATAGCCAGAATCCTTCCAGAAGCAGCCATGGACTTGTCCAATAATGTGACCAGCAGCTCTATTGGAGTAAGAGGAACTACGGGATATACAGCTCCAGGTATATACTAGATGCCATTCTTTAGCTTCTTATCTCATTTAGTTACTTCTTCATTTTACATTTGAACCTTAAAAAGATTTCATATTATGCTATGCAAGCATTAGTAAGAGCTGTAACCCTTCACATTCCTTTAAGTTCTAACTGTTTGCTTAGAACTGTAACCAAGACATACTTTCTTGAAATTGCAGAATATGGCATGGGAAATGAGGTGTCAACATATGGTGATGTTTACAGCTACGGAGTCCTTCTGTTGGAGATGTTCACTGGAAAGAGACCTACAAACGACATGTTCAATGACAGTTTGAGCCTTAGTAGGTTTGTTAAGGCAGCTCTGCCTGTGCAAGTCTTAGAAATTGCAGATCCAATACTTGTTCAAGAAGTGGAAGGAGAGACAAGTGTAAACACTCCTCACGGTCACAGAATTCAGGAGTGCTTGGCTTCAATATTTACAATCGGAGTTGCTTGTTCTGAGGAAATTCCAAGAGAAAGAAAGGGCATCAGTAATGTTGTTACTGAACTGCATTCAATCAGAAACAAACTCTGATGAAACTGAGAGGGGGTGGCAGAAACCATGAGAAGTAATATTTTCCAGTTACAGGTGACTGGCATGTTATCTTGTTTTACAGTACTAAAGGTTCCTGATTAGATTTACTTCTTTTACCAATATTTACTCCATTTATATGAATTTTGTTTTTTTACCCTCATTTCAGGTTGCACGAAGTAGATATTCCTTCTGCAGATTCAAGCAGCAGCAGCAGCAGCAATAATAATAATAATAATGAGTGTTATTCTGTTTTTAATTCCAACTACTAGCACTTTCTTTTCCTTGCTGAAATGTACTTGAATCTTAATGTTTTTCATGTTTTGTTTATCTTGGTGTGTGCAAATTACTTGTCAAACTATGTTACGTTACATAAAATTACTATCATTTGTTATTATGTCATGATAAAAATAATAATAATAATAATAATAAAAACCAAGAAAACATATCCTCGTACCTACTATTTTGAAGGTATTGTGGGAATATATTATATTATATTTGACTAGTGAAAAAAAATATTTAGTTTATTATAATATAAATATTAAAAATTATCCAATATAAGTCTAGAATGCATATAATTTTAAATTTATAAAATATATAAATTAAATTAAAGACAAATATATTTTTAACATAAATATAATAAAAAGAATACTGAAACACATACTAAGTATGTACATTCAATTTTTTATGTCTTTTCATTAGGATGGGTTCTTATTTGTATATTCTTATTCTGTATTTTATCAAACTCTTATTTGTAGAGACAACATAGTTTTTTATTTATGTGGAAGCTATAAATATTTTAATTTTATTTGTTATGATATTCATAAATGGTTAATAATATTATAAAGATTTAATTGCAATATATATAAATTAAAGTTTTTGGCATGCATTCTAATAATAATGCTCAAATTAAAAAAAAAAAAAATTTATTATTGTCAATGATGAATCAAATTGTCCTTATAAGACTTTATTGATTTGAAAGAAAAAAACCAAAATATAAAAAAAAATGAAAATATTAAAAATAAAATGAGAAAGATTGTGAAAAAATCTAAAAAAAATTAAGATAAAAACTCTATTATCCTCTTTATAGTAAATTTTAAAAGTTAAAAAGTTAAAAAAAATTAATAAGAATTAATTTATACTATTATTAAATTAGCCAGAATTAAATCTAGAAAAATCATGAATATTTTAAAATTAATTTCTAATTCATCCATAATTTATTCAAATATGTTAATTAAATAAATTTGGAACATAAATAACAAAAATTAACTTTAAAACTGTCATGAAAACTGATATTTTTTTGTATCTATTTTCATCTCTCCAAGTAACCATGTATATATCTCATAAGTCCTGAAAGAGTAACTAAACCGCAAGATGCTCTCCTTTAATCCTTACCCTTTTTTCCTCTTTAAAACAAATGGTTGATCCTGACCTTTTCCTTAACTTTCTTGTGCAATATTGACATTTAGATGGTAGCCTTCACTCGTCTTCCATGTGACTTGTGTATTAAAACAGTGTGTTTTCAAAGAAAATTTGGCATTGAGAATAATCTAAGACATTTAAGATCAAATATTTAATTTAATAGATCTGTAACCTAATTGAACATTTAGCATAGATTAGGGACTAAATTAGGTTTCCTTGTGATATGAAAGTGTGGCAGAGACGAAGCTTCCCGCCGACCCTTCACTCGTCTTCCATGTGACTTCTTTTCTTTTCTTTTAAGATGGGGACCCGCCTTGGCATCTTCCTTGTTCATTCATTCATGAAGGCCTCCCAGGAAACTGCCTGACAGGTCCTGGAAAGAGGCTTGCGAAGTTGCATGGCGACTTCCTAGCAATTCCTCGGTTCATTTTGAATGTTTCTCTCTGTTTATATATACCAGACACGGCAAAACTTAGGCCAAATCCACTTGGGAAGGTAAAGTGGGTTTGAAATAAAAAATGGGGGCGATGCAAATATTTGATGTCCGAGACAAGCTGAGAAGAAAAGAAGACGCAAGATCATTATGTCCATGCTGTGGAGGGCCAGTGATGGCAATGGATTATGATTCGCATTTATACTTCTGCTTCATCCCAATCTCCCAGAAAGTCAAGAGGAAGTTTTCCTGCGTTGTCTGCTCCAGACGACTGGTTCTTGCTCAATGATCTTTAATCTCTCCACACAGTCTTGAATATATCGTCATATCCAGTGCCGGGCAAGCCCTCTGTATCTCAATGTGATCAGGGTCATGCTAGCTTCTGTGCGTTGATGTCTGATGAAAATAATATACATCTGTGATTTGCAGACAGCATATATATATATATATATATATCATGTAATATTGTTTATAGTGATTCCCAGGTAGCTGTAATGCTTGTTATGGTATATGAACATCAACTGGCTTCGTCATCAATGTCACAGTGTTCCCCTGCATTCAAGCGCAGCTCATCTTCAAATTTTTATAATGTTAAGGTTGGGATATGAATTAATTTATAACCACCGCTTTTATAATCCATGCGTTCTGGAGATTTGAGGAATTTTTCGCCAATTTAGCTCCCAGTTTATTGTCTTTTCTTAGGGTTTATATCAAGTAGTGTTTGGTATTATATTAGACAGATTTCTCTCAAGTATTCACACATGGTTTTTTGACACAGCCATAATGGAAGTTAGATCATGTAGTTTCTCGCAGTTGAGAACTTTGATTTTGAACTAAAAGATGCTTAACTGAACTCTTCGTTACGTTGCTTAGCCCCTGGGAACAAAAACATGAGTCATAGAAACCCTTTTATTTCAGCAACAAAAAGTTGTTGTACGTGCTTAATTTTTGTATTTTAAAATATTTTTGAAAAATAAATATCCCTTTTGATTTTTTTTCAAGTGAAAAACATTTAAAAAACAACTATCATACTCTTAAATTAAGATAGATTTCAAGATTAACAAAAGTTATTCTAAAATAAAATTTAAAAAAAATGTATCGCATTACGAAAAAAATACCATGCACTAATAATCTTGAATGTAATGGGGGATCTTAACCATATAAATGAAAGGGGTATGGAATTTGAAAAAGGAGCTAAAGAATGAGAAATTCTCTATAATTTTTTATTATTATTATTTGGACATTTAAATGGGTCATAGCCCAAATCTAAGTTTGGGCCTTCTTCCACTCTCATAACTTAAAATATAATTCTCCCATATATTAACGGCCTAGATCACTTATCCCTTAAAAAGCCCTTCACAATCGCCAGGTCCAAAAAATTAAAGCAACCTCAAAACCCTCTGTAATTACACAACACTCTCTGTCTCCTGCTATATACTCTCCTTAAAAACCCTAACCCTTCCTCTCTGATCCTCTACAGCACGAGCAGAGCTTAAACCAGGCACGTTCTTATCTCGGTGAGTCAACTTGGATCCTGCACTCAAATCTCCCTTGTATTTCACTTCCATTTCTCTCTCTCGATCTACTTGAACCCCTGCCGCTTTGGTATTCAGCTTGTCGTTAAATCTTATTTCTAATGGCTTATTTTCAAAAAAGTTTTTATTTTTGAATCACGATTTATTTTAGCAGGGTTAATTATTAATTATTTTTAGCTATTAATTATAAATAGGAATTTTGTTTTTTTTTTAGGAATAGATTTTGAGGAATTTTGTTGTTGATCATTGATGATTTTGAGGGGTTGTGTTAGCGGGGAGATTGTTAAAATTGTTCAGGGATGGGTGAAGAGGTGATGGTAGCTGTTCCGGAGTCGGTACTGAAGAAGCGGAAGAGAGAGGAGGAGTGGGCATTGGCTAAGAACCAGGAGCTTGCTGCTACTAAGAAAAAGAATGCTGAGAACCGAAAGATCATTTTCAATAGAGCTAAGCAATACTCAAAAGAGTACGAGGAGCAGGTATACTCTGTTTTTTTAATTTAGATTACATCTTCATTGGGGTTTTTTTTTTCGAGGATTGGTTTTTGAATGCAATGGATTTTTTTTATGGAGATTTTAGGGAAAGCAACTTGTACAACTGAAGCGTGAGGCGAGGTTGAAGGGTGGATTTTATGTTGACCCTGAGGCTAAGCTCTTGTTTATTATTCGCATCCGGGGGTATGTGGTTGGATTTTTTGTTGGTTTTTAGTGTCTTTGTTAAGTTTAAAGTTTTATGTGAATTTTCTAATGTATGTAACATTTGGGTTTCAGAATCAATGCCATGCACCCCAAGACCAGGTCAATCTTGCAGCTTTTGCGTTTGAGACAGGTAGCATTTGAAACCTTTCGACCTCTAAATGATTCCAACTAATTAGCTATGTTCATGTTATGATGATATCTGCTTAGCCATTTAGTAGTTGATCTGGATACATGAGGCAGCTGTTGGATGTTTTTTCATTAGTTTATCTTCATTTTCTTGCTATATAGGAAGATGACCATAATGTAGTAATACTATATTACATCACCCATGTAGCCATAGGGACACTTTAATTAATTTCAAGGTTTTGTAATTCTTATAAGCAGACTACAGTTTTGTGATCATTGTTAGTTAGGAGGCACTTTCCATTTAGAGGCTCATGTGATCTAATTATGCTGTTTATTTGAAATTTAAAACTCATACTGTCTTCTTTTTTCTGTCAGATCTTCAACGGTGTCTTCCTCAAAGTAAACAAGGCAACAGTGAATATGCTGCGCAGGGTTGAACCTTATGTGACCTATGGGTATGCATCTCGTCTTTGAAATTTTGATTTTACCAATGGCTCTTTGTTATGCATGTCCCCATTTCTAATGCATTTGCATTTTAGATATCCCAACTTGAAAAGCGTGAGAGAATTGATTTACAAGAGAGGCTTTGGGAAGTTGAACCAGCAGAGAATTCCCTTGACTGATAACTCAATCATCGAGCAGGTTTGTGTCCTTTGTTTGCATGCAAGTACTATTTTAGGATGGGAAGCATTTGCTTTATCATGTTGCTAACATGCTGCATTGTCATCACAGGGTCTGGGTAAGCATGGCATTATCTGCGTGGAAGATCTCATTCACGAGATCATAACAGTTGGGCCTCATTTTAAAGAGGCAAATAACTTCCTGTGGCCATTCCAGCTCAAGGCCCCGTTGGGTGGTTTGAAAAAGAAGAGGAATCACTATGTTGAAGGAGGAGATGCCGGAAACCGTGAGAACTATATTAACGAGTTTATCAGGAGAATGAATTAGGTTTTGGCAGGCTTTTGTTATTTAGTTGTCTGAGGTGACGGAAGAAATCTGAGATTAAAGAAGTTTAATGGGTTTAGTTAAGAATATTTTTTAAATTGAGGTTATAAAATAACTATAAAATATATTAATATATATATTAATATTAATGGTTTTAAATTTAAATATTACATATTTAACTACTATTATTATATCATAAAATAAATAATATTTTATATAAAATATTTTTTATTATTTCATTAAACTATTTATAATTTTATTATGTATAAAATTTTTATGACAAGAATATTATCAGGAATAAAATTGATATTATAGTATGAGTAAATTCAATTCATTCTAAATTAGTTTTTTTAAAAAAAAATTATTGTTCAAAGTAAACAGAATGAGTGAAATCAATTCATTATATTGGTTTTTCAAACAAATTTTTAAAAAAAAACTATTCACTTTAATAAACAGTGGAGAAAAGAAAAGCAACTAAAAGCTGTTTTGATTTTACTTGTGTTTTAAATGTAATATCTTCATTAGAAATAAATTGTGTTTTTTATATTTATCAAATAATTTTTTGGCTATGGTTATTTCAAATATAGAAGCAATTCCCATTAAAAATAAATTATGTTTTTGTATTTATCAAATACAAAATTAAACTGTGGTTACTTCAAACATAAAAGTAATATGTTTGGGATTGGTTTGAAAAGCGCTTTTCATAAAATTTGAAATTTTTTTTTTTTTTGTTTTAGCTTGGAAGTAATATGTTTTTGATGTTTTCAAATCATTTTGATGTGCTGATCTCAAAAATGATTTTTAAAAAATAAAAAAATATTATTGGCATGCTTTTCTAAGTGAAAAGCACTTTAAACAGCAACCACACTTCCAAACACCCTAGGCAAATAAAAGGTTGCTTACATTTCCTCATTCTCCATCTCCCTCGTGCTTCCATTGGAATGGTCTGTTGGGAAACAGAAATAACTTAGCTATTTTTAACCATGTTCTTTTGTCAAGTGGAGAGCTTGAGGTATTGCTCAAGTAGCACTTTGTTTCTCTAGCTCTTTCATTCACCTGTAATAACGGGCGAGCTCACGTGAGAAATGAGTGATACCAATGGGATGGATTTTTAGCACGTTGATGCTCATAATCAATATCTATAATTTGTCTATTATTCATCAAAAAAAATATCATTTGTCTAAATTCTATCAATTATTCAACGTCAGATGATATATATTGCATATATAAAAATTATTTTATATTAAACAATTAATAGTATGTACGATTTTAATACTACACACATGGATAGTATTTGCAATGTCACTGTGCAACACCTTTTTATATATGTGTGGTTGGATTTTGAATCGGACTGGTAATCCTCATGCTATATATAACTCGTTTGAGTGAATTATTTTGAATATGATATAGAATGATATTTTATTAAAAAAAAAAAAAACATTCGAGTTTGTATAGATTAGAATCTATCGGATTGGATTTTAAAATGCTCTCCCGTGAAATTTGATTCGTTGGAAATCCACGAATCGAGGCCTGCATAACTGCCGTCCAATGTTAGAGGGGATATCAAGATTTTCGAAACATTTTCAAGAGCATTAAAAATGAAGTGTGTGAAATCCAGCTCATTATCGTGAAAGGAGCAGAAAATGCACTAAAGAAACTGGTCACATTGCTCCACTACCGTTTTGTATTGCCATCGTATTCATTCTTCTACCATCTTGTCTGCTCTCAACCACCCATCTTGGACAACTTGTAACACTTGACATGCTTTGTTTCCAAGTAGCCCATTAGCTTCTTTTTCACAGTTTTTTACTTTATCTTTTTAGGGTCGCACAATCATATACACCTGTGCTCCGCTGGGGATTGAATTGTTTTTTTTTAAAAAAAAATTAAAAATATGAAGATATTTTGATAACATCATTAAATCCAATCAAGCAGGCAATCTTGAAATCTGTCAATACAGCTCTCTGCCTAGCTTGAGTCCTGAATTAAATCGTGCAGGAGCTGATAATATTAGATGATTTCAAAATCAATCATCAATACTAAAATAATTATTTATTTAAAATCACGATAACTATATAAAAAGTATAAAATAAAAATAAACCATAAATTTTATTTATCAACCAATTCAATATTGAATAAGAGTGAAATAAAAAAATAATTAGAAAAATAAATGACCGGAAACTAAAAAAAAACATATCAAGTTTGACGGGCAGGCCCATCAAACTAGTAATTTGGATAGCTTGGTCAAGGTTATCGAGACCTTTTTTTCAAAACCATGATAGCCTCATAAAAAGTAAAGCAAAATAAATTATGAAGCTTAATTCTCAAATAGTCCAGTATCAAATTATGAAATTAAAAAAAATATAAAAAAAACTTAAAAGTTAAACTTAAAACTTAAAAAAAAAACTTAAAAAACTGTATTGTGCAGTCAACAGTCAAAGGTATAAAAACGAAAAAAGAAACAAAAAGAAAAAACTAAAGGCATCAAACGATAACTAAATAGAAAAAAATTTAATATTAATGAACTAAATTAAATAAAAAATATTAATTAAAAAAAAAAAAACATATAAGAGGAAAAAAGTTAATGAAGAAAGAGAAAAAAAATTCTTAATTAACTATGAATCAACTGGGTTAACCTATCAAAATTTGGGATCTGTGTCATAAAAGTCTGATAATTAAATAGAAAAAAAATTAATATTAAAAAAAAAAAAATAAAAAAAGAAAGAAAAAAAAAAAAAAACTAAAGGCATCATTTTTTTCACTGTAGATTGCGCTGTGCAGTCCACGATAAAGGGCTTAAAAAGGAAAAGAAAAAGAAAAAAAAATAAAGGCACATGCCACGGGTAAATTTTTTTTTCTTGCATAAAAAATATCAAAAAAATGTTAAGATCTAAGAGTGTTAGGTTTTTCTGTAAAGATATACCCAAAAGCCTTGGGTTTAGCTACAACGCTTGACCCAAAAGTAATATTAATAATAATATTAAACTTACATGACTCAAGTTTAAATGAGTCTGACTGCAACATTAGACCAATAGCCTTGGATGTGGGTTTGGCTGCAAAAATTGTGTCATAAAAGTGTGATAATTAAATAGATTAACTAAAAAGAAAAAAAACACCAACATGAAAAAAAAAAACTAATGAAAAAAAAATTTTGAATTAACTGGGTTAATCCGTTAAACCTGGAATTCGCGTCATGAAAGTTTGATAACTGCGTAGAAAAAAAAAATTGACGGCTTAACCCATAATTAATTTGGTTAATCCATGAAACCAGGTTAACCCATAATTAATTTAACAAAATAAATTAAACGAAAAAATAATTAAAAAAGAAAAACCAGAAAAAAAAAATCTGGGTTAACCCATTAAACCCGGAATGTGTATTATAAAAGTTTGAGATAGAAAAAAAATTAACATTAACAAATTTTTTTAAAAAAAAAATCCATTAAAAAAACAAAGAAAAAAAAATTAAAACAGGAAAAAAACAAACAAACGAAAAAAAAAATGACAGCAAAATCCATTAAACAAAACAAAGAAAAAATGAAGAAAAAAAAACCTAAGAAAAAAAATGGAAAAAAAATGACAACTCAATTTTTACTGTTAATTTGGTTAACCTATGAAATCAGGTTAACCATAATTAATTTAACAAAATAAATTAAACAAAAATTAATTAAAAAGAAAAACCAGAAAAAAAAAATCTGGGTTAACCTATTAAACCCGGAATGTGTGTTATAAAAGTTTGAGATAGAAAAAAAATTTAACATTAACAAAAAAAATTTAAAAAAAAATCCATTAGAAAAAACAAAGAAAAAATGAAGAAAAAAACAAAAAAAAAAAAAAAACAAAAACAAACGGAAAAAAATAACAGCAAAATCCATTAAAAAAAAAACCGGAAAAAAGAATGACAGCATGATAGCTCAGCTTTTACTGTGGACTGTATAGTGCAGTCCACAGTAAAAGTCTGAGCTCTTTTAGCTATATACTAGTTATATGCCCCGCGCGATGCCGCGGGTCAATTATTTTTTGCATTTCAAAAATAGTCAGGATCTAAAAAATGTTAGGTTTTTTTACAAAATTTTACCCAAGAGTCTTAGGTTTGGTTGCAACGTCTAATCCAAGAGTAATATTTATAATATTAACAATAACATTAAACTTGGATTAACCCTTAGCATAAAAGTGTTTGGACTACAATACCAAACCCAATAGCATTGGACGCGGGTTTAACTGCAAGGCCGTATCATAAAAATATGATAATTAAATAGATTAGTTAAAAAAAAAACAAAAAAAAAAAAAACCAACAGGAAGAAAAAAACTAATGAAGAAAAAGAAAAAAAAATATGAATTAATTGGGTTAACCCTTCAAACCAGGTTAACCCGTTATACCTTGAATTCGCATCGTGAAAGTTTGATAATTAAAAAATGAAAAAAACAAATTAATGGGTTAACCCAGAATTAACCGGGCTAACTCGTTAAACCAGGTTAACCTGTCAAACCCGGAATCTGTATCATGAAAGTTTGATAACTAAATAGAAAAAAATTTAACATCAACAATTTAAATTAAATGAAAAAAATTAATTTAAAATAAAAAAAACAGCACAAAAAATAAATTTCAGGTTAACTCGTCAAACCAAGTTAACTTGTTAAACCCTAGATCGGTGTCATGAATGTCTGGTAACTAAATAAAAAAAAGTGAACATTAACAAACTTAACTAAATGAAAAAAATTAATTAAAAAGAAAAAAATCAAAAAAACTAATCCGGGTTAACTTGTCAAACCATGTTAACCCGTTAAATTCAGAATTTGTATCATGTAAGTCTGATAACTAAATAAAAAAAAAAATTAACATTAACAAACTAAATTAAATAAAAAATTTATGAAAATAAAAATAAATAAATAAATTAACGGGTCAACCCAGAATTAACTGGGGTTCTCCCGTGAAACCAGGTTAACCCGTGAAACTCGGGATATATGTCATGAAAGTCTAATAACTAAATAGAAAGAAATTTAACATTAACAAACTAAACTAAACGAAAAAAAATTAATTAAAAAGAAAAAAAGAAAAAAAAAGCAATTCTATTTTAACTTGTCAAACCAAGTTAACCCGTTAAATCCGGTAAACGTATAATGAAAATCTGACAACTAAACAAAAAAAAATTAAACATTAATAAACTAAATTAAACAAAAAAATTTTGTTAAAAAAAAAACAAAGGAAGTAGCAAAAAAAAATCCCAAAAAACATAAAAAAAAAAGGCTAAAAAAACTAAGACAAAAAAAAAAAAAAAAAAAAACGCCTAAGGAATCAGTGTTTTTACTGTGGAAATGAAAAAATTAATTAAAAAGAAAAACCAGAAAAAAAATTCTAAGTTAACCCGTTAAATTTGGAATGCGTTTTATAAAAGTTTGAGAGAGAAAAAAATTTAACATTAACAAAAAAAAAAATTTAAAAAATATCCATTAAAAAAACAAAGAAAAAATAAAGAAAAAGAAACTTTTTTTAAAAAAAAAAGGGACAGCTCAGAAAAAAAAAAAAAAAAAAACATTGCTTTACAGGGACAGTGTTTTACTGTGGACTGCACTGTGCAGTCCACAGTAAAACACTGATGCCTTTTAGCTATATACTAGTTATATGCCCCGCGCGATGCCGCGGGTCAATTATTTTTTGCATTTCAAAAATAGTCAGGATCTAAAAATGTTAGGTTTTTTTGCAAAAATTTTACCCAAGAGTCTTAGGTTTGGTTGCAACGTCTAATCCAAGAGTAATATTTATAATATTAACAATAACATTAAACTTGGATTAACCCTTAGCATAAAAGTGTTTGGACTACAATACCAAACCCAATAGCATTGGACGCGGGTTTAACTGCAAGGCCGTGTCATAAAAATGTGATAATTAAATAGATTAGTTAAAAAAAAAACAAAAAAAAAAACCAACAGGAAGAAAAAAACTAATGAAGAAAAAGAAAAAAAATATGAATTAATTGGGTTAACCCTTCAAACCAGGTTAACCCGTCATACCTTGAATTCGCATCGTGAAAGTTTGATAATTAAAAATGAAAAAACAAATTAATGGGTTAACCCAGAATTAACCGAGCTAACTCGTTAAACCAGGTTAACCTGTCAAACCCGAAATCCGTGTCATGAAAATTTGATAACTAAATAGAAAAAAATTTAACATCAACAATTTAAATTAAATGAAAAAAATTAATTTAAAATAATAAAAAAAAGAGCACAAAAAATAAATTTCAGGTTAACTCGTCAAACCAAGTTAACTTGTTAAACCCTGGATCGGTGTCATGAATGTCTGGTAACTAAATAAAAAAAAAAGTGAACATTAACAAACTTAACTAAATGAAAAAAAATTAATTAAAAAGAAAAAATCAAAAAGCTAATCCGGGTTAACTTGTCAAACCATGTTAACCCGTTAAATTCAGAATTTGTATCATGTAAGTCTGATAACTAAATAAAAAAAAAATTAACATTAACAAACTAAATTAAATAAAAAATTTATGAAAATAAAAATAAATAAAAAAATTAACGGGTCAACCCAGAATTAACTGGGTTCTCCCGTGAAACCAGGTTAACCCGTGAAACTCGGAATATATGTCATGAAAGTCTAATAACTAAATAGAAAGAAATTTAACATTAACAAACTAAACTAAACGAAAAAAAAATTAATTAAAAAGAAAAAAAGAAAAAAAAGCAATTCTATTTTAACTTGTCAAACCAAGTTAACCCGTTAAATCCGGTAAACGTATAATGAAAATCTGACAACTAAACAAAAAAAAATTAAACATTAATAAACTAAATTAAACAAAAAAATTTTGTTAAAAAAAAACAAAGGAAGTAGCAAAAAAAAATCCCAAAAAACATAAAAAAAAAACAGCTAAAAAAACTAAGACAACTTAAAAAAAAAAAAACGCCTAAGAATCAGTGTTTTACTGTGGAAATGAAAAAATTAATTAAAAAGAAAAACCAGAAAAAAAATTCTAAGTTAACCCGTTAAATTTGGAATGCGTTTTATAAAAGTTTGAGATAGAAAAAAATTTAACATTAACAAAAAAATTTTAAAAAAATATCCATTAAAAATAACAAAGAAAAAACGAAGAAAAAGAAAAGCAAACAGTAAAAAAAAAAATATAAATTAATTGGGTTAACCCTTAAACCAAGTTAACCCGTCAAACCTGAGATTCACGTCATGAAAGTTTAATAACTGCATATAAAAAAAAAATTAACAGGTTAGCCCATAATTAATTTGGTTAACTCATGAAACCAGGTTAACCTATAATTAATTTTATAAAATAAATTAAATAAAAAAATTAACTAAAAAGAAAAATCAGAAAAAAAATCTGGGTTAACCTGTTAAATACAGAATGCATGTTATAAAAGTTTGAGATATAAAAAAATTTAACATTAACAAAAAAAAAAAATTTAAAAAAATATCCATTAAAAAAACAAAGAAAAAATAAAGAAAAAGAAACTTTTTTTAAAAAAAAGGGACAGCTCAGAAAGAAAAAATGAAGAAAAAATAAACGAGAAAAAAAAAAAAAAAAAAAAAAAACCGTTGCTTTACAGGGACAGTGTTTTACTGTGGACTGCACAGTGCAGTCCACAGTAAAACACTGATGCCTTTTAGCTATATATATAATATAAATAATAATAATAATTTTATTAAAAAAAAAAAAAAAAACATTCGAGTTTGTATAGATTAGAATCTATCGGATTGGATTTTAAAATGCTCTCCCGTGAAATTTGATTCGTTGGAAATCCACGAATCGAGGCCTGCATAACTGCCGTCCAATGTTAGAGGGGATATCAAGATTTTCGAAACATTTTCAAGAGCATTAAAAATGAAGTGTGTGAAATCCAGCTCATTATCGTGAAAGGAGCAGAAAATGCACTAAAAGAAACTGGTCACATTGCTCCACTACCGTTTTGTATTGCCATCGTATTCATTCTTCTACCATCTTGTCTGCTCTCAACCACCCATCTTGGACAACTTGTAACACTTGACATGCTTTGTTTCCAAGTAGCCCATTAGCTTCTTTTTCACAGTTTTTTACTTTATCTTTTTAGGGTCGCACAATCATATACACCTGTGCTCCGCTGGGGATTGAATTGTTTTTAAAAAAAAAAAATTAAAAAATATGAAGATATTTTGATAACATCATTAAATCCAATCAGGCAGTCAATCTTGAAATCTGTCAGTACAGCTCTCTGCCTAGCTTGAGTCTTGAATTAAATCGTGCAGGAGCTGATAATATTAGATGATTTCAAAATCAATTATCAATACTAAAATAATATTTATTTAAAATCACGATAACTATATAAAAAGTATAAAATAAAAATAAACCATAAATTTTATTTATCAACCAATTCAATATTGAATAAGAGTGAAATAAAAAAAATAATTAGAAAAATAAATGACCGGAAACTAGAAAAAAACATATCAAGTTTGACGGGCAGGCCCATCAAACTAGTAATTTGGATAGCTTGGGTCAAGGTTATCGAGACCTTTTTTTCAAAACCATGATAGCCTCATAAAAAGTAAAGCAAAATAAATTATGAAGCTTAATTCTCAAATAGTCCAGTATCAAATTATAAAATTGAAAAAAAAATATAAAAAAAACTTAAAAGTTAAACTTGTCATACTCGTCAACAAGGCTATGGACTTTCTAGAATTTAATAACATGTTCTTTTTCAAAATTATTTTTTTTAACTATATGATACAAAAAAATAGACAATCATATTGCTAAGTTTTTTTTTTTTTTTTTTTTTTTAAGGTACCATGCTAAAACCGTAAACCAGGATAACCAGAGTTACCCTGCAAACCGGGTCATTGATTCCACAAAGTTTATTAACCTAGTTTTTTGAAATCATTTTTTATTTAATTAAATTTTTTAAAAAATACGTCATGTTGTGATTTTGATATATTTTTCTGATACTAACCCAATACTGAGATGTTTTTTTGATACTACAATAACCATATAAAAAAATAAGTTAAAATAAATCATTAACTCTAAATTCCTATCAATATATAATTCAATAATCAAAATTAAAAAAAAAACAATAACTAGAAAGGAAAAAAAAAATCAAAATAAATAAATAAATAAATAACTTCGAATTGTTATTGTAATCCAATAATAATAGGCGTAGATAAATAGTGATTTCTCTCACATCTTCAAGCTTTATTTATAACTAGCTTTTATACCCGTGCGATGCCACATGTCATTTTTTTTTTATAAAAAATATTAAAAAAATAAAAATTTAAAAAATCTTGGATTTTTCTGTAAAGTTATACCCAAGAATCCTGGGTTTGGCTGCAACGCCTGACCTAAGAGTAATATTTATAATATTAATAATAAAATTAAACTCACATAACCCAAGTTTAAGTGAGTCTGACTGCAACACCGGCCCCAAGAATATTGAATGTGGATCTGACTATAAGGTCGTGTCATAAAAGTATGATAATTAAATAGATTAATTAAAAAAACAAAGAAAAAAAACCAACAGAAAGGAAAAAACTAATGAAGAAAAAGAAAAAGAAATTGAATTAATGGGTTAACCCTTTAAACCAGGTTATCCCGTAAAACAAATAAATTTAATTTAAAAAAAATAAACACTGCAGCAAAAACATGTGGGGGAAACACTGCACCTAAAAAATAAATTTAACAAAGATAATTTAAAAAATAAACACGTGGGGGAAACACTGCAGCAAAACAAAAATCATGTAAGGGAAACACTGTAGTAATCGATAGTGTTTTTTCTTAAAAAAAAAAACTACAAAACTAAGTTGTCAACCAGCTTAATATATATAAAAAACCGAGATCCGTGTAATGAAAGTATGATAGCTAAATTAATTTTTTTTTCACATTAACAAACTAAATTAAACAAAAAAAATTCATTAAAATAAAGAAAAAAACATAAAGAAAAAAAACAAAAAAAAACCCATGGACAAAACAGGAAAAAAAAAAGAAAAACAAAAATGAAAACAAAAGAAGTCAAGTGTTTCACTGTGTGGACAGTGATACATTATATGTAAAAAACAGAAGAAACAAAAGCGAGGAAAAAAAAATAAAGCTGCTACAATGAAAAACCCACGCGGTAAAAAAAAACATGTAAAAAAAAAAGTTGTTGCAGTGAAAATTTTTTAAAAAAAAAAGCAAAAGGAAAAACCGTTACAGAAAAAAAAAAAACCAAAAAACAAAAAAAAAAGCCACAGAAAAAAAAACTGCAAAAAAAAAAACTGCAAAAAAAAGAAAAGCTCTAGCTTCAGTGAAAAAGCTATACGTTTTAGAGTTCTTATTAACCTTTTAAACAAGGATAATCCATCAAACATTAGATTCACGTAATGAAAGTTTAATAACTAGATAGAAAAAAAAAAATGACGGGTTAACCCATAATTAACTGGGTTAACCTGTCAAGCTTGGAATACGTGTCATGAAAGTCTGATAATTAAATAGAAAGAAATTTAACATTAACAAGCTAAACTAAATGAAAAAAAAATAATTAAAAACAAAAAAAATAAAATATCTAGTTAACTCATCAAACCAGGTTAACACGTCAAACTCGGGATCAATTAACGAACTAAATTAAAAAAAAATTAAAAGGAAAAAAAACTAAGAAAGAAGCCAAAAAAAACCCATAAAGGCATAAAAAACCAAAACAAATACAGAAAAAAAAAAGAAAACGAAAAATAATATATATTTATAATATAATAATATAATTATAATTATTATATATAAGTATAATTAAAAGGAGTGGGGAAGCTACAGTGCTTTCCCCACACCTTTTAGAATTCTTTAATAAAATACTTATTATTATTATTATTATATATAAGTATAATTAAAAGGGGTGGGAAGCTATAATGCTTTCCCATGTCTTTTAGAATTCTTTAATAATAACAACGTGGACTCGATCATGTTTTCAAAGTATTTGTCTACTTTTACAAAAGTTTGCTGTTTTTTCTCCTGTGTTGCATTCAAAGGACTGCTCTGCATGCCCCACTCGTTCACCGATCATGCTCTGGAACTAAAAGTCCATGTCCTTTATAGTTAAAGTTCAATAAATTTAATAAGATGATTAATTTTAAAATTTATAGAACTAATTGAAATATATGAAAATTGATTTAAATTTTTATATTAATAAAAAAAATTAAAAATGATGCATATGTGTTGTAACATGATTGTTAGGTGGTTTCTTGTATTGCACGTTGCAATTTTCTCCCGAGTCGCTTTCTTTTGTTTAGTCTAATTCAAGTTATTAAACTTGTTTCAGTTGATTCAAGAATTCTATATTGTATAGCTGGATTTAAGCTAAACTTGAAGTTGAATAAAATAATGTATTAGTCCGATAAAATTTACTTGACCTGCTGAGCTTTCAGTAATTTACTGATTAGATTAAACACAGTCTAAACATGATCAGCTAGTTCTGATAAATTAAAAAAAATAAAATGAAGTCGTTTTGTTTAAATGATTGATTGATCACG
Organism: Populus alba; assembly: GCF_005239225.2. NCBI lineage: Eukaryota > Viridiplantae > Streptophyta > Magnoliopsida > Malpighiales > Salicaceae > Populus > Populus alba. The sequence continues at coordinate 317,865 of NC_133291.1, forward strand.
ACGAGGTTATATTGGTGATTCAGACTGGCCACTGATTCAAATTTTCAAATTTGGTGTTTTTCCTCGCTAGAAAACGCTAGAAAATTTTCAAATTTTCAAATTTTCAAATTTGGTGTTTTTCCTCGCTAGAAAACGCTACACGTGTTTAGATTAAAATTGAGATGATAACATGGACATCTATTGGTCAATATTCTTCCGGACTTTTGCCTGAAGCTATTTAAGTTTTCAAACGATTTGAGGTGGAATCCACTCCCAAGCTACTTTTTTCTTTTCTTTTCTCTTCTTTTTTGGGTTTAGGAGATGCTTGAAAATATAATAATAATTATTTTTTAAAGTTTTTTTTAAATACATCAAAATAATATTTTTATTATTATTTAAAAATTATTTTTGATATTAAACTTAAAATGAAAACATTAAAAGATTTTTATTAAAAAAAACACTTTTAAAATATAAAACAAACAACACCACCACAGAATGAAAAAAACAAAGGTTTCTTCTCGATTTACGATCCGGTCAAAGTCAATGCAATGCAGTATAATTATTCCGATAACCTGAAATTGCGCCAAATTTTGCTCACGAGTGTGCTTTCCGGTGGTCAAATAGAGGGGTACAGGCCTCAAAGTCTTTCATGAACAATTGACTTGAGCTTGATGATGCAACAACATACAAGCCCCTGGCTCTCGGGGTTTTTCCTTGATTATCTCGTAGTTTTAAAAAATAAGTAGGATAATTTGTCCAGATCTACATGCATCCTTTTTTTTATATTATTATTCATGTTGGTGTCCGGGTCAGCTTGCGTGTACCATGACTAATTTCATGGCTCATTGAACATCCTGCAAACCCAATAAGCATGTAAGACATCGAGAGGATAACAGGCATGCATTATGAGATTTGAACCTAGAATACAAAGAAAGAAAACAAGTCCCTTCAACTGCTTGGACCAAGACCTCAAGGGCAACATGCATCCTTCTTCCATGTACAAGACGTTGAAATTATTTTATTTTGTTCCTGTTTTCTCTAACATAAATTGACGGGGAAATACATCAAACTCCTTTTAATGCAGGAGAACTTGCCGATGAAGTCGTTGAAGAGTGATTGATGTTGTCCTCGGACACGGACATTAAATTAAGAAAAATACCTATAAAAAATATCACTGCACCAATATCAATTATAGGTGGCAAAATGGTACCCGTGAGTCGGATTTTTATATTTTTATATTTTATTTATTAAATAAAAAAATTATATACTGGGTTTTGGATATCCAGGTAAAAATATATTTTCTTATCGTTATATATTAATTATAATTTTTTTAAAAAAATGATTTTAATAATGCATCTTTCACAAACGTAATTAAATAAAATTAATGATTTTTTTTCACACGCTAACTTCAAAGTTTGAATCATGAAAGGGATGAAATATATCTTTTTTAATTAATAGGACAAGCACTTGATTAATAAAAGCCAGAATCGAGGGAGAGAATTTCTTTCATGTATCATGCTAAGTTATCGAGGAAAAAAATCACATATCTTTCTATTTGTTCTCTGAGATGGCTAACACTCCGCTATCTACGTGGTGATCAATTTACCGAATTAAACTAATGTATAATTTGTTTTCGTGTGTAGACAAATTTAACTTTAAAAAAAATCAAATTGAAGTACTTTTTAATAGTCTTGGCATGCTAGTATCCAAAACAATAAAATTTTAAAAATTATTTTGATATATTTTTAATTAAAAAATAGTTTTAAAAATACCATTGACTATGATGTAAAATACACTTTAATAATAGCATGATTGACATGCAAAGCATGAAATCAACCACAATTGATCTACACATTTTTTCTTTACTGTTTAACTTATAAATTGGCATAATTGTTTTTTTTCACACGCGCCTCCATTTACTTGGGAGTGCTGTAATTTCTGTTTTTAAATGTATTTTATTTAAAAAATATTAAATTAATATTTTTTAATTTTAATATGCTAATGTAAAATTAAAAAATATTTTAATGTATATTTTAATTTTTTAAAAAATACTTTATATCTAAATATAAAATACATATACAGAATTGGAGTTTCACCTGTAAAAACTAAAAAGAAACAATAAAGTCAACAAGGACAGTTTTGTTCAAGTGCTGACAATAATAATTGCTTGACTAACACGCTTACAAAGCAATAAATCAATCACTATTGATCCCCACTTTTCTTCTTCTTCTTTAAATTTGTCACGTTCACGACAAATGACATATTAAAAATATTTACAGATATTTCAGTGATTATTTTTTAAAATAATTTTAATTTAAAAATATATTAAAATATATATTTTTTATTTTTAAAAAATTATGTAATATTGGTACATAAAACAATATGAAATTATTAAAAAATAATATTAATTTTAAATAAAAAATAATTAAAAAAAAACAGGTCGTTGTCTTTTCATTTTCAGGCAATCTCTTCCCATCCTTTCGCATTTTTCTCTTGGAGGGGAAAGGACTTCACACTTCTTCCAATCACAGCTTGAAAAAAGAGAACGTGGTGCACGTTTCAGTCCCCAAAAGTCACGACAACATCAACACCGATCACTAATCTTTATATTTATCCAGACACATACATTTGTTTTTTTTTAAAAAAAAACAAAATAGGTCCAAGTGGGATGTTTTGGATACTAGTACGAGCTTGTTTGACAATATAGTTGAGAACCTTGCGGTTGCTTTTAAAATAATTTTTCGTGCTAAAATATATGTTAATGATTTTTTTTTATTTTTTAAAAATCATTTTTGACATTAGCACATCAAAATGATTTGAAAAACACTAAAAACATATTAGTTTGAAGTTAATAAAAAAAAATTTAAATTTTTTCAAGACACTTTTGAAATGCATAAACAAACAGGCTCCACACGCACGGGCTAAGTTTATCACCTGATTGAAACAAACGTCAAGATTCGTGTTCAAGGTGTGTTTGTTTACTCTCAGCTTTTATATCTATGACGTAAAAAGTACAATTAGTTATTTGATGACACACTAAATTATATTTTATATTATGCAACATGTTAAAAAAATTGAATTTGAAATACAATTTTTATGAAGCAGTTTTTACATGTTTTTTAGCCGAGATTTGTAAATTTTTATTTGTTTTTGCATTTCAAAAGCATTTTTTTAAAAATTGATTTATTTATTTATTTATTTCAAATTAATTTTTATATATATTTTAAGATTATTTTGATATGTTGATATTAAAAATAATTTTTAAAAAATAAAAAAAATATTTTAATTTATTGTCAAGTAAAAATAATCACAGCTGTACATTTCAGAAGTTAGCCGAAAGTTTATGCTTTATTGATCAAATCACGATTTTGTTTATTTTAGCCTTTCAAAGCACTACATATTACATGAAAATTATGAGACCATTTGTTTACGCGTTAGAGATTGCATTTAAAGTAAAACGCAGGAGCCAAGTGTTTGATAAAGAAAAAACCATTAATTACTGTTCATGGTCCCATTAATTTCTATGTTTGCACTGTTCATGTTAATTACACTATTCAATGAATAGTGCAATTAACATATTGAATAGTGCAATTAACATGAACAGTGTACATTAGTACACTGTTCATGTGAATAGTGCAAGAGAATTACACTATTCACTTAAAAAACAGTGAACAGTGCAATTCTCTTGCAATGTCCACTTGTACTGCGTGCTTTTATTTTATTTTATTTTATTAGTGTGTTAAGTTTTTTAACATTTTTTTTTAAATAGTTTAGAATGAATTTTATAATTGATAATATTTTATCTAATTTTATTATACGCTAAAAAAATTATGGAAGTTATAGTTCTTGTTGGATGTATTTCGTACGTAATGAAATTGTAGATGATTTTATGGAATAATAAAAAATATTTATACTAAGTATGATTTATTTCATGATGTAATGGTAATAGTTAAATCCATAATATTTAAATTAAAAATCATTGATATTAATATATATTTTTTAAAATTATTTTATAACCTTAATTTTAAAAGCATTTTTTACCAAACACATTAAACTACATTTTCTTCAACCTCAATTTCAACTAAAGTTTTAACCAAAATTTCTATTTTTTCAAACCAATCTTAACTAAAAATACTTTTTATAAAATAATTTTTTTCAAACTACAATCATAACAGCTATCGCATTACCAAATACACTTTATGTATTATGACTGGCTCCAAAACTTTTTACCTTTAAGACTTTATGTGAAGGTGGGTTCATATTGAATGAGATGACCATGAAAACCAAGCTCCTAAGAAATTATATCTTAGTCCTATAATTTTATTTCTTACATTAAACCCTTCAAATTAAAGCTTATCTCGCAGAAAAAAAATCCTGTAAGCTTTTCCATTATTCCCATTACATTATCTTTTGTTTTTTAACTCTTAAATTATCGCAATCTTCCCTCACATGAGCCTCCATTCCTAGACAATTCGTGCTCCACCTCTCTTGAGAAAACCATGAAAAAAGAAACCAATGCAACCAACAAGGACAATCTGTCTAAAACACAATCAAGAATAAACACATTCTAAACTTTAGGGATCGAATAGAACAATTAAAAAATCAAAGCACGAGTGTACTTTTCAGAGGTTCGCGCGGTTTCCAGGAAGTTTCCTATTGTTGGTTTTCAACAAACGTACTAGCTCTCTCTCCACCCACACAATTCACATGAGCTGTCGATTAGTTCCCCAAACCCACCAATTTTTCTCTCCCGGCCACCAAAACCACCCGATCCCCGCCGTCATGGTAACCTAACCTACCGCATCCAACTGTTTTTCTAACTACTGAATATCATATCATCGCTGCTGCAGCTGTTTTTTTTTTTTTTTTTGTTACAAGTTTGGAACACATCTCTCTATCTAACAAAACCTAACAGTAACTTCCTCCGTAACTAACGCCTCCGACATTACAGCTCACACCACCCAATCACTCCAACATTCTCTCTCCCACCCTCTCATCTGTTTCCGTTATTTTTATTTTTATTTGTTAACTGATTTGATTTTACGGTGCGTTGGTTTGATAAACGTATATTTTGGAGCTGAGGAGCTGGCGGTGGTGGCCTATCCTTTTCCCGCTGCAACAACCGTCGGGATTTTCATGCGCCATCTCTCCACGCGACATTAAATTCTGTATATTCTGTGTTTGTTGTCGTTACAAAGATAACAGATGAGGGGAATCGAAGAAGAAGAAGCCAAATCCAAAGAAGAGAGAATGACCACGAAAAGCAGCTGTTCATCCAACGGGTTCCTGCCGTCTTTGGCATCCCCTAGGAAGACTGATGACTTGGAGGTGGGACAACCTATTAAGGAGTTTGAACTTGATGGCGGCGACGACGACGACGATCCTTTTGATATAGCTCATACCAAAAACGCTCCTCTCGAGATTCTTCGCCGATGGAGGGTGAATATTTTTTTCTTTATTATTGTTATTTTATCATTGTTTTTATAATGCTGCATTGTCTGCATGTTTGCTGTTATTATTATTATCATTACTGAATGGATTTTCATCTCTGGTTTATAGATGACGTATTTGGTGTTTTGAGTTTTGTTTGCGTTGGATGATATTTATTTATTTAGATGAATGATGGTTGACTGTTTCTAGATGGAGAGGGAGAGGGAGGTGGTTTTGTATGTAGTTAGAATATGTATGGATTTTTATTTTTTTGAATATGAATACTCAAAGTTATAGGATACCTGCCTTTATTATCATGTGGAATAAGTTCGCCTTTAGGAATTATAATGCATTTTCGAGTTTAGAGTTGATGTTGAACTCTATTTTCGTTTTTGGTTCCATCCACTTGGTGATTACTTTTTTAAGCAATGGATGCCAAATCTGGTGTGGGTTTGGACATTTTTTTCTTGCAAGTTTGATTTGTATTTGTTTTTTCTTGGGTTGCAGCTAAAGTTGTTCGTGTCTTTTGCAGCAAGCAGCACTTGTGTTAAATGCTTCACGGCGTTTTCGGTACACCTTGGACTTGAACAAGGAAGAAGAGAAAGAGCAAACAAGAAGGATGGTCAGATCACATGCGCAAGTTATAAGGGTGATTTTTCTAACATTAGTGAGCTTCTCATCATGCACTTGAGGCTGTCTTATTTCTTGATTAACAGTTATTTGTTGTTTCAGGCTGCATTACTCTTTCGGTTGGCGGGTGAACGACAAATTGGTGTGTTGCTCTCTAATACTTTTTTAATCATCTTCTTTCACTGCTCATAATCTTACTTTGATGTAGTCAAATGAGTTTATATGTGGAGATTCTGGATTTTTTTTTAACATATTGTAGTCTGCTGTTTTGGAGTTTTTGGGGCTGTACCTTTTCCATATAAATAGATTATTTGTATTAACTTGTTTTTTGCTTCTCTAGTGTTGGGTCCCTCAGCTAGACCTCTAACTGTTACAGGTGATTATGCAATTGGACTTGAAGAACTCGCTTCAATGACCAGGGATCATAATATTTATTCTCTGCAACAATGTGGTGGTGTAAGTCAATTGCGAACATGCTTTCCTTGTTTTACACAATTTTACATGTAAACTTGTTTACAATGTGTGTTATCTCTTCCTCAATCAGGTTAAAGGGTTGTCAAATATGCTGAAAACCAATCTTGCCACTGGTATTGTTGGAGATGAGAATGATTTGATAAAGCGTATGAACACATTTGGAACAAATAGATATCCCCAGAAAAAAGGACGTAGTTTTTTGGTATAATATGTGGTTTTGAGTTGCTATCTTCTTAATTACCAATATTTTGCTTAACCCATGCTTTAATTGCAGAGGTTCCTTTGGGAAGCTTGGCAAGATTTAACCCTCATCATCTTGATTGTAGCTGCCATAGCATCATTGGGATTGGGAATCAAGACAGAGGTGTGCTTGGTTTCTATTATTTCTGTTTATTGTGTTTTGCTAAAACAATCCAAAGAAATACAAGAGAAATAAAGAACTTGTAGAATATCCGACTTATCATAGATTATTGGAAATTATATTTAAGGGACTTTAGAAGAAAAGGAAGCTTTAGGTGTACCGTAGAGTAAAATGTCAGTATCTACAAAATGATCATTACAAATTGGTCGAACATGAGAAGAGATGTTTGAAGTACTAGAGAACCTTGAGACAATAAACTATCAGATTCTTAAAAAAAATTATCTATAGAAATATGTAGTCAAGCTATTAGTAATAAATGGAATAGAAAAAAGAGGTATATGTTCGAGAAAGACAACATGACGTGACATAAAGTTTTCGAGTTATTGGATTAAAACAATACTCTTTTTTTTTACCTTCATCATAATCAAGAAAGACACAAATAGCAGATCCAGAGGAGAACTTACTGTGTTCTACATGAGAACGAAGAACAAAACAAGTACAATAAAAAAACTCTTAAAGATGGAATATTCACGGGCATACTTAGACAACTTTTTGAAAGGAGAAAAACTTACTGTATTAATCAATCCTATAACAGTAAGAGTAGTTTCTCCCCAAAACACTCTAAGAACAAAAGCTGACAGCAAGACATAATGAGCAGTTTCAACAATGTGCTTATGTTTTTTTTCCGGAAAAGTCATTTTGTTTAGGAGTATCTGTACATGAAGTTTGGTGAATGGTTTCATCTAAGGCAAGCAACTCACAAAATTTATTAGAGGTGTATTCCCCACTTAAATCACACCTAAAACTTTTGATAACATCAGAATGTTCAGTTTTGACAAAAGCTTAAAAGGTTGTATATATCTCAAAGAATTCAGAATGATGTTAATTAAATAAACTCAACAATAGTGAAACATAATATCGAGACCCTCCTTTTGTGGCAACAGGAGAATGTCCCTATACATTAGAATGAATTAAATCAAATGGAGAAGCATAAACATAAATACTTAGATTAAAAGGTAAAGTGAAAATTTTTGTCATTTTACATCCACTACAATTAGAAATATCACAAGTTTGAAATTTTTCTAAAGTTTCTGAAGAGGTCAAAAATCTCAAATGAGAAGGTGAAACATGACCTAGACAAGAATGCTATAAATGAAAACTAAGATTTAAACGAAAAGAAGACAAATCAACACTAGTAGTAGCATCAATAGTAACTAGTACTTTTAACTCATCCAAAATAAAGTCTTTTCTTCCTATGGTCTGTTCTAATCAGCTTTCGAGATTGCAGATCCTGTACACAATAAAAAGAAAAGGAAAAGATAACTTAATAATCACTAGAATCACACAACCTGACCAATATAAGCAAGATTTAATGTGAGTTTCGGAAGAACATAAACATCATGGAGAGACAAATGAGGTGTGACAGCATAACCAACACCCGCTAAGGGCATGAGAGTGCCATCAACAGTCATGCCATGAATAGAAGGTAAAAGGGACATATAAGTAAAAGATAAAGAAGTTGAAGACATTATGTGAAGCACCAGAATCCAAGATAAGATCTATTCATAATGTGACATACTTGAAGAGCTAGTAACTGACCTATGAAAAAAGCGGACATAGCTTGTGGCTGTAAGAAGAGACTTTTGAAATTGTTCAGCAAGAGTACTAGGATTGGTGAAAGGACCTGATGAAACTACTGCTGCAATATTGTGGTGTGGTGGTTTGTAGCCCTGAGGTGGTCTATGAGCATTAAATTGTGATCGACTGCCAAACTTCAAAGCTTGATTCTACTATCTTAGCTTGGGACACTGAGCCTTCCAATGACTTTTCTATTTGTAGAAACTGCACTTGTCGAAGACAACCCTTGTGTAAGGCTTATTTAGATTATTAGAGAATGACTTGGAAGGTACTGCTAGCACAGAAGGACTAGAAGTATAAAGAATTTCTTTTTCTGAATAAAAGTGGAGATGTATTTCTTCAACCAATAACGCACTAAAAACTGATTCAATAGAAGGCAATGAACAATGCAAAATTGAACCTCCAAGTCCTTCAAAATCACTGCAAATTGTCGTTAAAAAATGTACCAATCGTTGCTGCTCTCTACGAGCAATATAGGCACCATATGCCTTTAATTCTGTCGATTCTGTAAGGGTCAATTGATCCTAAAGATCTGTCATAGTAGAACAAAATTTTTGAATACTCATATTTTTCTGGTGAAGAGCTGTATGCCATTCTCTAATTGATACTGCTTTGCAAAATATGATTGTATGAATAACCTTTGTAGATAATCCTAAACCTTTTTTGTTTTCTCATTCTTCGCTAACTGTGTACTCAATGAATGCTTAACAAAATTGTTAATCCAAGCAATAATTTTTGCATTGTTTGCTTCCCAGGCATCTATCAAAGCAGCATAACCCTCATCAGTATTCCTAGGCATCACAAACTTTTCACCAACATATCTCACATCTTTTTACATATAATAAAATTTTTCATCACATAACTCCAATACAAATAATTATTTCCATCTAACATTACACTCACAGACTAAAGCGAATTATCTTTTTCAGTAGCTATAATTAAAAAAAACAAAGAAAACTATAACACAAACGAAAGGAAAACAAAATACCAGATTGTAAAAATTAAACAAATATCGTTTTGAAGTTGGATCTGTGAAAGCTATGCTCGAGATTAAGTTTTGTTCCATGAAACCATGTTTTAATACCATAAAACAATCCAAAGACATCAAAGAGAAATATAAACATAAGAGGAGGAGACTATGATTTCATTGATATTGCATGATGTTATCACAATAATGTAAAAGGAATAGGATTAACCTAAATACAAAGAGATTACATGTAGGCTAAACCTAAAAGAAAATAAAAGTATTATTCTATCCTTGATAAATAAAACGAAACAACTCTATATTTCTATGTTTTAGCTTGACTAAGCTAAGGACGCTAGTTCTATATCAGTAACTATTATGAGTATTTGCACGGTGCATTATTTGGGTAGATCTTCCTCTCCTTTTATTCTTTTTCAGACCTTTTCCTGTTTACACTGATATCTTGTTCACACTTCTTGTTCCTCATAGGGTTTGTCACGTGGATGGTATGATGGAGTGAGCATCTCTTTTGCTGTTATGCTTGTCATAATTGTTACAGGTATCAATTTCATTCTTCTTTCAATATAAGGCTTTTATGGTTGCTAGCAGAAGGTAGCCATGTATGAAAGTTTGGATGTTATATGGCTGTGAAATGGTTATGTCAAAGACTTCATGTTTTGTTTACTTTCATCCTCCTGCATTCCAAATGAATTTTAAATGATGCTGATATTATTTTTTTGCACTTTTCTTCAGTACTGAACCACTCTCTCATCATTTCTGGAAAAACTTCTATTGGGCCCACTCATTCAACTCCATGTACTATTTTATCCAAGCATTGATTTTTCTTTTTTCTAACTATTGTTTTTTTCTGTTTATCTCTAGCTGTTAGTGATTACCGGCAATCTCTGCAGTTTCAAAATTTAAATAAGGAAAAACAAAACATACAATTAGAGGTATGCGTTAAAGTAATGAAAATATTTTATTGCTTATTTTTCTATCTTCTAGCGTTTGGTGTTTAAAGGAATGGAAATATCTGAAATTATTGCAGGTCATGAGAGGTGGTAGAATTATGAAAATCTCAATATTTGATATTGTAGTTGGTGATGTTGTGCCTCTTAGAATAGGAGACCAGGTGAGGTTTATTCCTGATGAATTTAGTTTTACTATGCTTTGAATCACTTAAATTAACTATACAAATATTGAGGTGTTTCACTCAGGTTCCAGCTGATGGAATCTTGATTACTGGCCATTCTCTTGCAATAGATGAATCTAGCATGACTGGTGAAAGCAACATTGTGAGTTCGCTACTCATCTGGTTCTGTAATTGATAGTTGAAATCTATTATTACAAGTCTGTTCTCTATTGTAGGTTCACAAGGATCAGAATGCTCCCTTTTTGTTGTCTGGTTGTAAAGTAGCAGATGGTATTGGCACTATGCTGGTAAAAGCGCAGTTTTACATTCTGTTCTCTTTTAAGCATGATCATGATCATGATGATTCTGAGTTATTTTTATGAAGCACCTCTCCTTTTCCTTTTTTTGTTGTCCATTGTAATTAACAGCGGCATTTCCTTTTATTTGCAAAATAATCTGGTATTTGTTATATGAACTTACCACCTTGTAGGCTCATTTCTTCTTGGCCCATTTTCAGGTAACTGGTGTTGGAATCAATACTGAATGGGGTTTGTTGATGGCAAGTATCTCAGAGGATACTGGTGAAGAAACTCCCTTGCAGGTTTCATCTCAATTCTTGTTACTTCAACTGTATCTAGCATCAATAAATGTAATTTGCTGCAGCTTTAAGGTTATCCTTTAATGACTGTGTTAGGTACGTTTGAATGGACTCGCAACTTTTATAGGCATCGCGGGGCTTGCTGTAGCTCTTTCTGTGCTTGCTGTCCTTTTGGGCCGGTAGGGTAAATGTTATTATTCAATTAGTTACTGTTAAATTGCCTGTATACCAACTTACCAGCTACAATCTCATTCCTGTTAGATATTTTACTGGAAATACAAAAAATCCAGATGGAAGTGTCCAGTTTATCAAAGGCGAGACAACAGTCAGTAAAGCAGTAGACGGAGTAATAAAAATACTTACCATTGCAGTAAGTGAAGTCCCTGGATTCATTTTATATTTATGTATTATGTAATTTCCTTACTAAATGTATAATCATGTAGGTTACGATTGTGGTTGTTGCCGTTCCTGAGGGACTTCCATTGGCTGTTACCCTGACGTAAGTAAAAGTCATCTCTATAATATTAGTGCACGCTATCTAGTGATCAGTATCTCATATCCATTTTCATCATATTTTTTGGGCTTTATTGCGTCACAGTCTGGCATATTCAATGCGGAAAATGATGGCTGACAAAGCCTTGGCAAGTATCTTTCACTATTTTCATCAAAGTCATTTTCTTCTATAATCCCCTCTGATTTGAATTCTAGTTTGTGAAACATCTCTGTCTAACAGCATAGATATTCAGGTTCGTAGGCTTTCAGCATGTGAAACTATGGGCTCTTCAACAACGATTTGCAGTGATAAGACCGGAACATTGACTTTGAATCAGGTGGGTTTCACTGTAGGGAGCACGAGCATGATTACTTAGTGAAGCAGGCATGCCGTGTTCTGTGCTTGGGTTTGATTTGTGGATGTTTCACTTTACAGATGACTGTGGTTGAGGCTTATGTTGGTAATCAGAAGATCAACCCACCAAATGACCCCTCACAATTGCAGTCAGAAGCTGGCTTGTTGTTATGTGAGGGTATTGCACAGAACACAACAGGCAATGTGTTTGTTCCCAAGGTAGGACTATCTTTTGCTTTGGTTGATTATTCTCGTGCTCTCTCTCAATCTAATCATTTTATATATTATTTCCAGACTTCTAGTTTTATAACCTTTTTTTATCTTGGACATCGTGGATTATTTTGAGAGCATATTTCCCTTGAAAGAATGAAATTTGTTGTTGACTGGTATTGTGGCAGGATGGTGGAGACGTAGAGATTTCTGGATCTCCAACTGAAAAGGCTATCCTCTCTTGGGCAGTCAAGGCACAACCTCTAACCATATTCCACTGTCTATATTGAGTATATTAGTCCACTGTCCAGCATATCACACTTACCATTTTCATATTTGTTTTTCTTAATTTTGTTATCAGTTGGGGATGAAGTTTGATGTTCTTAGAGCAGAGTCCAAAATTCTGCATGTTTTCCCTTTTAATTCCGAGAAGAAGCGAGGTGGTGTTGCAATACAAACGGTATTCTCTTCAATCTAACTTTGCCCCTGACTTTGGTGATCACAAGTTGATCTGGCGTTTGGTATCAGTCATAATATTTTCTCCTCTTGTCATTTAACATTTGTTGCATGGAAAATATTGCTGTTGATTTACCTGTTTGGAACCTGATGCATGGAAAATGTTGCCATTGATTTGCCTGTTGCTAAAGCATTATTTCTTCATTGATTTAAGGATTGACAATGCTCTATGCCTGAAGCATGCCATAATCTTCTTGCACACTTTATGAGTGCAAGATCTCTCATTTGTGTTCATCACCAAACCTGTGCACTACTAAGTAATAAGTTGCTGTATTCTGATAAACTTTCGTTCACCATTTTATTTTGGCAGGCTGATTCTAAAGTTCACATACACTGGAAGGGAGCAGCTGAGATGGTTCTTGCCTCATGTACTGGATATCTTGATTCAAATGGTTCATTGCAATCCATTGATAAAGAAATGGTGAGTGTTCTTTTGCTGAAATTGTTTTAAAGCTGATTTCTATAGATTTTATATGAAGCACAAATACTGGAAGGTCATTGCTTTTTAATTTAAAATTTTGATTCTATCTGAAGTTTGCATTTTAGGGACCAGTGGTTTGTTAAATTAAAAATGGTAATATTTTGAGCTAGTTGCATGAAACACACAGCATCAGATGATAAAATAAGCCATTATTTGAACTGTTTCCATGCAAAGGTGAGAGTAATTTAGAATCTCTTAACATGTGACTGCTATTTTTTTTGGGTGACGATTCCTCTTGTAAATCCCCTTGCAGGATTTTTTTAAGGTCGCTATTGATGACATGGCTGCCCGCAGCTTGCGATGTGTTGCTATTGCATACAGACCATATGAATTGGACAAAGTTCCTACTGATGAAGAGAGCTTAGGAAAATGGGTTTTGCCTGAAGATGAGCTTGTTTTGCTTGCTATTGTTGGCATCAAGGTGTGCATTTTCACACCTTCTCTTTTTCTATTTTGGATTACGTGGATCTCTCTCCATAATTAATAAGTTGACCATGATATAAGGTTATCGTTGTAGATACGCTTTAGATGCTATATGTCATTTATCTCCACCCACTCACATTTATAAGAAGCCTCATCGATCATCTTTGCACTACTAGCATGGGAGCTCTATTGGTTTTGACTGCATGTAGAACATATAGGTTTCATGCTTTGATTGAACTATCAAAAGTTTTATTTTTTATTCTTTCTGATATGTAAATTAACTCAAGCTTTCCTTAGCCTGTCCATTAGTGTCAACTTTAATAGGTGTTTAGGCTTTACTTGTATTTAGCTAATGCATTCCTGTGCAGGATCCTTGTCGCGAAGGTGTAAAAGATGCAGTGGGAATTTGCACAGCAGCTGGTGTAAAGGTTGTTTATTAATTACAGAAACATGTTTTAATTTTACTTTATGAAAATGGTCATGCCATCATATGCATTAATGGATGATGCTTAGAATACTGAAGTTTGTTATGTTTAATGGTCAATCAAAGTGACCTTTACTGAATTAGGAAAATAACATTATTAACAAAGAATGGAAGAGAAGAAAACAGAGGATGAGATATCCTGCTATAAACCACTATAAAAGCAAAAAACAAGAGGTACAAAGCTTTCAATCTCTTTGTATCTGCATGAGATGCCCCTATACACTTCATTGATGAACACCATGGTGTAGCTATAATAACTATTTTATACCAAAGCAACTGGAATGTAGATGGTTATCCTGAAAGACTATTGCATATTCCTACTGTGGAGTGCACTGAGACAAAGCAAGACTAGCTGTTGCCTTAGCACCTTGCCCCTCTTGGAATTTCAAAAACCCTTACTGGGACAAGAGCATTTGTTGCTCTAATTTTAGCATTTCTTGTACCTGTATGAAATCTATTTGTATGTAAAATCTATCTCATCCATGGCATATTATGATGAAACGATTTGGGAAAAAGGCTAATCAGAATAATATGTTTGTGAAATCATAGGTACGAATGGTCACTGGAGACAATATTCAAACAGCAAAAGCAATAGCTTTGGAATGTGGGATTCTCAGTTCACGGGCTGATGCTACGGAGCCTAATATCATTGAAGGAAAAGTATTCCGTGCATATTCAGAAAAAGAAAGAGAAATAATTGCCAAGAAAATAACGGTTTGTTCCAAACAGCAAAAATGTTTTGACTACACAAAGTGGAAATTTTCATGAATTTTAGCTTATAATTTACCTTTGGAAGCTGAGATAGCTGGTTTTGTTGTTTTTAGTATAAAAAATTGTTTGACTTAGGAGTAATGATATGTAGGTGATGGGAAGATCGTCTCCTAATGACAAGCTTTTGCTTGTGCAAGCCCTTCGTAAGGGAGGGGAAGTTGTAGCTGTGACTGGAGATGGCACGAATGATGCTCCTGCACTTCATGAGGTTTGTCATCCCTGTTTCCTTTTTACATGTGGTTTGATATTTCCAAAAAGTTTGGATGCATCTGGTAGAGTTTGTAACTATGGTACAGACATTGCAAGGCATTTTTTTTGCTTGCTATTTGGTAACTTGTGTCCGTGAACATGTTTTTGAGTTGCAACAATTGTGACCATTGGAACTGGACCTCTAGTTTCAGAGACATTAATTTTCTAATGTCTAGATGTGCGAACATTAATGTTTTCTGTGTCTATTGTAGACTATTACAAAGGTATGATAAATAAGAATTGTAACAATTTCATAGCAGATCATTAGTTATATCTTTTAGTTCATTTATATCTAAAACATTGATTTATATGTAGCCATGACACATGCATTCTTCAACATGTGGAATATTTTGAAGACAGGTATAAATTTGTGTCAGTGCATCTTGTGTATTTTGCTTAGAGATAGATTTTGTGCCTGTAGTTATTCTACTTCCTAGGGAAAAGTCTCCCCATATTATATCTAATAAAAAGCTAACGAGCTTGAATGTCTTGCACAGTTAGAGATTTTATGCATTATGTGTCTGGATGCAATGAAAACTTTCTCAAGATTAAAGCTGATTCTTTTCCTTTCTATGCCTCTTGTACTACATGGTCTTGTACTCAACAACTTTATCTGCACTACTTTCCAAGTTGTTTATTGCTTCTATGTCAGTTGACTGCACTTTTAACATTTTGTATTGTAGGCTGATATAGGCCTTTCTATGGGCATTCAAGGGACTGAAGTTGCAAAAGAGAGCTCGGATATTGTTATCTTGGATGATAATTTTGCTTCAGTTGTAAAGGTTAGCAAGCACTTGACTTATTTACATGAGAAAATTACGCGTGTATCAAGGCTTTTGTTTTTGGTGGGGTGTGTGGTGGAGTTTAAGTGTATCTTTCTTTAGAAAGAAAACACCACCTTTCTGTTTCACACTTCTTTTCCAATGTATTCCAATGCTTTGCTTTTCAATATACATATTTACAGGTTGAAAGTTATGCAACTTCTATTTCTTTTGGTTTCTTACTATCATGTAATATGTTGCATCTGTGCAAAGCACTTAGACATGTAGGCCTTATTTTCCTTGGAGCTGGAGTTCATCTTTCTTTAGAAAGAAAACACCACTTTCTGTTTAGCATTCCTTTAAGAATGAATCTCGCACTTCAATATATGTACTTAGTGGTTGGAAGTTGAATGAATCTCGCACTTCAATATATGTACTTATTGGTTGGAAGTTGCATCTTTGCAACTTGTATTCCTTTTGGTTTCTTTCTACCATGGAATATGTTGCATGTTTGCAGAGCATTAGACCCTTAGGCCTCCTTTTGCTGGGAAGTTGTGCTTGTACTCCCATGTCCATTACATTAATATATTTCCATTAAATAGCTTTTATGCCATTAATATAGTTTATTGATTTGGTTTTCTTCATAAACATGTCGTTTTCCTTTTGCAATAGTTGTTCGTGTGTGATGGATGATAAAGGTTCTTGTGGCTCCTATTTCTTCAGTTATGTTTAATAGCTTCCTCAATTAACATTCAAGTAGAGTATGGTCTTAATATTCGTCACACAAACTTTTTTTTTCCTTTCACATGTAGGTTGTCCGATGGGGGCGTTCTGTGTATGCCAACATTCAGAAATTTATCCAATTCCAGCTCACTGTTAATGTTGGAGCTTTAGTAATCAACGTTGTTGCAGCAGTCTCTTCTGGTGATGTTCCCCTAAATACAGTGCAGGTCTCTCTCTCTCTCATATGCATTTTCTTTCCGTTGATCATGTTAATCTTAGCATATGCATCAATTTGCTTGTTAGAGAGCACAGTGGCATATTCATGACTGCAGGTCTGATCGAGTAATTTTAAAATTCTCATGAATTGCCCTCCAAATTTGCCTGTATACTGGTTTTATTATGTTATCAATGTAGAAGACAGACCAAACCTTTGGTTATATGCATGCTTATCGGTAGAATAGTTGACTTATAGCATATTGAAGTACACGTGAGGGAAAAGAACTTGATTTTATTACACCTGAGGGAAAAGAACTTGATTTTATCTTGAACTTGTTTCTGATCAATTTTATCTAATCTGGGCCCTATCTTAAAGAGCGGAACTGCCTGTTATTTAAAAATCTGTTTTTTTTACAATGTGTTGAATGACTATAGCCTTAATTTCAAGGAATATAGTGAGGGATTGTTTGTATTTGCAGTGGGTATGGTAAGTAAATATAGAGTTTTCTTGGTTGGGTGTGGGAGGGATGCTCTGAATGTTTCAGAATTGTTTGGATTGCAACTTCTCATTTAAGTTTGATTCAGAAGACACGATATGCTGGGTGTCTTCCATATTTTAAATATAGCCCATGAAAAAAAATATTTCAATGGATTGATGTTATACCTGAATTTGGAAATTTTTCTTGATGCTGAACTAAATTCAGTCTCATGATGATCAAACATATTAATTCTTGTTCACTTTTGCTGTAAAGCTTCTATGGGTCAATCTTATCATGGACACACTTGGGGCACTTGCATTGGCGACGGAACCGCCAACAGACCACCTTATGCATAGGACACCAGTTGGTCGAAGGTTTGTACTTTGTACCATGTCTTAGCCAAATATGTTACGGCAGACATATAAATCTACAAATGCAAGCTGCAGTTAATGTGGCCCTTAAATTGTCTGGTATGTATACTGTGGCATTTTGATGCTTAATGTTGATCCTAGGCCTTCCATTGATGGTGAGTTTTGGGGATAGATTTTTGTTTGACCATGTCCTATTTTAAAGAAAGGGAATTGAGGTTGCTTTTATTTTGCTCATCAGCTGAGGAAAATGGTGGGAGTCTATTTAAATTCAGTCTCGTTATGGTTTGCTTGACATCAAGGAACTTCCAAATGTTTGAGAATCTGAGATCCTACAAAATTTTACTATATGCCTTCTGATACCAGAAAAAAAATGTGGCCTTTTGCTTTGTTATTGTTTTGAATATTGGTTGTGATGTTGTCACATTTGTAGTCCATCCAACGTGGATCAATTTTATTATTATTTTCTTATTATTATTCTATTCTGATGACAAGGGCTGCATTCTTCATAGATATTTTGCTAACATATCTCTGGCTTTGAAGATAACTATACAATGCTTTGTCAAGTTGAGAACTTGCTGAGCAATCTATTCCATGCTCTGTATACTGTGTTGCCAACTTCACTCATCTGAAATTTGTTTCTTGGTTGTGAAAAGAGCTCAGGATATACCAGGTCTTCCTAGGTTCTGGATTCAGGATATTAAATGATTTCTGTTTTAATTTGCAGGCAGTATGGCCTAGTTAGTAGAAGTAGAGTTATTGTTAAATTTAACTACATTAAAATTTAAAACAACCTATGCACCTATTCGTGGTAAGTTAGAATACTCAGGGTGATACTGAAGCACAGATATTTCAGGCTTCATCCTTTGTTCTTTGTCATTTTACTTGTGCTTGTCCAAGAAGTATGGTAATGGGATTCTCTTGCATATCATGATTGTAGATGTTGCATGATGGTTTTCAATGTATTTGCAACTCTTTCTGAATTGATGGATGATGATCTGAATAGTGATCTTCTGCTTTTTTTTTTAGGGAACCTCTTATAACAAACATCATGTGGAGGAACTTGCTCATACAGGTATTTCTTCTCTCTGAAATGCTAATAAGTTTTCCCGGAGATACTGAGATTACTATGGGCTGAGTATGAATGTAGCTTCACGGCATATTCATGACCTATTCTTTTCATGCCATTTCAGGCTCTATATCAAGTTGCTGTTCTCCTTGTACTCAACTTCCGGGGCTTGAGTATTCTTCACTTGAATCAAGATGACAGGAAACATGCTACAATTGCGAAGAATACTATGATATTCAATGCATTTGTTCTCTGTCAAGTAAGCTTGCCACTTGACTAAAAGTATCATTTGTTGTATTCATGAGTCTTGTGTTGTCTGTTGAGATAGAAATGAAACCAGTGCCATTATCATTCCCTACTTTGTCGCATGGAAAGAAGTTATTTTTGTCTTTTCAAGATGCAAAGCTTGCATTTGCTGACTGTTTTAACTTACAGGTTTTCAATGAGTTCAATGCTAGAAAGCCTGATGAAATAAATGTCTTTAAAGGAGTAACAAAAAACCACTTATTTATGGGAATAGTTGGATTTACCGTCATCCTTCAGGTGAGCAGCCATCGCTTTTCTTTTGGCCTTTCACTAGCAGTATACTGGGTACTGACAGTGCCACTGCTAATTGCTTTACAGATAATCCTCATTGAATTCACTGGAGACTTTACCACAACTGTGAGACTCAATTGGAAACAATGGCTTATATGTGTTGCCATTGGCGTTGTCAGGTTAGTTAAATTACCAGTTTTTATAGGATGAGACATATCAACTCAAGTTATGCCTGGTTCTACCTTGAGTCTGCCCTGTTTTACTTACAGTTTTGGTTTTGATGCTTTGTGGAACATTTGCCATTTAATTAGATGGTCTAAGTTAGGTGATTGGGTGTTTTTCTTTTTGTTACTACTATTATTCTTGTGCATGCAAATTACTTGGCTAGTGATTAAATGTTTTGAAGGCTTTGTGAGGTTTTTTTATTTTTTTTTTGAGGTATATACTGTATTATTGTGTGAAATCATCACTTCTCATCTTGACTACTGTTTTCTTTTTACAGCTGGCCTCTTGCTGCAGTTGGAAAACTCATTCCAGTTCCAAAGACTCCACTATCTGTGTACTTCAGAAAGGCATTTCGACGATTCAGAACTGCTAGGAATGCATTAATGCCCCATTGGAGGCTTTCATTAAACTGATATCCTGACACAGGGCATCCAGTTCATGAAAGGTAAGAAACTGATATGCTCAACGTGCATAACTGCATATAGGTGATATGGTAAAACCTAAACTAACCCCCAATATAGTAGTAAGATGATATTTCAGTAACTGTATAAAACAACTGGAAACATCTAGTGTTATATCCGCTGGTCACGTGAATTGTAAAATAAGATATAAAGAATTAGGTTTGCCTTTTCTATTGAAACTTCTTTTACGTCTGCAAGGGGGGTAAAGACCCAAGTAAAGTGGATTTTCTGAACATGATGATAGTACATAGAGGAGGATTTGTTCCTCTTTCTTGTAGTTCAATATCTATATGTTTCTGCATTGAGGAGGATTTGTTCCTCTTTCTTGTAGTTGAATGTATATGTGTTTCTGCATGTGCTTTCCATGCCAGGACTCACGTAGTGACTTTGAAAAGGATTTTTTTTTTTGGCTAAGTTAAGCCCTGATGGAACACTATGATCACCAGGTGTGTTAAGCACTTCGAATAGTGGTGTGTTATCGAAAGAATGATGATTAATCATCATGAACACACTCGTTGAATATTTATGATGGATTCGTATATTGATACTTCTATATTGTCTGTATTTGTTATTTTTTACAATATGCAAACCATATTCGTTAAGGTTTCACTGAACAGTTGCTGGTATTTCCACAGCCAGTTAATACCTGCAGGATTATAGCTTGGGTCGATTTGAATTCTTTTTCATATGATATGATATGCTTGTTTTACCAAAGATCAAATCTCATACATTTGAATGAATTGCAAAAACGGTGGGGACTGACTGAGCATTTGGTTTTTGACCTTCGTATGGTTGAATTTTTTTTTTCAAAAAAAAAAAGAGGAATTTGGAAAGAAATTTTAGTGAAATTATGCACTTATCATAATAATTAAAAACAAAATCCACTGGGGTAGATTGAAACAAAACAATTATGAGCAGAACTTGTATAAACAAGCAATTTAGGTCTATAATCTACAGCCATCATTCTTTTCTGCCCTCTCCAGCTTGAGAAAACAAAAAACTTAAAAATGCACTTGAAACTTATTTATAAATCACCGAGACCATATTAATTGCTCCTACATGAAAGTCAATAGAAGTGGGATTTTTCCTAATCATTTGCTTGATTTAGCAGTTGATCTAATTTCAAGGTGTCTTGTTGACTTGAATTGGGCCAATAAAGTTCATTTGTACCTCTCATTCTCTCTAATTTCTTGATGCAGCTGGTGTTGCTGTGAGTTGTAAACTGCTAATTCACCCATTATATTTACCATCTCAGATTGAGCATCAATCATTTGTTGGTGCAACTGAGATATTATTCAAACACACCCATAAACAGGGTGTCTTGTACGTGATGTTGCCTCAATTGACATGCTCTCTGCTGCATCATAGCTTAAAATCACTGCAAGGTGCTGCATTCCATCCGAATCCAAACACATTATTTATCAATTGTACGAGGAATGTTACTCATCTCAAAGTATTCACTGCAAATGAGCCTTGTTTGTTTTAAATAATATCCGACTGTTTGAGGGTTGGTGTTATTTGAAATCCGCAAGTCGAGTCTATTCCATCAACACTGGATATCATTTGAGATGGATATTTTAGAATAAATAATGCATTTGAGCTAAAGGAAATGATGAACATGTGCTTACTCGGGAGGGGAAATTAACTACCACTAAAATAGGCCTTGAGTTCATCAAATGTTTCAGTTTTTGGACTGATTAATGAAATGATTTTTGTTGGTATGGTTGGATATATGAGTAAATGAGTGGAGATTTATATATAAATACAACAACCCGGCAATCTTGCTGGCATCAAAGACATTAGCAAAATCCTTGGGGATTGGTCGGAGGAAAACATGGAGCCAAGACACGATCTTGACGGCATCTTCTCAAAGATGTGCAAGCAGCACGTCTTGTTGAATTGCACATTGTTGGTTTCTTTAGGATCTGCTAGAATGTTTTGTTTCAGAATAAAAAGCTCTAAATCTGTTATAAGGATTCTTGCAAAGGCTTTTTAATTTATTTTTGCAATGTCTATGGATAGTGGGTTTTGATGATGGCTTAAAGTTCTAAGCTCGGAAAGAGCTCAATGGCTTCTGTTAATTATGAGCGGTTTTCCTCAAATCACTCTCCTTTGATAGCTTCTTTTGCTGTTCAATTTTGATGCTGGCTAAAACAAGTTGTTTTAACAAGTAGTGTTGATAATTTTACTTGAACCGATGACTTGAACTAATTTAAATGGATAAGAATTTTATAGACTTGATCATCAAGTTCAGGTAAAATTGTTTTGCTTACCCTGAATTTGACCCAATATAAATAAATAAATAACCTCTTAAGTTTTCAAAATTATATATTTAAGCTAATTATATATTAAATAGTTTTCAATCAAGTTAATTATATATTAAATAATTTTAAATTATAACATTCAAGTTAAAGATTTTGAAAGCCCATTCAGGGTTCCATCGCCATCCCTAAGTTCAGCCTATATTAATATATATTAATTTTGGTACCAACCCTTGATTAGATCAGTCATTATTATGGTACACCGCAGACCAATCAGCAAATTAGCTTCCACGCATTTGGGTTGCCTTCTTGTCCCAATAAAGCCCTTAGTTCAAAAGGCAAAATTCTTCTACAAAAGATTTTGATATGATCCTAAAATCATAAACTTCATTATCAGATAGTTGCAATGTATTCAAGAGAATTTAATAAATATTTTTAATATTGGTTTCAAGAAGACAAAAAACACACAATGGCTGACTTATTTTACAATAATTAAACAAAACATCAAACAAATTCTTGAACATTATAACTCACAAAACTACTTGTCCTATTTTATATAGAACAAATCTTTAAAAAATCATATTGAAACAGTAAACTTCTACTTTGGGGTGCTTTCACTCCCAAATTGAAGTGTGAATGGCGCAACTCACTTGTTCATCTGCTTACCAGAAAAGCTTGTTTGCGGCAATGGAGAAAGTGACAACTATTACTGAAGACTTCAACATAAGCTGTATTGTGCTCTCTTCAGGGTTTCTTGGAATGGATTACTTGCAATAACAGGAATGTGCCATGTGGTTCTTCTTGGAAATATAGGGGGAGAAATGGCTGGTGACAGAGGCTGAGGAGCCCGGAATGTCAGACGGAACAAGTATTTGAGTCTTGCCAGATGCTATTCTCTTACCAGCAACATTGGCATAAAATAAGCCAGAGATGGCTGGTACAAAGACATCACTCTGAGAACACATGTAGAAGTCAATAACCTTCTCGAACTCTGAGTCTTCTGATTCGAGGAATTTTGCCTTTTTATCAGCAGGCATTATGCTTTCCTACAAGAGTTTTCAGAGGTAAAGAATGATTTAGACTAACTTACGGGAAAACAATATAAAGGAGAAACCAGTGGAAAATGCCTAACCTTGGTGTAAGTTTTAGGGAATATATCCTTCATAACATCAAGGCTTTCGTCCCATCTAGGCTGAGTGAGGTAGATTGTGGTATCCTTGCCAAATCCGATTTTCCTCAAAAATATAGCAATCTCCTGGGCACTAAAACAACTTTTTGTTCCAGCTGAACTGCTTCCATGACAACCTTTTTTTTCCAATATCTCAACTCTCAAGTCCACGGCAATAAATTGTCCATTAGACTTGCGACTCAAAGTTCTTAGCCTCTCAATCATAGAGTCAACCACTTCATTAACCTCTGGCCGCAACTCTAATGTTCCAAACATCGCCAAACATGCAACTGAATCACTGGCACTTGTTTTTGTGGTCTTTCTCATATTTACTGAAGGGAAGAAAGTAGCAAGTCTTATGTTGCTATTTCTTTTAAAGACTGGTTTGATTTGCTCAGCAATGTGATCATCTGAAATTCGATTAGGGACCTTGACAACAGCAAAATCTCGAATCGACACATCATCAGGCAGACCTTTAACTACTTTAACCACCCCATCCAGGCTTTTCACAAATTTATCAACATCATATATTTCTTCAAATTTCCTGTAAATTGTCAATTTGTTAGAATGCACCCAAAAGCTCTCAGTGAAGTTAATTCACTCCCTGATCATTTATTGAAAATTTCTTCAAAGTATAAATTTATGGTGCCTTGACAGTAATATTTTTGGGATAAAAAAATAAAAAAAGCTGATTCAGTTAGGCATTGCAGCAAAGCCAAAATGTGCATGCCTTACAAGGACTTACAATAAGCCATAAAGCTTTAAACATAAATACAATTAAGCAAACATGAAACTGGAAACAGTTTGACATTTAAGTGTCAAAATGCAACTAATAGGTGAGGTTTAAATTTGTAAGTTCATAAAACATTTCCCCAAAAAGAGATGGGTGAAGTTCCCATTTCCATTATTGTTCCAGCGGCGATAGCAAAGAATCTTGCTTTACACATTTTTTCTCAAGACTTAATTCATTGAACGTGGAAAAACAAACTTTTTGAGATTGCAAACTGCAGAAACAACATAATGATACAGAAAAAAGAGGCACAAAGTCAAATGGTTATGGTGCGGTTCAAAAGAATAAAAAAGGTTTACAATTATGGTTGAATTAATAACAGGAAAAAACTTATTTGCAAAGAAAATATCAACTTCACCCAGAACACCCCTTCCCCTTCTCCATATAAAAATAAAATAGAGCAAGACAAAATAGAAAAGGTAGACTCTTCTTAAGGAATTTACCATCCAAATCATCTCAAATAAATCTAATGACATAAAAAGGGGAAGCAACTATATATGTTCCAATAACAATAACAATAACAATAACAATAACAATAATAATAAAAACCTAACAGGGTGATTGTCATGAAAGTGACATGCTGCTAACCTTTCATCTCCTGGTTTGCTTCCCCTAATGTCAGGAAGTACGAGAGTTGCTCCAATATATCTTGCTACTACCACTGCATCAGCAATCTGGAGAATGCAATCACCGGCAAAGAGATGTAAATGTTTAGAGGAGAGGAGCAAGAATGGAAAGTAGATATTTCACTCATTTGAAAACAATGAAGGCAGAATCTTTCTGTAAACGAAAAGAAAGTTTAAATGGCTACTTCAGATACCTGCGAGACATGGTACTCAGGACCATTAGTTAATGAGAAAGTGACAAACCCTTTTGGCTCTACCTCATCTGTTAAATTGGTGAGAATTCATGAGAAGTGGAAGGGAAACATTATACAAGAATGCTTAGTACATCAGTGAGTGCATATATAGGAATAAATACCACACAAAAAGAATGCTTAGTGTATCAGTGTGTGCATATATAGGAATAAATACCACATAAAACTCTAGGTAATTATCAAGTTCACAAGTAAACCTACCAAAAGTTGACTCTTTCCAACATGGTTTTAGCTCTTGGCCGCTCTCAATCCATGGCCCATTTGTACTCTTTTTGGAAAATGTCACAAGACCCTGATCTGAAACCTTCTCGCTATCAAACTCGACGTCCCTAACTCCTGGAAATTTCCCCTTTCACAAAACAAAATACAAAATAATGAAAGGCAGAATCATATAGATCCACACAAAACGATGGTTGGATGACATGTTTCTTCATAGAATGAAATTTATCAAAAGCTTCCTTGGATTCCAAAATATTAAACTCGCAAGAAAGCATGCTCCGGATGTTAATGGCTCAAGTAAGAAGTGAACATTATCAAACCCTGTAATTATGAATCTCACTTTGCTCCAGGAAAGAATCATAAAAAAGACCAGAGCTTTTGAGAGCCTAAACAACTAGAGAGCAAAAAAGTAATTCGGTTTCTTTGCCTTTTCTATATCATCAGTAGCTCAGAGGAGAAATAAACGTTAGCACCTCAGCTCAAATTTTAATCCAAAAATGTAAGATAAAAGTCACTAATTAAACAAATTAATACAACAGTGACAATACCTTAAAGATCTAACACAAACTTGACAAAAGAACAAAATTGACTGGAACAAACAACCAGAGACTCATGAGAATGTGACAAAGAAAGAAAAATTAAGGTATAAGCACCATATAGCCAAGACATTTGGGCCAAGAACATGTAGATCTTACTGCACTGAACTACAAGAACACTACTTGTCAGATGCAAAGTGGGGATTATCATAGTGAGCTTTCAAAAATGTTTAAAGATCTAAATCCATACCAAACCCCATCAAGAAACACAGCTTCAAATAAGAAAAAATTCGAAACTTGAATGACCAAAAGATCGCCTACACACATAAAATCAGGTACTATAGAAACTTATGAAGAAGGGCTGAAAGGGACATACTTCAACAGAATCAAAATGGTCTCTCTTGATCATGTTACCAAGCATCACAAACATGGTTAGTGTCAGCACCCCAGCAACCACTTGTCTCAAATCCACACCCATTCTTGCTCTCCAACTACAGTTAATGTGAATAAAGAGAGAGGTTTTAGTTGACAACAAGTGAACAAGTTCTTTTTTTTTAGGCCCTAATTATATGGGGTTTGTGTGTTTTGTTGTGTTAAAGCATATTTGGTGCAGGTGGTGTAAATGAGAAGGTGGAGACGAAGCTGAAATGGAAAGCTAAGCAGATAGAGACAGAGCAGAATCAGCAGATACAGCATATTCTGTCTCACTCTCGCTATACATGTGTGTGTGTCTAGAGAGAGTACCACACAACACTGTAGTATACTGTGTACATACTCTCTCACCGACACTTTTGCTCAGAAAACGACGTGCTGCCTAAATTCTTTGCAAGTTAAAGATTTGATTGGTTATCAAAAGCGAAAAAAAAAAAATGAAGATTAGCTCACCCTTTGCCCCTTCTTCAGTAGCATTTTTGCCTCGTCAGCACACAGCATTAATAATTTTTCATTTTACCATAAAGATGATTGGAGGATTAAAGACTGTGGAGGGTTTTTATAATTTATTCGTTATTAGATTTCAAATTCCAGTCTTGACTAAATTTTTATGGATGTTGTATAATTTTATCACTCCTAAAATGATCTATATATTAAACATAATGATTAACCTTTTAACTTTATGCTCACGCGATGATATTTTTGGACCGATTTTTAAGTATAATTATTAAATTAATTGAATTAAAAACCAATTATCTCCATCACAATCAAGGAGAATATATTTTCAATATTTCATTTGAGATTTGAATCTTCAGACATCAAAATCCCAATGCTATCTAATCTTTGTTCAATTATTTAAAACATCTCAATAAAATAATTTTGATATAAAAAATCAATCTAAGGACAGTACGTTGATTGTTAAGAAAAATCTTGTTAATTATAATTATAATCAACTATATCTGGGGCTAGATGATTTGGTTCTGCATGTATAAAGAACCATGTTCTGTGACATCTTTAAATATTTTATTTTTATTTTTTAATAAAAGAAGAAAAATGGAAATCTATGGAGATTAATTTGGTTGAACATAAATAAAGTGAGGGTGGTAAAGCCATTTCCCTGCTTAATAAAATCAAGGATTTTTTTGTTTGTTCATTGGTGTAATTCCTATGCCCAACAGATTTTAGGAAATGAATTCATATTTTAACTAAAATAAAATGAAAAGAATTAGGGAGGCAGGGAAGGGGACTTTGTAGTATTAATTAAAGTTACCCGTGTCATTTGTAAATTAATTGGTTAGGTTATGTTGAGTGTTTTATTAAAAAGGATAAATCTTATTTAGGGCGGAAAGAACAAGACTGTTCACCCTCCTCCATGACTTGTTGTCATTTAATGGTGCTCTACAATCATACAAATGATGTTTTTGCTATTTATGGGTAAAGTTATTAAACCGAATAAATTTAAAATAATTAGGTGAATTAACTTAATAAATTTGAAATAATACTGTTTTCTTTAAAAATATGATTTTTTGAAAAAAATAAAATAAAATTTTCATTGATTTAATTATATCGAGAGTTGAGATATAACCCTATCAACTTTCATTTAATTTGATTTAATTTAAATAATTATGAAAAATCAGTGTAATTTTTTCACCGGATCAATGCATATTATTAGCACAAATGAGGGAATTAAAAAAAAAAATACATATAAAATAAAAAAACCCCAAAAGACCTGACACAAGAAACCCAAACACATAGATCTCACGTAGACCTAAGGGCCCAAGGTAGTTTATTTTTTCTCTCCCCTGAAAACAAATATCGTGTTTTCAGGTCTCAAACCCGCAACCTTATCTTCATAATTCAGCTACAACACACTTTTTTTTAATAAAACAATTAAAATAATATATTAACCTGATTAATTATTTATATAAATGGTTAAACTGACTTTGTATCTTTTGAAATGTTAAAAAAAGAAATATTTAGCCCTTATTATTAAACTCGTTAGAACCATTTAAATTAAAAAAAAATTTAATTAAAATTTTTACTTAACTTAAATTTTAAATTAAATCACGTAAAATTATTTTAATATAATAATATTAATAAAATAAATAAATAAAAATATTATTAAGCTTGAGAAAATCAAAAATATTATCTACTCAATTACAAATTGAGTTTTTTCAATCCGAGAAATAACTTAACAGGTCATGTTTTATATTAACTTTTTAATGATCATGAATTTGAGTTTTCTCAAGATCATTAGAAACTTACGTAATCGTAAATTTTAGAATCCGTATAATTAATTAAAATACATAAAAATTAACTTGAAAACCACGTCAATAATAATAATAAAAAAAAAAAGTCAGTGAAACTTCCAGGCACAATACGTTCCTTTTCCGGCAATCAAAGCATCAAAATGAGATCGCAATAGCCGGGAACAAGCTGACTTGTATTTTTATATTTCATATTATGACTATCCTTGGACATGAAACAAAATTGACTACTGAACTCTGAGATCAAAATCCATCCCCTCATTCACCTACATACTTGTAACACACACAACACATTCACGAAGAACAAGTTTTTCAACATTCAAACTAGAGAAGATAAGAGTGAAAAACTACTAGTCCAGTTGATTCAATTTGCAATTCTTACTGCCCTGCAATATCCCGGAAGTACTCATGACGAAGCGCAGCAGCAGCGGTTATTCTTCTTTCAGGAACCAAGCATAGCATTTTCTGCAGCATGATAGAATAAAAATAATAAATACTAAAAAAAATTGACGACGTCCCTGTTCCTCTGTTTGCAATTCATTATTGTAAAAAATAAAAAAATAAAAAATCAACTGAAGATGTTCATGATAATAGAATACCAGCACTATTTAGTCAAAAGAGAACAAAGAAGCCAATCTAGGCCATTAAGGCTTGAACCGTAAATATCTTCCAGGTGTGGGCGGGGAGCTAAGCAAATGAGAATCATACTTACCGAAAGAAGGTCGATTCCAGTTGATCCAAGTGTTGGAACAACAACTCTCAGTTCCTGTAACAAAAGAGAAGAAATAAAATTCTTAATTACAGACTCCCGCTCGAGAATGTTAAGATTTGGAGTTGGAGATAATGAACGATATTTCAGTAAGGAAGCCAATTAATTACCGGAGGCTGATGCTCTGGGAAGTTAGATGGACAATCAAGAAAAGTGATTCCAATAAACGAATCCTGCTCTGGAGTACCCAGTATACTTGATATAAACAATAACAAGTTCATGTAAAATAGTATGCATGTAAAGCAGCTGGGAGACAAGTTTACATTTAACTTTTGCTTTACTCATTTTGCAGGTTTAGGTTAAAATAAGAAACAATTTTTCATATTCGCATTAACAAGTATCAGATGGAAAGTTTTCCTTGTAGAAACTATCCAAGCATGAAGACATCTTAGTAAATTTAGTTTAAGCCAAGCTTCAGCTGTCATTTTAAGCCTCATGTTGCCAAGATGCAGAAAAAGAAGACACCCTCATTGCCATTTACAACACTTTAATTTCCGCCCACAAATTAATAGTGATTTCATTGTCTGGGAATAGATTCAAAATGGGATTAAATGAAAATAGAAATAAACATGGCTCGCAGATGAAATATGTTTAATTTTAGAAAAGAGAAGAGCGACTCAGCGCAGCAAGGCTATACAAACCTGAAAATTAAGCTCAATTGCTCCTTCTTAAAATCTCTATCAGGATCCCTCTTCAAATTCACGGTCCTGATTCACCATCTCAGCAAATATGCATCCTACAGACCACATATCAGCGGCAACATAATGTTCTGTAGATCCCAGCAATACTTCTGGTGCACTGTACGCATGCGTTGTGCACTGTAGAGGAAAGAATGACAGTTAGCCCAGATATGCAAATACAAAGAAAATGAAGTTTCCCAGTCATTAGAATTGTGGGTTTGTGATGTGTTCATGTATCAGCAATATTGAGCATGCTCCTACTATTTCCAACTTCATGGTTTTTCCTTGAAGCAGGAGGGAAACCTAAGAAAAAATCACAGGAGTTCTTCAATGGAGCACAATTCTTTAATTGAAGTTTGGATGCTCATGCTAGGAAATGTGTAACTATTCCAGATTCAATAAATCAGAATAATGGTATTTAATGTTGGGCAAATATATGCCCTAATCTTTTCCAAAAAAAATATAACCCTAATTGTTAAAAATACCCGAGGCGTGCATTTTTTGTGTGGAATGCTGAATGCTTTAAGCCAATCCGAAATACGCAACTTTCAGTGTGTAATTTTTCTGATTTACTAGCAAATTTGCTGGTTTCAAATCTCGATGGAAAACCCTTCGAGAATGACAATGATCAACAGCAGAGAGAATTTGACCAAGGAGTTTCTGAAAATGAAGCAAACAAACACACAAGTATTACATATTTGGCAAAAGAATCTCCACCAACCTCATTCTTCAACAGAGAACGCTAAGCCACAGATAGCAGCTGAAAAACAAAACCTAAAAAGAGGTAAATGATAGAGCTTTGCAAATTCTATTCGATAATTCAAAATCCAGGAACAACAAATTTCTGACTTGCCCACGCATCAACATACAAAGATAGACAGTTAACATGCTACAGAACCATATAGTTACACCAAATCTTTTTCCATGTGAAACTGTGGGTACTGTAGGGGAGGGACTTAACTTACTTTGATTAGATTTGAATCACTGAAACGATCTGGATGTGCTTTCATAAATTCGAGCAAATCTCCATCCATAAATTCAAAAACTAGAGTCAATCTCTTGCCATCTTGGAGCACCACATCCAACAACCTGTCCCTCCCAAAAAATCAATCAAGAATAGCATCAATTCAAAGCTCAAGGACAAATTGAAAATTGAACGCGGATTTTTAAACAAGAACAATAATACCATGAACTATGAAGGAAATAAAGTCATATAATAATAATAATAATAATTCACATTTATACTTAATAATGTTTTCATGATGCATCTCCTTCAGGACGGACATCTCTCTGAGTGACACAGCCGGTACACCTCCATCATTACCATCACCTTCAAGCTCTGTAAGCTTCAAAGCTACAACGCAGTTGATTTTGGTGTCGATAGCCCGGTACACCTTACCAAAAGCTCCTGCACCAATCCACCTGCAATGCTGATACTGGCAGTCACATACGCACAGATTATAGCCAGGCCAGGGCAGCACATGAACAGTACTCAGAAAACAACAAGGAAAATGATAAGAACACAGGTAAGAAAAACTTTTACAACCTTTTCACATACCCGTGGCTGATCCATCCACAAGAAGTTTCAAAACCAAAATAATTTGTTTTCAAATGTACGAGTTCCTCCGAGATTTTTTTTCTTAAAAACACTTACGCTGGTCTTAATAATTTTTGTTTTCATTTGAAGGGTAAAGTATTATTATTATTATTATCATTAATAAATTTTTTTAAAATATTATTATTATAAAGAAAAACAATAAGTTTTATTTAAATAAATTAAAAACTATAAAAATTTAGGTCAGACAAGTTTAATATTATTATTAATATCATAAATATTATTAAATTTGAAAAAAACATAGATTTGATTGGAAAGGTTAAACTCAATTATTAATAATATTATTTATATTATTGTTAATGTTATTAACTAGGTCTGACATGCCCTTCTATATCCAAGAAATTTCGAGCTGGAAAAGGTGTCCATGACCGAAGTTGTTTAAGAGTGGCAGGGCATAAACCAAGTCTCTTGGGTCTTACAGTCCTGCCTGGCCCAAGACACTTGGGTTAGATGTCCAGACTTCAAAGTTATTGGATTCGTTGTTTAGACCCAAGACTTTCAAATCTTGCTTCTTCACCCAAGTTTAATGGATTTGGATTGCAACCAAACCCAAGGTTTTTGGCCTTGTCATTTATAAAGAGCCCAAATCTCTTATATCTAATGTTGCAGTCAAACTCACTTAAACTTGGATAAGTTTATTATTATTATTAATATTAAAAATATTATTATTTGTATTATAATTAATATTATTAATATAATCATTAATAAATTTTTTTAAAAAATTAATATTGAAAAACAACCATAAATTTGATTTAAAGAGTAAACTTTAAAATTATTATTATTATTATTATTATTATTATCATTAATATATTTTAAAAAATATATATTATTACTACGGAAAAAAACTATAATATTTTTTTGAATAGATTACAAAATATATAAACTTGCCAGACTAGTTATATATTACTATTAATATAATTATTGGTCATGATGCAGCCAGATCCAAGGTATTTTGATTTTTTTTTATAGCAAGACTCAATGTTATTAGATTTTAAATCTTTTAATATTTTTTTATATAAAAAAATTAAGCCGCTGCTTAGTGTGAAAGAATTCACTAATTAAACTCCTATTTATCATTCCAAAAGTAAGAAAATTATTTTTTTATTATCTCTTTCCACCACTGCTATAAAACTTGTACCGGAGATTGCTAAAAAAAAAAAAAAAAAACAAAACTCGTGTTGGCATAGTTAAAATTTATTGATTTGTTTTTTAAAAAACAACATTGTTTTAGTTTTTTTTTTAAAAAAAGTTAATTCTCTCAGCCTATGACCAAGTCGTTGTCCCAAATCAATTTTAACAACTATTTCTCGACATTCCATCCAAGTTCTTCTTTGGTCTTTGTTTGGTTTAGGAGTCATTTTGTTTTCTCATCACTCTGCATGTTTGATTTTTTGTGCTTGGAATAAAATAATTTAGTTATGGATAAATTGTTTAAATGGCAGAAGCTCAAGTTACCACAGGGATGTGGGTACTGCTGGATAGGATCAAAATGCCTAATTTTCTTTATCTTAATTTTGAATTTTTAGAAACATAAAATAGAACAGAATCTAGTGTTGCGCGTCCTAAGCGTGGAGGTCAAAAATGGTGGCTTGTTTGGGAATGTTATTCTAATAACATTATCAGGGTACACAAGTTTATTCAGGAGTTGAAATTCATGATATCTCAGAGTACTTACTGAGATCGATTCAGTCTCTTTGATGAATCTGCCCTTGTGCAGAGCTTGGACATGTTGAAGCAGGGAAAGTGGAGCACAGAGAATTTAACTTACAAATAGACAAAAGCGAGCGAAAGTAATGACATTGCATGGAACATCAGAAAGAAAGCATTTGAATCCTTTGACAATAAAGAAAGCAAAGAAAGTCTAAACAGTAGATCAGACTATAATCAAAGCTTGAAAGAAAAACTTAGGGGGTCCATCAGAATTGTTCCCAAGAGACATTGTAAGAAAGCTGAAAAATGTATGCTTTGTAATAAAAGCTTGAGCTAATGAAATATATTTTTCTGAAGAAGAAAAAGAAAGCATGAAATTTAGGGTTTATTGGTATTGGGCCACCTCATGAACCAGTATTCAGAGGATCATGGATTTTAATGCATCAAAATACTATAATGAACGATATGCATCGTCAAGAATCCCTTCAATCTTCAGCAAGAAATCATCAGCTAGCAGTAGAATTCATGGCCTGTCATTTCCAGTACCACCACCACCACCATCAACAAAGGAAAAGGAAAAGAGGGTTCATGGAGGAATTCCTTGTTTGCATATCTTGATGTCATCAATGAAGATTCTGAACAGGTAAGTTTTTGTTTTCTTTTGATTCACGATTGGTTGTTTAGTTGTTGATAGAAAGTAGAAACTTCAGTTACTGTCATCGTCATGTTGGTATTTTAAGGTTGATGAACAAAAGTGAAACTTCAGATGCTGTTTTTAAAGTCCCAAGTGGGGTTATTTTTCTGTTTTGATTTTGGAAGTCTTTACCTGGTTGTTGAGGTTTTTGAGAGATGTTTGTTTTGTAAGTGAGGTTTGGTTTGAATATGGGCTGTCTTGTGTTTTTTTTTTTTAACCTGATTTGGTGAGTTTGGTAAAGAAAAAGTAAATCGAGTGACAGAGAAGAAACCAAGGAAGTATCTTTTTGGATTTTTATTGAATCCTAAGAGTGCAATTTAGGGCTTAAACATCAAATGAATAGCAGTTGAGTCATTTCTCAGGACAAGGACTTGATTTGGCAATGGCTCCAGTGGATGGCATTGACAATCTTTCATCTGCTAGGATAGTCTTGAAGACGAGCTTAGAGAATTCACGAGCTCTTGCCTCTGCTCTAGACAATACTGGCCAAAAATTGGAGGGGATAAAACAAAGATTGCCATCTTTGGGAGCCGCTGTTAGACATGTCCCCAGGCAAAAATGCATATTTGTTGCAACTAGAGAGCATATTGATTGTGCCATTGGTCCTGCTGCAGCAGTGCTAAAGGTGTATGATACCATTCAAGAGCTCCAGAAGTCACTATTATCACACCCGTGTTCTGATCTTTCAACTTACTTGCCGATGGTGAAACAGCTTGAGGAATCATTGAAATTTCTGACTGACAACTGTAGGCTAGCAATTCAGTGGCTGGAGGCTGTTCTTGAGTTTCTGGAAAATGCAGTTCCTGATGATCTGTACATCATGAAGGTCAAGAAGTCGTTGAGCATTCTGCAAGAGTTGCAAGCTACCGAGAAACGTGCTCGGCTCAGTGGGGGTGTTCTCTGTGCTTCATTTGAAAAACTCGAAATTGAATTCAGGCGGCTTCTTACTGAGAACTGCATCCATGTTGTTTGGGATTTTGTCTCATCTTCCATTGGAGATCAAGCCTCCACTGCTCCATCTCCTCTGCCAATGGCTGTTGTGCAGAAGCTTCAGGCTATTATTGGCAAACTAAATGCAGATAACAGGTTTGAGAAGTGCATGTCAACCTATGCTGAAATCCGGAGTTCGAATACCAGGAGAAGTTTTCAAGCTCTTGACTTGAATTACCTTGACCTGTCGATCAGCGAATTCGATGATGTACAAGATGTAGAGTGTTACATAGATCAATGGTGCAAGCATTTCCAGTTGGCTATAAAGCACGTTTTTGAAATTGAATACAAGCTTTGCAGTGATGTTTTTGAGAAGAATGGACCAGATGTTTGGATGGACTGCTTTGCAAAAATCGCTATACAATCAGGAATTCTTTCTTTCCTCCACTTTGGAAAGAAAATTACAGCGTGTAAGAATGATCCAATCAAGATCTTGAAGCTATTGGACATTTTTGCGATGTTGGAAAATCTGAGAGTGGATTTCAACAGACTTTTTGGAGGGCCAGCATGCATTGAAATCCAGACTCTGACTAGGGATCTCATCAAGGGAGTTGTTAATGGTGCCTGTGAAGTTTTCTGGGAACTTCCGATCCAAGTGGAGCTGCAAAGGCGAAGTTCTCCTTCTTTAAATGGTAGTGTTCCAAGGCTAGTAAGCTTTATAACGGATTACTGTAATCGTCTACTAGGGGATGATTACAAGCCATTACTCACACGGGTTCTGACAATTCAACAGAGCTGGAAAGAAGACAAGTACCAAGAAGAGCTTATCACCAGCCAGATTTATTGCATAATAAAGCAGACTGGTCTAAACTTGGATGCATGGTCAAAAGCCCACCATGATTTGACGCTGTCCTACCTTTTCATGATGAACAACCATTGTCACCTCTGCAGTTTGAAAGGCACAAAGCTCGGAGATTTGATGGGAGAATGTTGGTTGAAAGCTCATGAACAGTATAGGGACTATTACATGACTCTTTTCCTGAGAGAAAGTTGGGGGAAAATATTTAATCTTCTTAGCCAAGAGGGTCGAGTTTTATCTTCTCCTACCGGGGGATTCGTGGGGGATTCGGTCAAGAAGAGACTAAAGTCATTCAATGAGGAGTTTGATCACATGTACCAGAAGCAATCCAATTGGGTTGTTCCAAATGAAGACTTGAGGTTGAAGATGTGTCAACTTGCAGTCCAGGCTTTTGTACCTGTTCACCGGAGTTACTTGCAGAACTATGGGTTTCAGGCAGAAACTGATGATAGTCCCGGCAGACATGTGAAGTATACTACGCAAGGTTTGGAAACCATGCTCAGCTCTCTCTTCCAGCCAAAGCTAAGCAAGTCTGGCACCACCAAACAAAATCGCTTTATTGGTAAAACAAAAGATATTGTGACAGATAACTTTCGCTTGACACTTCTGGCTGCTTAATTCTTTCTACATGAAAGGGGTCTGTAATATTTTCCTGTTAAATTAACGTCTCTTTTTTAATTCAAAAATGGCATGTTTTTTGCTCGTAAGCGTTCGGATGCGATTTTCATGGATGAACTAATTTCTCTTCCACTCACCCGAGACTCTTTTAGAAAATCTGCAACCGATATGTTTTCATGTTATAGCTAGCTCCTGTCTTGTAAATCACAGGGGCTCCTGGTAAGTTGGATTTGAAGTGAAGCTTGCTTGGCTTGGCTTGGCTTTCATTGTATTGTTACTTAGCTTGGTGAGCTAGCCATTAGGTGAGGAAGTTACTCATGAGTGGTGCTTATCAAATGGCTGCTAACCACTACGAAAACACAAATCATGCGTCATCACCGTGTTCTATTAACGTAGACAGAAAGACAAATCTCTGCAATTAATGTGGATTATGAATTAATTTGTGTTTATTAGGACAGCATTGAGTGCTTCAATGTTATCTGGAATCCATGAACTAAGACTTGTAGAACCTTATAAATGTGATCAACTAGCAAATGATGCTCTCAACCTTTTGGATCAGCTGGCTGTCTTTGAGTTCTTTTGTCTTAGAGTGGAATGCTTCACTCCGAAACTAAGAAAATGTTCCTTTTCTTCACCTTCTATCCTCTCAATGTCATCCCGCCTGTGAAATGAACAAAAAGAAGAAAGAAGAAAAAGATTTGTAGTTTCACTTCTCTATGCCAAATATCCCAGCCTTCCATGTGATTATTATATTTATTTTAGATAAGTCAGATTTTATCTTGAATTATTTTTAAATATTAATCATACTAAATCTGAATGGATTGATCTACAATTTAATTGTTCTGGGTGAAATATAGCAGATTAATAATAAGAAGATCTTATTTTAAATATTAACCAAATTAATTTTAAATGGCTTGGTGAATTGATCAACAATCCGATTGATGGCTAAAATATTTAAACTATAAAAAAATCGAAAATTAAAACGCTGTGAAAAAGAAGAAGAAGGAATTTTTAGCCGACGACCTGAGCCCTAAATTTGACAACAATGACTTGCCACCTGCAACGAAATTATGAAAAGATGTGGAGATGTTAACTCATTAATTAATTGGTTGATTAATAAAGGCTGTTCAATACGAGATAGACCCTACCCTGTTAATAGTATTTAAAAATGTAATTATAATTGTTTTTTAAATTATTTTTTATTTTAAAATATATTTTTCATATCAACACATCAAAATAATTTAAAAAATAAAAAAATAATAATTTTAAAAAAATAAAATTTTTTTAAATTATTTCAAAAATACTTTTAAAAAATATAAAAAAAATCAAGTCCAATAAAAAAATATTTCAACACTCAATCTATCAAGCCTTCGTCGAGGTTGCAGCACAAACAAAAGCAGGTAAAAATTCAAAAAACTTTTATTTAAAATAAATGTTTTATATTTTTTAGATTTATTATGTTAAAATAAATTTTAAAAAATAAAAAATATATTATTTTAATATATTTTTAAATAAAAAATACTTTATATAACAACTATCATATTTTCTAATTTTTATATAAAACTACCACTTGCTGGCTTGAAATTTAGCAGGAATTTATCTTGAAATTAAAAAAAAAATAGAAAAATGAAAAATTTAAGTTGACTTGTTGTTAATGATTTTCAAGATAATTTTTTTAAAAACGTTATTTTAAATCGACCGTCAACTCAGGCATTATCTCGTATGGGGTTTTACAACAATTCCTAATTACCTTGATATTTTCAGCCTATAAAGTATAAATTTTAGTGCTTAGCGTTCCAACCTACGTTCTGTTCTATGTTACAGTGACGACGACGACGAAGAAGAAGAACTTGCCTCTTCACCCTATAAAGTATAAAATTAGTTTTAGTTCTGTCTTGAATCAGGTAAGATCATGGTTACTTCCATTAACACAAATCTGAAGGGAGGAGAGTAACTTGTTTTATAGATAATTTATAAGGATATCATATTCATTCCACGAGAATTAATCAGATAAGCAATTTTGTTTATGCAGCTATCATAGTGTTTTTAAAATAATTATTCTTTTATTATTTCGTTAATATTAAAAATAATTTTTAATAAAAAAAAATAAAAAATATTTTAATACTGAAAAACATTTAAAATATCAACTGCTACCGGGTATCAAGCACTACCGAAGAGAAAAATATCATCTTGCTCACAAAGAAGCACATCGTGGGTAGTAATTTGTTTGGGCTAAAAACTTTAGTGGGCCAATAATGACTTAATGAGCCCATGAGAAACTACTAAGTCAGCACAAGACACAGGAGGCGAATGGTGGTGTCCTTTCTTTAGATATAGAAACCAGAGAGACGAGAAGAAGAGAGGAGAGTAATTCCGATGGCGTCGAATGCAGCAGCGCCGTTCTGGAGGGCCGCCGGCATGACCTACATAACATATTCGAACATCTGTGCTAATCTCGTCAGAAACTGTCTGAAAGAACCATACAAGACTGAAGCTCTTTCGAGGGAAAAGGTTCATTTTGCTGTTACCAAGTTTGTCGATGGAAATCCTCAGAAACCCAGTAAGGCTCCACCCTTCCCTTTCTTTCTCATCCTCTCCTCGTACAAATCTGTCGCTTTAAGATCTGGGGTTTTTGGTTTCTGGGTCATTGCTGTTTCTTTCTCCTGATTTTATTGAATCTGATTTGATTTTGTTCAATTTTGCGATCATTTTCAATCGAATCTCCCTTTGATTGAGGGCTAGGAAATTTATAGGCTGAATGGATTGTTGTTGTCTGTACAAATCAAGTCAGAATTAGAATTTGGGGTAAAGTTGAGACCCTTTTTTTTTTTAAAAAAAAAAAAATGAGATTCTTTAGTAATCGATGTGGAGCTTTGGAGTAATGTCCGCTGAGGTTTCTGATCCGATTAGGTGTGCTCTGATATGTCACAAGTGTTGTAAGATTGAATGGCTGTGGGTTTGGTCAAAGTCGGATCGATGCTCTCTATGTTTGAGTATTAAAGGTCTGTTTAATTTTTGTTTTTTTTGGTTAAAAACTATTTTTTATATATATTTTTATTATTGTTTTTGATGAATTAATATAAAAAATAATTTTTTAAAAATAAAAAAAATATTATTTTAATATATTTTTAAATAAAAAAACACCGCTAATCTCAAACATAAACGAGTCTAATGATCTCGATTGCTGGGAATGTGGTTTTGTTTTCATTTATTAAGGAATCGTAAGAACCATGGCTTTGTTTGGTTTGATAGAATCTTACCTTCACTCATGCCTTGGAAAAAAGTGATTGTTGTCTCTGTTATGATGTGAATAAATAAGCTAGCTGTTCCAAAGGGCTTTGTTCAGTGCAGTCGTTTCCGTCTTGGTAATTTTAACTAGAAAAGGGTCGAAGGCTATGGTAGAATTGTTAAGGTGCGTATGAATTGCATGGAGATTGGAGACTGAAAACTAGAAATTCTCAACCATGTCTTTGACCTACTCGGGCCACCTCTATGGACTAAATCATTTCAGCTATTGTTAATTGCATTACCTCCTCTTTGACTTCCTTGGGCCTTCTCTATGGAATGGATCATTTCAGCTGTTATGGTCTTCTGGCTTTTTTTGCCCCCCCATGTGTGTGTTCTTCTGCGCATTACCTTGCATTCTTAACCTGCTTTTCATCATTACCTTTTAGCGAAATCAGCTCTCAACTGTGCATCTTCTGATAAAATGGTTTTGTTTCTTTGTCAACAGTTGTTCGTTCGGATTCTGGGACTGAATGAGTTGAGGAGCTCGATCCTTTAAATGCCTAATGGAGGATCTTTTGTGATGGACGTTCTTCTATTTGTCTATTTGGTAGATTGAAATTCATTATGCCTGTAAGGCATAATTTCAGACAAGACTATGGATTTGGCCTGGTACTGAAATTGTAATAAATGCAACCAGTATTATCCACTCTTTCAACTATACTTCTTCATTTACCTTTCTTTGAGAATCCTTATGGAACAATCCTGTGTTTTGAAGCTGTAATGGACCAACTTTCCCACAGCAGTGCACGATTCCAACAACAGCATGCCAAAATAATTCCTGTTTAGCATTCAATTCCACCGTCAGGAGAAAACTTTGCCAATGCCACTCATGTCAGGTGGGCAGTGGGATAATGCATTTTTATCTTTTTGTTTCTGGTATTTATCCTTGTGCGATTGACTAATTGGAGAGACATATAGACTTGATAATCACAACCATAACTTGAAGAAGCGTAATTTGTAATCTATAAACATCATTTCTACATCTACGAAAGGAACTAGACCGTATAAACTTGCCGACCATTGCATCATTGCACCTAAACAGATACATCATTGGCATGTTAGCAACACAACAAAAGCCTCACATTGTTCTTCGTGATCAAAACTCAATGGAGCAAGAGCAGCCATCCAATATTACCGAGGTGAGAAACTAGAAATTGTCATATCATTGACAGAACCATAGGAACCAGCTGAAACTAGTGCTTGATCCTTTCTTCCAACGGGAAAATGCAGGCTGTTTTGGTTTGGGGAGTGTCATGGTATCACTTGCTAGCATAACAACTATAGCGGACATGGTTGGTCTGTTAATTGGATCCTGTTGAGCACATAAACAAAGTAATGTATATACAATTTAGAACTTCACTAACCACGCATGTTTTTTCCAAGATTGAATCCATAATCTCCATTGCTTTGCCTTCATGCCATAAATTCCATGCCTGCGATATGAAAATTTCAAAGATGGACTGGGTCGTAAGTGGAAATTGGCCCAGATCTAATTTTCTACATAAAAAAAAAATAGAGAACTATAAAATGTTTACGTACGTAAGGAGGCTCTGACGACCATCACCGGAAAGATAGAACCCACCATTCCTTCTTTTTCCAGCAATAATCTCTAACAAAAGAACTCCAAAACCAAAACCATAAGATTTTACTGAGAAGATACCTTGCATTGCATATTCTGGAGCCATGTATCCACTGTTTCAAATGAAAAAAATAGTAGTCTTAATCATGGTTATAAAACCCTCTCTAGTTTTGCTAGTAACTTTGTTTATATATATATATATATATATATATATATATATATATATATATAATTGAAACGAGATTATTTTAAAATTTCTTTTCTTTAGTTTAACTGTTGAGATACTGTAACAGCGTGCTTATTTTGGTTAAAATATTTTAGAGAAAAAAGTTTTTCTGTATTTGTTTTTGATAAAATGTTTTTACAGTTTTTTGAGAAAGGAAAAAAGCCCCCATGTCTTGGGAAAGGCCTCAGAGGGAAGAAAAATGAAGACATACACAACAGTTAACTTGCTCGAAACCCAACCAAAAAGAAAGAAAGTAGAGTGGACAAACTGTGTACCAAGTAACGACTCCATTTGTATTGGCTTGCTTCTGATCTCCTCCAAAAATTCTTGCCATTCCGAAATCAGAAACTCTTGGATTCATCTGACGACCCAACAAAATATTGTGTAGATAGAATTAATTAATGATTAGCCAATTTACCACGGTGGTCAAAATCCCCTCTAACAAACAGCAGTCACTGACTCACAGCTCTCTCTCTCTCTCTCGAAATTGTTTACAGTGACATAAATGTTAAAAAAAAAAAACAGCACGAGAGAGCAGAGCCGTGTGCTGTTTACCTGTTCTTCTAAAAAAAAAAATTTCGCCCTCTCTCCCTTCCTCCTCTCTCATTCTTCTTCTACGGCACCGATCATTTTTAAATTCCAAATTTACCCTTAGATCTAATCCTTTGTTTCTCTTCACCTGCCGCCTTTACCCACTGTTAACGTATTTCTGATCTTATCTTAGCAAACAATGGCTTCAGCGAAGACGAGTAGTCGTTCGCGAGGGACGCCGGTGAAGGAGAACGGCACGAAGCTCGAGGAAGGACTCAACGTCTTCAAGTCCGATAGATTCAACGCCGATTCTTACGTTCAGTCCAAATGCTCTCTGAACGAGAAGGTTCGTTGACTACTAGTCCTTTTCTTTTTCTCTCTATAGAAACGTTAGAGCAGACGACCTGTCGTTTTAGGTTTGGAAGATGATTAATGCGTGTGTTGGTCATTAACAGGAAATAAAGCAGTTATGCTCGTATCTTTTGGATTTAAAGAGAGCTTCAGCTGACGAAATGCGGAAAAGTGTTTACGCTAATTATGCTGCGTTTATAAGGTGAATTAGCGCTTCACATTCCCGGAAAAATTGGTAGTTTTTGTGTTTTCTCGGAAGTTGGGATCGAATTTGTGGTTTAGGATCCAGTAATTTATAGCTAGCTTGATATTTTAACTTGCTGTAAATGTTAATCTGGAAGTCGAGGTTATTCAATTGCGATTTTACTTCTGGAAATGTGTGTGTGGAAATTTAGATGACTTAAAATATGCGGATTTTGCAGTTTGTAGGAAGTTGTGATTGAATATGTGGTTTAGGATTCAGTAATTTATAGCTAGGTTGAGAAATTTAGATGCTGTAATTGTTAATCTAGAAGTTGATATTATTGAATTGCAATTTTACAGCTGGAAATGTGTGGAAATATGCGGATTTTGCATTTTGTAGAAACTTGGGATTGGATTTGTGGTTTAATGTTGTGTTTTAATGTGATCAAGGATCTTTAAGTATTTTATACTGGGAATGCTTTCGTGTTTGTGTGTTGACAGGACGTCGAAGGAGATATCAGATTTGGAAGGGGAGTTGTTGTCTATAAGAAATTTGTTATCTACTCAAGCAACTTTGATTCATGGTTTAGTAGAGGGTGTTAACATTGATTCTTTATCTTTGAAAGCATCTGAAGGGTCTATGATAAATGGGTTAAAGAATGTTGAAGATAGAGAGCCGACTGATTTGGAGAGATGGTTGGCTGAGTTCCCTGATATGCTTGATGTTTTGTTAGCTGAGAGGAGAGTGGATGAAGCTCTAGCGGTGATTGACGAGGGAGAACGTATAGCTGCTGAAATGAAAAAAACAGAATTGTCAAGTCCTGGTACACTTAGTTCTTTAGAGATAGCGATTACAGAGCGCGGGCAAAAGTTGGCAGATCAGCTTGCTGAAGCTGCTTGCCAACCTTCTACTCGCAGTAGTGAACTTCGTGCAGCCATATCAGCTCTTAAAAAGCTCGGGGATGGCCCTCGAGCTCACAGCTTGCTCCTCAATGCACACCTCCAAAGATATCGGTATAGTATGCAAAGCCTCTGCCCGTC
This sequence comes from Populus alba, assembly GCF_005239225.2. Classification (NCBI taxonomy): domain Eukaryota; kingdom Viridiplantae; phylum Streptophyta; class Magnoliopsida; order Malpighiales; family Salicaceae; genus Populus; species Populus alba. The sequence continues at coordinate 361,455 of NC_133291.1, forward strand.
TAGCACATCATACGGAGGAGCCTATACGGCTGCGCTGTCACAGATAGTGTTTTCTGCTATCGTTCAAGCTGCTAGTGATTCTTTGGCTATTTTTGGTAAGGAACGGGAATATAGGTCTGAGCTTGTGATGTGGGCCACCAAGCAAACAGAGGCCTTTGCGGTTCTTGTTAAAAGACATGCAATAGCGTCATCAGCAGCTGCTGGAGGTTTAAGAGCCGCTGCAGAGTGTGTTCAAATAGCTTTAGGTCATTGCTCTTTGTTGGAAGCTCATGGTTTGGCACTCTGTCCTGTGCTTTTAAAACTCTTTAGGCCTAGTGTTGAACAAGCCTTAAATGCCAATCTAAAACGAATTGAAGAGAGCACTGCTGCTTTGGCTGCTGCTGATGATTGGGTACTTACTTATCCTCCAACCAGTACTCGGCAGTCTGGCAGGTCTTCTGTTACATCTCTTGGTAATGCAGGAGCATTTCAACATAAACTTACAAGTAGTGCCCATCGCTTCAATTTAATGGTCCAGGTAAACATTCTTTCCTTTTGATATCTGATAAACTGTGACATTATTATACATCTCCATTCTCTCTATCCAAACCCAGATCGGACAATGGCATCAGGTAGAACAAGTCAAGTAGGTCAGGGATTTCTTAAACTTAACAATCTAAACATTAAATCATGGTCTGGTCCTGTCCACTTGCTCCTTTTAATTGCAACTTTGCATGTCGTTTGTTCTCAGGTGATTTTTGACCTATGTACAGCCCTTGGATGGCACATGCACTAACTCAAATATTGTTTTCCCTCATCTGTTCTTGCTGCTGGATATATTTTCGTGAATTCACTTTTGCAGTTGGTTTACGCACTTTCTGAAATGTCTTGAATGTTTTTGAATCATTAGTCTTCTATATGATAATCTGGGCAAATGTTGTTTGCTGTCATAGTTGCTTACTGCTCGATTTTTAATGGTTCTTCCTTGAACTTTTGGTAGTGGTTTAATTATTTCACTAACTTGTGTTATTGTACAATTTGCACATGTAGGACTTCTTTGAGGATGTAGGACCACTCTTAAGCATGCAGATGGGAGGCCAAACACTGGAAGGTTTGTTCCAAGTATTTAACTCGTACGTGAACATGCTCATAAAAGCTTTACCAGGTTCGATGGAAGAAGAAGCAAACTTTGAAGGTTGTGGAAATAAAATTGTGCAAATGGCTGAGACTGAAGCTCAGCAAATTGCATTACTGGCTAATGCTTCATTATTAGCAGATGAACTACTCCCACGTGCAGCCATGAAACTTGCACCTCCGAATCAGGCTAATTACAAGGATGATTCCCGTAGAAGACCTTTAGATAGGCAGAACCGTCATCCTGAGCAACGAGAATGGAGGAAGCGGCTTGCGGGTTCAGTTGATAGATTAAAAGATGCTTTCTGTCGACAACATGCACTGGATCTCATTTTTACAGAAGATGGTGATAGCTATCTTACTGCAGAAATGTATATAAACATGGTTGGAAGTGCAGATGAGGTAGATTGGTTTCCATCCCCAATATTCCAGGTATTATTTCTTAAATTAATGGATGCCTTTCATTTGATAGAGACATGTCACTATTTTCTTATGTTAGTATTATATAGGGCTGGAAAAAGATGATGAAGAATCCATTTTAGTTTTCTTAATTTCTGGAATACTATGATTTTATGTTTTTATTCTTGTGCTACAAGACATCGCACCTGATTTCAGACTAACAAGTCTATCATTTAGTTGATAGCTTCATTTCTCTATCTATTCAAACAAGTTTTCCTTTCATGTAAATAATGCTTGGCAATCACTTAAGTTGATTGCTGTTGGTCTTCATCTACCCAAATAAGGTTTTTAGTTATTCTCCTCCTACTTGATGTGGTTTAACTATTGAATTTTTTTTTGAGGAAAATTGGGTGCTTAACAAGTAGTTGGAAAGAGGTTTCGTAAATTGTAACTAGATTAAAAGAAATTGTAAGCCGGCTGAGTCATCAGTGAGAATGGACTTGGCACATGGGAATGATGTAACTTAATCTTTTGATGGATGGGAAAGGCTTGTGAGCAGGAATTGTTTGTTGAGTCTGAGGAGGATCAACTATTTTAGTTTTGAATTCCAACATATCACATTAAACATGCTTGTTATTCACAAAATCTGTTGTATTTATTATCTTTTTTTTGTTTTGGAACTTTCAGTCCAAGTTCTTACAGTGTATTGTTATATGCTTCAATTCAGGAACTTTTTGTAAAACTGAACCGCATGGCTAGTATAGCAGCAGAGATGTTTGTAGGAAGGGAAAGATTTGCAACATTACTATTGATGAGACTTACAGAAACAGTCATTTTATGGCTTTCAGAAGATCAAAGTTTTTGGGATGATATCGAAGAAGGTCCAAGGCCTTTAGGTCCTCTTGGTATACAAAAGGTATATAAATCTGACATCATTTCATTTATAGTTATATGTATGTGAATTGGGTCATTAATATGCTTATTTAAACAAGCAGTTCTATTTGGACATGAAGTTTGTCATGTGCTTTGCTTCCCAAGGACGCTACTTGTCACGAAATTTGCATCGCGTTGTCAATGAAATAATTGCAAAAGCTTTGGCAGTATTCTCTGCAACAGGGATGGATCCAGACAGGTAAACTAGTTTTTATTTTTGGTTTATGACCAGCAGCAGTTTCATTATATATTCTCAACATTATCTGAAAGTATATACAAACAAAACCAAAGCTAGGCCAAATTTCTGCAAAAACCTAGTTATTGAACCTTTTGAATTCCTAGAATTCATTTTAGTATTTAGTGTATGGATCCACATGTTATTGAAGGAACCAGTTTCTAATGTATGAGATTCATGTGAATTTATTTCAACTCTTAGTTGTTTTCTCAACACATGTAATTCAGCTCCTTTAATTGTGTTAATGCTTAGGAACAAGTTTTTTCTCAACATACTTGTTGTGTTTGGTAAATCTATCTTAAATGCATTTCCTTTTCCGTCTCTTTACTCCTTTCGTTTTGAATATTATTCACTACACCAAGTCTTGTTGACACAGCAGATGTCGATGAGATGGAAAACTAGTTATATTGAAACTACCTAAACTCGTGATAATCACATTGCAGATGTTATTGGTAATTTTGAAGATTGGGATGTATGGATTTGTAGGGTTGGAGTATCACTTCACCGCCAAACCCCTAGCTGGCTATGTTGTTTTATTTTTGTTAGGGATTAAGCTGGATATAATTTATAACTTGGGAAGTAGTTTCGAATCTTCTATCACTACGATCTTTTTTCCAGACAACAATCCGTGTTTTTTTTCCTCGCTAATGATTAGCAGAACTGTAAGATCATGATGCTAGATACAACCTCCAATATCCTTGGCCAGAAGCCAGGAGTGTGTCGTGGCCCGTGAGTTGCTAAGTAGTTGAATATCTAATTTTGATATTAGAAACAAATTCTTTGATGATGACAAAAAATCAGCTGTGAGAAGCATACTAATTGCAAGTTTATCATCATCATCATCAGATTGTCAGAAATAATATATCCACTGCCTATGCTGAAATGAAATTTGAAAATGTGAAGAAGGTCCATTCTCTGGTGCAGTATTTATTTGCCATAAGCTCAATGTCTTTGGGTTCCATTTGGGGTAAAAAATGTTCAAATCATTTGTAAGGTGCAGTAAAACAGCTAGCATGTGTGGGGACTCATTTAGATGTTTAGTCATATTATATTAAAACATTTGGTTTTTCTGGAGCTGAGATTTCGTTTTTGATGTCAGGGAGCTGCCAGAAGATGATTGGTTTAATGACATTTGCCAAGAAGCAATGGAAAGATTAAGCGGAAAACCCAAAGCCATCGATGGGGATAATGAACCTGGTAGCCCAACAGCCTCTGTCTCAGCACAATCAATTTCATCAATCAGATCTCATGGAAGTTCATAAGGCAAAGGTACAGCCCTTCTGAAATTAGACAGTGAAGTTTCTGTAATGGATTAGCTGACCCCCATCTTCTTTTTTCTGTTTCTTTCTGGAATCCTTGTTCTTCTTCGTTTTCTCAGTCATTTCATTCACTCCCAATTTCAGTGTTGGACCTTCATTTCCTTTTATAGGTTGAGGTTTGTATGAAAGCTGGGAATTCTTTTTGTTGTCCAGTTTAGTTGAGTCTGTATATGTTTCGATCTTGAATCTGCTTGTATTCACTCTTTTGAAAACTGGGGTGTTACCTGTAACTATGGAGTTGGTTTTTGGGATCAATGCCTCAGATTTCTTTCTTGCATTCTTCTTCAAGTGAATATCCGTCTTCAGAACATGAAGGTTTCCAGCACACTTTTCTTCCTAGAAGCGTTAGTGAATTCATTTTTTAACAAAACAAGTTAATGATACATTGTTCATTTCTTGAAGAGACGAGGTATTCAAATGGGTCCCAGAATGATGACCGGGAAGAGTTGAGCAAGTTCATCAGTATTCATTCAGGCATTGGACCTGCAAAATGATTGCATGAAATATTGACCTGGACCGATGAACAAGGAAACTGTCAATGTCAAACCTAGAGTAAGGTATCTTACGCCAATCTTCCCGAGCTCCTTTCCAATGTAGATTGTTTTCTTCATCAATAACACAACACGCAGTTGGTAGCAGCAACAATGCTAGAAGATTCGGCATTCCATAGAAGCCTGAGATCTCATAGACTCCACCCACTTCCAAAGCCGCTGAAAAGCTCGCAGCGTCCTTCATACCCTTGGTTATGTGCATTACCCTACCAAGATTCAGACCAGAAGTGAAGTGAAATTAGTGTATTAACAAAATATAGAAGGAAAGGGCAGATGCATATGGTAGTTTCATTGCTTCTTTGTCTTGTACTAGTATTGCTAGTCTAGCTGGCTGGTGAGTGGATTAGGTCAGAATGATATTTAACCTGCTTTATATTGAGATGGTATTTTGAAAACCAACTAGGGATAAAATAAAACATTGCACCATGCAATCATGAGCTTAACATCCCTCGACCTCGCAAATCAGAAACAGAGTGTAGACCCAGAAAAAACAACAGCCATTCAATCAAGGAGGCAAATGAAAGAATGATACAAATGCAGTGTCATATAAACTCGACCACATAGGAACTTGAAACTATCACCAGTTGCGTAGCAAAGAAGCAGATGAGAAATCGAAAACCAAATTAGCAAAGCTGATACGTGTAGCTGAAAAATGGCCGTTCGTGCATAGCAAACACCATAGCTGACGACAAATCATGACTCGGCTGATGCAAAAACTGAAGACCACCCAAGTAACAGAAGACATCCAAATAAAATAACCTAATAAAAAGCATTAATAATTGCAAAGAATTGTGGCAGTCCAGCCCAAGAAAGACCATAACAGATGAAAAGGTGAAGGAGTAGCCATTAATGAGAAAGGTAAGGAGCCAAGTTACTCCCAGTGAAAAACAGCAGCGAGGAAGAGAAGAGAAAGCTGGAGCTTTAAGAAAGAAGGTGAAAAACAGGGGTCACATTCTTGCTCGTCATGTGTAATGAGATCGTGTGAAGAAAAGACATACGAGAATGTATGGTCTCTGCAGATAGCTAATGGTACCAAGAACACGTCTTGTATCTTGGCAACAGCAGACAGCTCCTCATTACTGTTCAAATCATCCATTCCATTCACAATCGTTTCAGAGCTGATAATCTAAGCAGATGCAGACAATAGGACGGAAACCGTTCTTAAGCATTTCTCTATACCAATCTGACAATTACCATTCACAATACACATCACCTCATCTGCAACACCTCCTCTGCCTTTTCAACTCTCCCTTCTTTACACAATACATTCAACAGAATGCTACAAGTTTCCTGGCACCCTTCCCAATTGCCTGCCGATACAAATCCATAGCAGCACCTGCCCCATCATCCGGCTTCAATAATCCATTAAATATTATGCTATAAGTAAACCCATCGGGCACAAAACCATTACTTTCCATCTCCTTCAACATACTCCTCGCCTCCTCCATTCTCCGCACCTTACAAAGCCACTAAGCAACGAGTTAAAAGTAACAACTTCCACCTCTTCATCCTCTCTTTCAAACTATAAGCCCTATCCACCTCCCCAACCTTACAAGTTACAATACCCGCCAATAAGCTTACTAAAAGCCACCCTTTTCGGCGCCAAATTCCTCTCACAGCTTCTCTGCAATCCCTATCCTCTTCTCCTTCCACAACCCACCAATCAAAACATTGTAAGTAAACACATTAAGACCAGCTTTCCTCCTCTTCATAGCCTCGAGCAACTCCACAGCACATCAAGAACCTTATCGAGTTTCTTGGATTCCACCATAGATTCAACATTTTTTCTCAAATAACCAAACGAAGGAAGCCGGCCTTCTCGCCTCATGAGATCGTAAAACCGCGCATTTCGGGCCCAGAACATAAAACGTAGCATAATCGGAGAGAGTAAGCTTTAAAGAAGGATCAGAAGAAAGAGAAAACAGAGAGAGAAGGCGGGGGGGGGGATGAGAGATCTGGTGAAGTTATAAGCGATTTCGTTGAGGCCTTGTTGAAGGAGGACACGACGGTTGTGGCTTTGGTTGTTAATGCGGTGGTTTCGGTCATCGGTTTTTGCGGAGACGGCGGTGGAGAGCCAACTTGGAAAGGAGGAGTCTTCTTGCCATTTTCTTCTCTCTTGAAATTTTTCTTCTTCGTTGGATCTTTTTAAATGTTTGGGTGGTATGGGGGTAGAACTTAACATTTGAGCTGAGTTTTTTTTTTAAAAAAAAAAAAAAATTGGATAAAAGTTGATCCAGGTTTGTTAAACCTGGGTGTCCAGGCAGATCAACGGTAAAAAAAGAGTGCAATAAAAACATCTTATAAATACATATCATTGCTTTATTCCATTTGGTTCATTTCACGAGATGGAAATGCTAAGCAACTTGATCCTAAACTAAAACGAGGACTAGATAACATGAGTTAATATGCTAAAGAAACCCTACAAAACTTCAGCTGCGTTTGCCTCTAATGCTGGCATTTCTCTTTACTAATTGATTGACAACATCTCTCATTGTGGGTCTTCTGCTAGGCGCCTTTTCAGTGCATCTCAAAGCCACCAAAAGCACATAAATGGCTTGATTCATGATATTTGAATCCAAAAACTCTTCCCTTAGGCTTGAATCAGCAATTTTGTTGATGTCTTCTGTGCTGCTCCAAACAGATCTGACCCACTCTACAATATCTGTTTCCCCCACAAATAATGGATCCAATGCCTTCTTTCTAGTTATCAGCTCAAGCAAAACAACCCCATAGCTATAAACATCCGATTCCTTACTCTTTATTGTCGACATGGCGTTTTCTGCCAAAGCAAATGAGGATTCTTTTACTTTAGAAATATGAACATATATGAGAACTGAATAACTTCTACTTAAAACAGGAAGTGGAAAGGTTACCTGGTGCCATATATCCAATTGTGCCTGCAACCAAGGAAGACTGTGCTGAAGCAGAAGACTGATCAAGTAGCTTAGCTATACCGAAATCAGAGATATGAGGCTCCATATCAGAGTCTAAGAGAATGTTTTCTGGTTTGATGTCTCGATGCACAATAGGAGGATTGCAATCATAGTGGAGATATTCCAAACCATGTGCAATTCCAATAGCTATTTTATAGCGTATGCTCCACTCCAGGGTTTGCGGTGGTGTGGTCCCATGTAAGACATCATGAACGCTCCCATTTTGCATGTAGGCATACAGGATCAGACCATAATCCTTCCGTAACCAAAACTCTTCCAATTTGAGCAGATTCCGGTGCCTGATTTTCCCAATGGTTTGAATTTCTGTAACCATACTTTTGTTTCCTCCTTTGTGGCCTGTAAATACTATCTTCTTAACTGCAAAGATTTTGTCTCCACCCAATGAAGCCTTATAAACGGTTCCATGGGTTCCCCTCCCAATGATATGTCTGTCATTTAGATTCTCAGTAGCTTGCATCACTTTGTTGAGTAGGGAAGAAGGGCCTTCTTGAGCAGCAATTTCAACATCATGGTCGATCCCAAGATCCTGCTTACATCTTCTGCACAAGATAAACATGCAAACCAGTCCAACAAGCATGAAAACAGCAACCACAGAAGCAATAGCTATCAGCGCGACAGCCACTCTAGATAAGCTGTCTCGCTTGCTTGACTGAGAGTCACATGGCTTGATACTTCTGTTTTCGGTGCATGTTAAGCCACCTGATGGAAGACAACTGACACATAGATCGGGATTGCCCCAGAATGATGATGGTGATGAGTTAAGCAAGTTCATTAGTGTTTCTGGTATTGGACCACTGAAGTGATTGTATGAAATATCGACCTGGACCAACGAATGAATTTTATCAAGAGGTGCTAGAGTTCCGGTCAGATTATTGTTTGATAACTGAAGCTGTTCAAGCTTGATCAAGTTCCCCAGCTCTGAAGGAAGCTCTCCAAAAAATCCATTACTGCTGAGATTCAATGCATATTGCAGACTCTGTAATGACCCAATCCATGAAGGAATCTCACCTCCCAGAAAATTTCCACCAAGTTGTAGCTCTGTAAGCTTTTCAAGTTCTGAGAGGAAAGGTGGAATTCCCCCAATAAAATGATTCTCTTTTAAAATCAAAGTGGACAAGCTGGTCCAGTTCCTTAAACTGGATGGAATTGAGCCGTTCAGTGAATTGAACCCTACATCAAACTTGCCTAAGTTGTGACACTTTGACAGCTGCAATGGCAAAGAACCTTCCAGTTGGTTGGATGAAAGATCGACTACCAGAAGGTTTATAAGATTACCTAGCTCTGAGGGTATAAACCCTGTAAGCTTGTTCATGGAAAGATAAATGAAAGTCAGACCAGAACAGTTCCCAATGCTGGGTGGAATTGGGCCTGTAATATTATTTTTGCTGATATCCATGTGATAGAGGTTTGGATTCTCCGCAAATTCTGGAAGGGCACCTGAGAGGCTGTTCTCCTTGAGGATCAATCTCCAGAGTGTTAAGCAGCCTCCCACATCAGAAGGAATGCTGCCTTGAAGTTGGTTCCGGCCCATATTAAGAACTCTCAACTCCTTTCCATGGCAAAGGTTTGGGGGGATTTCACCTGTGAACTTATTATCTGTGAAGTCCAGCTGCAACAAACTGCTGTTGATTCCCAAACTTTGTGGTATGACACCAAAGAACTGATTGTTGTATAGTGACAAGTTCTTTAGGTTCTTGAGATGAGTGATCTCAAGAGGCAATTCACCAGAAAGACTGTTGTTATACACAAGGAGGTACTTAAGGCTCGCAATCTTCCAGATGCTAATAGGAATTTCACCACTCAAATGATTGTTGAACAATTCAAGGTCCTCCAATTTGTTCAGCCTCCCCAACTCACTCGGAACCTTTCCCTCAAGTTCATTTGTGTATAAATTTAAGGTCATCAAGGACTTGCAATTGCTAAGTTCAGGAGGAATCGTCCCAGACAGTTGATTCTCAGAGAGGTCGAGCACAGAAAGCTTTTTCAGTTGGCCAAAGGAAGATGGGATAGCGCCTCTTAAGTTGCTATGGATAATGGCCAAGGTTGCTAAGCTACTACAATTGCCTAAATCTGGTGGAAGACCCCCACTATAGCTATTGAATGACAAATCTAAGGTTTCCAAATTCTTGCATTTGCAGAAACCTAAAGGAATTCTACCCTCAAGACTATTATGACTAACAAATAACTCAACAAGGCTTTCAAGATTGGTTAGAATCTCAGGCAAAGAACCACTTAACTTGTTATAACTCAGAGAGAGAGATTCCAATTTTCTACAATTTCCAATAGACTCAGGGATTGTCCCAGATAATTGATTTCTATCTAAGGACAGTTCTAAGAGCTCGGTCAAGTTACCAACACTCCTAGGAATGGAACCATTGAATTTATTGGTGTCCAAATACAAAACTTGTAAAGCCAAATCTTGGAACAATGATTCAGGTATTTCACCGGACAGTGAATTAGAGAAAAGACTCAATGTTTGTAAATTTTGCAAGTACTTAAAGCTATCAGGTATTACACCAGTAAAGCTATTTGCAGACAAATTCAAGTACTCAAGGAGACTACAATTTCCCAACTGTGAGGGTATATCACCAGAGAAATAATTGGTGTTCAAATCAACAGTCTTTAACTGCTTTAACTGCCCAATTTCAGGTCCCAATGGACCAGAAATTCCTAAGCCAGAAAGGTTCAAAGAAACCACACTATGACTTCTATGATCACATCCTATACCTAGCCAAGAACAAGGAGTCGAGTCTGAAGAATTCCAACTTGAAGTAATGGAAGTAGGCACAGAATCCCATTTCCTCAAGAGTGACATCAGAGCCAGGCCATCATAGTTCAAACCGGAGACACTATTAGTACATACAGACACAAAGCAACACCACAACAGCAAGAAGAATTGACGCAAAAAAAGATTCATGGTATTCTTAACTACCCAGAAAATGACAGAATAAAGGAAACTGGGGTTTGCAAGGAATGTTAGAAAGCACACTTACCTAGCTAGAGTAAGCAAGAAAAGCAACCATTTGGGGAGCTGTGATTGTAGATACGAAAGGAATTTTTGAGGAAGACATAGATGCAAGGGAGTGCTGGTGTTGAATGGTGTCCTCGTGGATTCCTCTAGTGAAAAGGCAGTATATTTATAAAGGGGAAAAGAGTGGTTGGTCCTGTCGGTCTCAATCAAGAGTGTGAAATCTTAACAATTTCAACGCAGCTTCAAGCTACAGCCGTGTTGGTTTGGTTCAGACAGGGTCAGTCTAAAGTGGACTTCACTTTCTCAGTTTTTCTTGGTCTTTAAAAAGAGTCCTGTCATTACTTAAACAGGGGTTTTAACTTTAAGCTTTGTAGTAGCTTCGAGGGTTATTTTCAAGAGTGTGGACGGGACGCCCCGAGATAACCCCACACTCTTGGAAAAATCCACAACTAGGAAAAATCCTTGCGTTTATAACCCCAAGAGCAATAAGGCTGAGGGGTTAGCATGAGTGCCGGGTTACCATTGAAGGATTAGTCAACTTTCTTTATAATAAAGTTTTTTTTTTTAGTTTAAGATTTTTGAAAAATAATTTTATTTGTGAACTCTTTAAAAATGTAACGAACTTGTTTCTTAAAAAATAAAAAAATCTGTGTATTTGCTTAAAACTTAACCGAGTTGGTGTGAGTGTTTTTTTTTTTCTTTTTCTTTTTGCTTGATGATAAATGATATTCTCAAATTAGTTTATATGTTAATTGAGATTAACGAAATCTCAAGAACTTATATCTCATTTAAGCTTTGTGTGTGTATCACTAAATTAACTTTTTTTGAACCATACTTGAAACTTGAAAGCGTGAGTGTTTGGCAAGAATCTATTGTGCCGTCCAAATGCCCACATTTCCTTATAGTAACTAGAGCCATTTTAGGTTGTGTTTTTTTTTTTTTTGAAAAATAATTTTTTAAATTTTTTTATGTTTATTTGTCATTATAAAAATTGATCAATAAAAAAATAAGAAAAATTTTATTTAATTTTTTAAAATATATTTTTCTTTTATTTTAAACAAAAAATATTTATTAAAAATTATAAAATAATTAAAAATATTATTATTTATTAATTATATCAAATTTCATCCATACCAAACAACCTTTCATTTTCAGAGAAACAGAGAGAATTGCATAGAAGAGATGTTGGTTAGTATTTCAGCATGCTATAATTAATGCCAAATGGACGGGATGGTTGTTGTCAAATCAGGATTTGATTTATAATCTGCTTGACAACTACACACGCAGTTGACTAATAGAAGAGATAGACCAAGTCTAGCTTCTTCTTTCTTTCTTTCTTTTCTTTTCTTTTTCTTGGAGGGGGGGTTGGTCAAGAGTGCATACTTGGATTTATCTATGAGCTCTTCTCTATTATTATTTTTATTTATTAATAGAGGACCAAAATGGACGGCTTAATTATCCTCCAATCACTCAAGTCTACAACTTTTTTCTGGCTCACAATGCATAACCCTTCAGCACTAGCCACCAACCAAGAACCAGGCCCTGCCTTTGATCTTGTAACTCAATTGGGTGGCTTTACTTTTAATAAAGCAGTTCTAAGCATAAATTCAATTGGGTCAAAGTCTCTCTTTTTTGATAGCCCACTTGGTCAAAAAACGAGAAAGGTTAGAGCTTCTTTGGGTTTGAGCAGTAGAAGTGGTTTTAAGAGTGTTTACAGGGCTATTAGGTTTCACTGTGAGAGAATCCCAATCGGGTTGGATTCGGTTCAGGGGATAATAATGGTAATCAAAGTGTTTTTTTCAGTTATTATTATCATTTGGAACCTGAGAAAATGACAATTTTGTTCTATACAGTATTGTGTGGTTGTTTGCGTTAATTGAGTAAGTACATGTTGGTTTATGAGAATGAAAGCAATGAAGAAAAAAAGGAGGATTTATTGAATAATTAAAGCTAACAACCCTGAACCAAACATTCTTACAGCATTTCAAGACACTTGTTCTTAAAGGTCTTCCCTGAAGTTCCACTTTTTTATATATACTTTTTTGCCCTTTCTAGAAGAAAAAACATAAAAGGTTAGAGCATTTGAAATGTCATCTTGTTCAGACTCCCCACTAATTTGCCCCCTAAAAGCCCAACATAATAATAATAATAATAAATTATTTTCTTGCCACGAGGCAGATTGCATTGAATTGATCAGCATTCTTCAGCCATTCGATTCGAGCAACAATTTGTTTAGGTTGGTAGCAATGGTTAGTGATATTCAAAGACCACTGTCTTGGCAATTTTCCATAGTCTATAGGGCAAATCAGTGCCCCTATTCATTGCTGAACCTAACTTTAAAGACAAATGCCATCGCACAAATCACACATGCTGCATGGTTGAATTTGACACATCAGACAAACGTATGAAAGCACCATGGAAAGATCAAAGTATAATGAGAACGAACGAAGGTTGAGAAACCCGGGCAGCCATTGAAACTCCCAAGTACTACCAATAAAAATAACCAGTGTATTTTGGTATAGCTCTGTTCTTCTCAGACCAACATTTCCCCTCTACCAATCTGTTTAATCACCTAAAAGAAGTAAAAAAAACATCAACGAAGACCCAAAAGCTCAACACAGGCACCGGCATAATAATTATGGGATGCCAGGAGTCACTCGTCATTGTGTTCTTGAACTCCTCCCCTACTTCTCTCAAGTTCACTCCACTTGAAATAACCCAAAAGAACCTCTTCCAAACTGTCAGTTTAACATCCAGAAGAGGATGTTTTAATCACCATGCTTTCCCAAAACAAGCAAAATTACCTCGTGTTAAAAGCAGCTGCAGGCACTTGATATCCTCAAACGAAAGGAAGCTTGCCATTTTGTAGTTTGTGCAATCCTGCATATAAATCACAAGGGCATATACCCCCCCACATTCTTCACATTGTTATGCTTTGGATAACCTAGATGCTAAATCATCATGGCAATGTCTTGCTCAAACTGATGGGAGGGAGATTCACCTTACGAACACAGTACAGGGGTGGTTGTCAAAATGTTAATGGTAATGGTTAAGAAAACATGATTTTGTGCACTGCCTTGTTAAACTCGTGTAATGAAAATGGTTAAGAATACATGATTGTTTGCTTGTTAAACTGGTGTAAGAAAATGTAACTCTTAATTTCCTTTGGATGCCATGTGAAATAATACATGATTCATGGTGTGAATGGTCCTGTTCAAATGGTGCCATGAAATGTACCCTGGTCTTCCTCTGGATGTCATGTCAAATAATGTGATGTAACTGAACCTAGTGTTGGGAACTCGTGAATAAGATGACTACAGAGATAAGCGTTCCTAATATAAATGTAGATATGAATAGAATAAGGAGAAAACATGCAAATTCAGAAAACAGCAGCCATGCAACACTTGCTACAAATGGTAAACATATCTGAAATCCTATTAAGTTATCCACGCAGCAACGCATGCTGCTGACAAATGCATGTCGTGGACAAAATAGCATAACATGAGCAAATGGTGTGTTCATGATAGCTGTAGGTGCATTCATTCACATGAGAAGGGATGCTAATGCTGAGATTGGTGATGAAATGGATGCATGCAACAGCTGCAAGATGCATCCTATCATGTATTTCTCAGAGCAAAAGGATCAGAGTACATCCCCTTCAAGCTACTGATAGGTAATTGGTGGTGAAGCTCCATTGGCACTATGAGAAGCAACATGGTGGATCCCATCCTTCCTTCTCCCAAACGGGTTCTTTGAATATGTACGTTAAAGTGAAGGAAAACAGGCACATCAATGAATCATAAAAGTAACAAAACAAACTTACAAGCAAAATGCACAATCAGATGTAAGCCCCCACAGCCAATGATTAATAAATTCCCTTAGATAGATTGCATAGCCATAAAAGAATGACCATGGGTGGTTTTGTTTTACAGAATAATTATGTGGTTTGGTATAAAAAGCAAAGTTGCAGCAAGAGAGCAAGTAGAAAACTCTTGAGCATCAACATGTATGACATGCTAAATCAAATGTTTAGAGCACTTAGCAACCACATTCGTATCCTGATGTTTAAGTCACAACTATATGTTTTAATTGGAGATTTTATATATAGAATATAAGAACAGGCAGAATGGATAAAATATCAATGCAAAAAAAAAAAATCTAAAAGGATATTGTATTCGCATGCCAATAGATCCAGAACTTGGAATAACAGCACCCTGTAAACTATGGTGCACATTGGTTGCACTGTTCAAATCCTGCAATGATTAGGAACAAACTTTAAGCATTTGCAGAAATACCTGAATCAGTCCCATCACAAACTATAGTAAATTATAATTCAAAGTTAAGGCATCTGCATTGATGAATAGCAGGTGACTTACTTCAAACTCAATAAAACAAACAGTATGCCTTTCTTGTCTCAAAATCTTCATTTGCTTAAAACCAGGTTGCCTGCATGCACAAAGGTATACAAGTGCACCATGAGATTCTTTACAAGATACAGACTCAAAATAAAAGTCAGGAAACTGGCCAAGAGAAGACATTCTTACACGCTGAATAGACCCCTCAGTTCGTCCTCATTGATGTTCTGACCAAGATTGCCAATAAATAGGGTATTGCAAGGAGGGTTATCTTTTGTATTCTACATTTATTGCCAAGGGAAAAAATTAGAAGAAACTACTTAGTAAACATGCAGCCATAAATTAAGAGATTCAACTTCAATTTTCCTGTTCGTTCTTTAATGTAAACTTGAGATTTCTGCTATGAAGTACCCTAAATCCAAGAGTTTCAGGTGAATTAGAAATGAAATAGGCATATGCATTACACCTTTAGCGACACAAGGGATTGATGAGAAAAAGTTGTTGGATTGGATCTAGTGAAGTACTCAAGGAATGGTGCTTATTTGGAAATTAAGAACCATGTATCATGAATGAAATCAAACATTTTGGGTAAATATGTGTGGACCTGACCTGTATTGGCACATAGCTGCTAGGAGCTGGGATAGGAGCAGGAGGCATTGGTACTTGAGGAGCAGGGTAACCTCCATACGGATCATATGGAGGCGGAACTGGAGCCATGTACCTAAAACAAGTAGGCAATGTTAACAAGAAAAAATACCATTTAAAAAGAAAAACCATAATGCTAAATGAACCTACACAATTTATGAAGCACGGCAACACTAGCTTCCACAAAAAGTTTATTCGCTCTAATACAAACTACAAACTAAAAAAGCTCACTGAAAAGAGAAATTCTAACCCATGTGGTCCCCAAACAGGAGGAGGAGGGTGAAATGGAGATGGAGTGGTATAAGCAGCGTGAGAATAATCACCACCAGTTCGCAAACGTTTGCTTTGATCATAAGCATTAGAATCTGCAACTATTCCTGTAGATTAACAAAAAATCAACAATACGTAACAAAACAACAGAATTGAAAACTCATTCAAACCAAAAGTTTCATAAATCCATGTCTACAAAACAAACAGAACAAGATATCACCTCAAGCCCCTATCAGAATCTCACCTCTTTTAACAAAGAGATTCTTCTTAGCCATCTCAGTATGCAACACTGACTTCGTCTCCACATCAAAAACCATATCCTAAGAACCCACAAAACCATTAACAACCAAAACAACAGAAACAACGACAAAATAAGAAATGTTTCGAAGCCAATAGAGCTTTAACCTGGAGAGAATCTTTAGCAGCAATGGCGTGCTGGGAAGAAGAAAAGAGAGCGAAACCCATAGCTTTATCTCCTTTATAATTAACTTGCGAAGCCTCGTAACCAGGTAACCATCTTAACAAATTCTGCAATTCTCTCTCCTTCACATCGTCAGGGAATCCGGTAATGAATATTGTTCGAACCTAGCAAAACGACATCGTAAGGTCAATTCAGGTTTGTTTTCCCCCACTTTTATTTTCTACGGCACAAAATTTACCAATTGAAAGTTCGAAATTGGAATCAAATGATTGGTAGTTTGGTTTGTGTTACCTCTTCGTGAGTGGGAGGGCCGCGATTGGAGTTGTCGAAGAGGACGTGAGGTGGAGCGTGGTGGATGGAAGGAGGAGGAGCGCCTGGGGCTGTGGGGGGTGGTGGAGCTTGTGCTGGCGGCCATTGCTGATGGTATGGGTGGATACCTGTTCCCGCCATGTGAGTTTGCGGTGGTGGTGGTCTATAAAAACCCTAGAGCCACCCGTCACAGAGAGCGAGCGAGGGAGGGAGGGGGGTGAGTGAGCGCGAAAGTGAGAGAGAGTCGGGGGAGAAAGTAAATGAAGATAGCACTCTTCTTTCAGTTGTGCGCGTGTACGTTATTTTATATTTTGTTGAGGTGCCCTAACGTTTTATTTATTTGTAGATTGGCCCTTACTTTTCTTTTATTTATTCTTCGGTTATTTCATTATTTTTTTATGGCTCTCATACCATTGCTGATTTTAGTAGCCCTGAGCACTTTTATAAAACCCGGATCAGCTTCAATTCAAAACCTGAAGAAGTCTGGATTAAAAAAAAAAAAAAAGATTAAGACATTAACCTAGCATGACTTGGTAAGAAAACCCGAGTCTAACCTGTTATCCGAGTAAAACTCAATCAACATCTTGTCATCAATCTATTAATTTTTATTTTTTTTATTATTTATATATATATATATATATATATATATTTGATCAAAATAATATTATTTTAATTATATTTATAAAAAAAATAGAGCCAACCCACCAACTAATATTGACTAGGTCTTATTCAGGATTCATCCTCGAACTCAAAGGCTATCGAGTATAGAATAAGGCAGGAAGCAAAAAGAGTTACAGCAGAAGCCTAAACAGAAGAATAAAGGGACGCAGAAAAAGGTAATCACCTCTAACACAACAAGAAGTACAATGTGGATGTGGTATGTCTGATTGAAACAAGGGGGTCAAAGAATGCAATTCCCGGAAGATTGTTGATGATAATTTTGTTGGTTGGGATTGGGTTCTGATTAATCTTCTTCTCCTCATGGCAGAATTTGGATTCTTTGGAGAAGTACTGTCAAAGGGATAGCATTGCAGGAGCAATGTCAGTTCATTCACTGTCAAGTGTTTGATGTTGTCGGTTCTTATTTTTGCAATCTATTAGTCATTTATGGTACTAATGATTCAGCTGAAAGAAGTTAAGTTTTAGCAGTATTGATTCTCCGTGCCCCTCCATGAGTAATCTCCCATGGCTTCTGGTTGGTGACTTCAAAGTCGTTAGAAGCTTTGAGGAATCAGCTTCTGATTCTGACTATTCAAGAGCAGGGATGGAGGCCTTTGATACTTGTATTACTAATACAGAGTTGATTGATCACCACCCTAGTACTGGCTTTTACTACAACTGGTCGAATACGCAAGCAAATAACCCCGCGATTAAAAGGCCTGATAGGGTTCTTATTAATCATCACTGGAGTACGGTTTTCCCCAACGGCAATGCTCAGTTTCTTCACCCTGGCGTCTCTGATCATGCCCCTAGTCTGGTTAAGACCCGGTGCAGCTGACTTCCAAACCTAAACCATTTAGGTTTTTTAATTTCTGGACCAATCGTGATCACTTTGTTGGGGGTGTTTGGAGGAAGAATGTTTTTGGCTGGTCTATGTTCCGGGTTTGGCACATGCTCAAGGATCTTAAACAGTGAGAGGATATGGAAGCTTCATTTTGGAACAATCCCAATCTCAGGTTTAATATTGTGGAACAAACAAAAGACATGTTCACCTAGTTTTTTATGCACTGAAAACTACAAATTGGGATGATCACCAGGAAAAAAGAAAGAAAGAAAGAAGAAACTCACCAAGCAGAATTGTCTAGAATTAGCAAATTTTGTAGAATACAAGCAAAATAATATGCAGGTCCTGAAACCAACAACAGCAAAAAATCACTTCTTCCCTTCTATTTCCTCTTGATAAAGGGGAGAAGATGAGCAAACACCACTAGGACGCTTGTATACAACTATAGATGGGTAAACATGGAGAGGCAGAGCTGATTTCCCTTTTCTGGTAACCAGTTTTTATTTTATTCTGAATAACCTTCAGGCATCCTCGAAAACAGTAACACTGGATTCCAAACAGAGCAGTTGTGTTCGATTTCTCTATAGCTTGAGGAACACAAACTCTTCGATGGCTTGTACTTCACCAATTTTTTTGAGAGTTTCCTGGTTGGGCTCTTCATCCACCCCAATTGCCATAATGGCCTTTCTCCTCTGAACAGTTCTCCCCACGCTCATGAAGCTCACGTTTACATTTTGCTCGCCAAGTATGTTTCCAACCTGACCAATCATCCCAGGCTGATCAACCTGCCTGCAAAGAATGAGATTGCCTTCCAGGCTGACATCAACGCTGAATGATCCTACCCGAGTCAAATGGGGTTTACCATATTTCACTCTACCCTCGATGCTTATGTCTCCACCTTCTGAAACACCACTTCCAAATTTGGAATCCACATCGGATAGTTGTACCTGGATTGAGTGAATTGGGAACTCGGGGGATGTGTCGACAACCACACGTTCTTCGCTAATGCGGAGGCCTTTTTGCTTGGCTGTGAAGTCTGCGTTGACAAGGTTGATAAACGAGTCTGATATTGGTTCAATGATGCCTTTTGTGATCATGGCTCGGAGAAGTCTTGTGTCCAAGTCATCTGGGTCTCGAGATGATCTGTAAACCACCTTCGCAGACTTGATTCCACTACCTCCAGCCACCAGCTGTACCGCCAGCCTACCTAGCTTCTCAGCTAGCACAACATAAGGAGCCAATTCTGACAAAACTTCAGCAGGAACCATAGGAGCATTCACGGCCGTAGCAGCAAGTTCCCCTTGCAAGGCTCCGACAACGGCTTCTGCTATTTCGATAGCTACACCTTCCTGATAATTGATAAATATGGCATTTTCAATGTGCTACAGATTGCAAGATATATCAGAATCGTCAATGGGTACTGCTAGTACACTATCTTCGTACCTGCGCTTCCTTTGTGCTGGCTCCAAGATGAGGTGTGACAGTGACTCTCTCATGCTGCACTAATTTGCTATCTTTTGGTGGAGGTTCCTCTGTGAAAACATCCAGTGCTGCCTGTTGGAGTTTACGATGTGCATAATAACATCAAACAAGATTAAAAAAAAAAAGGTAACAGCAAAATTAACCATTTACAATGAAGGATCACTGAAAATACCTGAGCAACTTTTCCACTATCAAGGGCCCTCACTAAAGCATCTTCATCAATAACTCCACCTCTAGCTACATTGATGATTCGAACTCCCGTCTTCACCTTTGCAAAAGTGTCGTCATTGAACACCTTTTCAGTGCTAGGAGTGAGTGGCATATGAAGAGAGATGAAATCAGCGGTGGAGATGGCCTGATCAAAAGACACCAACTCTACGCCAATGGCACGGGCCCTGTCAGCTGGGGCATATGGGTCATGGGCAATAACTTGCATTCCCAAACCTTTTGCTCGTCTAGCCACTTCAGACCCAACTTTCCCGAATCCCATCACAGCCAACGTCTTCCCAACTAAAGACACACCGACATACTTGTTCCTCTGCCATTTCCCTGTACAATTGCATCAATTTCTTTAGTCAACTAATCCTTGTGTTAATCAGGATTGTCATTATCGTTAACCAAACATACAGGTATAAATCCTTTTCACTTTTTCAATATCACAAATTAATTTCAACTTTCTTTTTATTGATCTAATCACGGACATGACTTTGTCAAAGCCATATAAGATAATCATCCATAGAATTATTGGTTAATATTCGACATGAACCATGAAAAAAATAATGCATAGCATGTGAGTGTACAAAGGCTAGGTGGGAGCAGCATAAGCATCCAATAATATTTCTCCTCTAGGAAACAAACAAATAGCGTATGCCTAACAAATCAAAGATCCAACAACCCACATGGAGAGAAAGAGGAAAACCGACCCCGCCATGTTTTTCATTAGCAACAGTACAGCTTAGAGATTTCCTGTAGCAGATAAACATTTCTATATAACGACAAGTACTATTCAAAGATTTTAAATTTCTTCATTGTCTTAATCAGATCTGAAGAAAATGACCAAGAAAGGACAAATTAGGTAGGTTCTTTAATTAATATATGGTCCCAGATATATAAATACTTGGTAGTTTTTTTATTATTGTAAAATTGTTTGACACCTAGATATATCAAGAAGGTTCAAGAAATTAATTAATTTTTAAAAGATTATTTCTTTGCAACAAAAAACTGGAAAGAAAGATACAATTAACTTGTGAAAAGAAAAGAAAAGAAAGTAAGATGTGTGTACCAGCTTTCATGGAGGCATCAGCCTGTGCAACATTTCTAGTCATGGCGGCAAGCAGGGCAATCCCATGTTCAGCAGCAGCAACAGTGTTGGCAGTTGGTGCATTGACCACCAAGCAACCAAGTTCTGTGGCAGCTTGTAGATCTACATTGTCAATGCCAACACCAGCCCTTCCTACAACCTTCAACCTCCCTTTAGCAGCCTCAAAAACCTGCCTGGTAACCTTAGTACCACTTCTAACGATCAATGCATCGCATGATGCAATTTTCTTGCAAAGATCTTCTTGTGAAAGATCATAAGAACAATCTACATCACCAAAGCTACGTAAAAGCTCAAGACCAGCTTCTCCAAGTTTCTCGGAGACCAAGATTGTTGGTTTTGTTTCTTGAGAATCTGCATCTTGCCCTCCAACCTTGGACACTCTTGATGTTTCAGCTGATTCTGTTGTTTTTGTAGCATTCTTGATGGATAAAGAACGGGATGAAGAAGGATGAGAATTCAAGAAAGAATTGCGTGAATGAGAGAGCTTTAGGGAGATTGGTGTGGGGGTGGTGTTACGGAGAAAGGAGAGAAGAGAGGATCTTGTTGATGGTTGTGAAGAGGAGGAGATGGTGGTGGTGAATGGAGGAGTTGAGATTGGTTTGGTAGAGGAAGAAGCCATGGTGGTAGGTGCGTGTGTTTTTTGTGTTCTTGGTTGTGGTTTTTCAAAGGGATTGTGTGCTCTGTGGTGAGAAGCTTTTGACTTCTTATAATAGAGATTTGGAATTCCAATTAAGAGTAAATCCTGTTTTAATTACTGAAAGAGAAGCCACGAAGGAAACTACCACAAAGAATTGAATCACAATTCTTGGACAGGAGTGAAGGGTCTCTCTTTTCTCGGATTCTTGGTCAAATGGCAAGAGTTGTAATATGGCTTAAATTGGAGGGTGTAGTCATGTAGATTCTTGTTCATTAGCAGGACATGGATGGTTATTATTTATTTTTATCCTTGGTTTTTTTTAATAATTAAGGTATTATTGAGATAATATTAAAACTAGTTTTCTTAAACTACTCATCAATCCAGAGACATTTGAAGAAGTTAGGTTGAAGATAACGAGGATAATATAAGAAATAAAATGAATTAAATCTTGTTTGTTTTAAAAATAAAATGAATTAAATATTTAAACATTATAATTAAATAAATTACAGTAAAGAAATGGAAATGGTTAAAAAACTCAAATCCTAAAGTCACAGAGCAAGGCACGTGCTCTTGATGTTTCTCACCTTTCTCCTCTCCCACTTGCCCTTTGTACCTTTCCATGGGGCCCTCCCTCTCCCATTATTGCATTCATAGCTATTACTCTCGAGTTTACGAGTGGGAAAGAGCATCATCTTGCCCCTCTTCTTCATTTTAATTATAAAAAGAGTAATAATAGTGTTATTAAAACTTCCTGGATCTACAAATCAATCTAATAATAAATTGCTTTATTCAAGACTTCATTTAAATTGGATTTTAAATTAGATTGATCTAATTAAATTTTGATAAGTTAACTCGAAACTGATCAATTTAATAAAATTCAATTTTTTTTTTTAAATAACAAAATAAACCTTGAACTAAATCTAATAACTTTGGTAATTAACACTACCTACTCAACGTTGTTTTCTAACTTGACACTAATTATATTTGGTGAGAGGTCCTGAACCACAATCTAGCAAGCATGATAAGCTATTAAACCTAACTTTAAATTATGTGTGTGTGCGCGTCTTTCATCAAGTGCACGGCATGGACCACACACTTCCCATTCCACACGTTATTCTATAGAAATTTGAAGTGCCAAGAGCATCTCCAGAGCATCTAGGGCCATTGTTATTTTTTTATTTTTATTTTTTTAATTGATTGGGCAAGCAGCAGTGGTGGCTCTATGGTACGGGGACTCCAGATTTGGCATCTTGATCATGTGCTGCAGAATGGTAACGGTTATTTTTCAAATAGTTTTTTGTATCGAAATACATGCAAATGATCCATCAGTACATCAAAACGATCCAAAAAGTATAAACCGTACTCAATTTTAGCAAAAAATGAATAAAATTTGATTGCAGGAAACGCAATACCAAACAGTTTCTTGGAAAGCATTCTCCTATATGCAATGAGAGATCGATACTTCTATAAAAAAAAATATTATTCTTATATCAGATTCTGAGACTGGCTAAAATAATTGGGTTGCCCGTGAATCACTTGAATAAAACTAAGTTAATTATTTTTGTTAAAACAATGACTTTTTGTTTTTTTCTTTTAAAAAAAAAACTTTGGTGTCTACCTCATTAAATTTAGTTAGGTTATTATTATTTTTTTTAACTTGAAATCTCGCTGGAGCCAAGCTTTAAATTACGAGTTTACTTCGCCAACCGCCAGGCAACAATAAGTCACTCGAAACCGGGTCCAAATCAAGAATCTCCATTCTTTCCTCAATAAAAAGCCTCCAGACACCCCTTCCTACGTGTGATTTTTATGTGACTGTCTTTAAATTTTAATATGTTTTTTTTAATTAAATTGATTAATCTTAAAACCTAGCGAGTTAGCTTTTTATTTAATTTGGATTTTTAATTAAATAGCGCAGAAAATAACTAAAATTAAATTAATTGATTTATAAGTTTAAATATAATCTTAATAATAGATAAAAATATGACCTAACTTTTTAAAAAAACTTTAAGATAATAAAATTTTAAAAAATTAAACATTAATCTAAAAATAAATATTTATTTGAAACAGTAATAATCCTATAAAAAGCAATAACAAAAGAAATCATACAATTTATCTTTCAATTAATCTAATATTGAATGAAAAGATTGAGAAAAGAATTAAAAAAAATCAAAGGATCAAAAACAAAAAAATAATTCATATTTGTCCAATAGGTAAATTCATCAAACTTGTGAACCAGAATACCCGGGCTAGCACACTA
Organism: Populus alba; assembly: GCF_005239225.2. Taxonomy (NCBI): domain Eukaryota; kingdom Viridiplantae; phylum Streptophyta; class Magnoliopsida; order Malpighiales; family Salicaceae; genus Populus; species Populus alba. Next base: position 385,134 of record NC_133291.1, read on the forward strand.
AATCTGTGAACTGGGTTGCGGACTTTAGCAGAATTGTAATTTGTTTTGTTTTTTAAACTATATTTTATTAACTATATGGTAAAAAAAAAATCGCTAAATCAAACACTAACTTAATACCCTGGAAAAAAAAATGTGGAAAAAACATGTTAAACTCGTTAAATCTATAAACCAGTTAAACTTGTGAAACTCGTGAACATGTACATGGATTTTATAAGTTTTAATAATATAGATTTTCTCTAAAACTATTTATTTTATTGCATGAGAAAGAAATTAAAGAGATAAAAAATCATGTGTGTATATATATATTCATCAAACTTGTAAATTAAGACAACTTATTACTATACTATTATCACTTTACTATTACTATCAATAGTATTGATACTATTATTATTGCTGTTATCTTTGTTTTTTAAGTACTTTTTTTTTTTTAAGCTCACCAATGTTATTTTGTTATGTATCAGAATGAGAAAGGGGCCATAAAACCTGTGGATAATTCTCGAATGACAACTAAATCAAATAAAAATGCAATTCTATCCTTCAAAAGACAGCAGTCTGAGAGTTTCTTGGGTAAAAAAATTAAAAAAAAAGATTAAAAACAAAAAAATAATTCATATCTATTCAATGGGTAAATTCATTAAATCTATGAACCAGGTTACCTAGGCTGGCATAGTAAATCCATGAAATACCAACTCAATACTAAGAGCATCTCAATGGAAAAGCTAAATGGATAGCCAAAAATAAAAATTAATATTTTGGTTTTTCTTTGCTTATTTTTTATATTCCAAGGAAAAAGCCAAACAAAATACTAAAATAGCTTTTTTTTTCCCCACAAATGCTATTTCTACGTATCTCTCAAAAAAGCCAAAACTAACAAAGTAAGGCCAATAAAAGAATAAACCAATTAAATCTAGTCATGTGAAAAAAAAAACATCAAAATCATTAAAAAAAATAAAACACTTATTTATTTCACTCTAATAGAATTGGTTTTTCAAATGGTTTTTTTCCATTGGAATATGCATGGTAAAAAAAGCTATATTTATACTATTTAAAATGCTATTTTATTAATTTACCTCTTTAAAATAACATCTTTCATTGAAGATGCTCTAAGATATAGAAAAAAAAAAAAACAAAAAAAAATTGTCAAACTTGTGAACATGTACATAGATATTATAAGTTTTAACAATATAGTTTTTCTCTAATACTATTTTTTTTTATTGCATGAAGAAGAAATTGAAGGAAAAATAATCATGTTCAATTATATATATATATATATATATATATATATATATATATATATATATATAAATAAAAAAGCTCATCAAACTCATAAATTAAGACAACTTATTATTATATTATTATAACTATTACTATTATTATCAATAGCATTGATATTATTATTATTGGTGTTGTTATCTTTATCATTATTAATAATTATTATTGTTATTATATAAATCAAAAGGTTAAGTGCATCATCAGAATGAGAAGGGAAAATAAAACCTATAAGACAACTAAATCAAATAAAAATACCATTCTATCCTTCAAAAGACAGCAGTCTAAAGGGCAAAATCATAATTATACTATTAGAATCGACAGTGTCCAAAAGCAAATCCACGCTCTTCTTTATTAAAATAGTCAAACAGTCAACCTTCCCTTGTATCACTGCATGCTTGTTCAAGTATGAAGGAGCATTATTACAGCCATCCATTAGTCGGTCAAAATCCCCTATAAGCAGCAAAGTACAGATATTTAAGTTAAAAACCAAAGAAAGCATAAACAAGAATCAGAAGAATTAAGAAGCTGATTTTTACTGCTGTGATTATACAAGATACGAAGATGATTATACAACAGTCAGTGGTTATGTCTTTCAGAAATCGTTTCCTCGCATGACACATATCAGCTTCCTCTGTGACTTAAGCTCTCAATACTGTGAAAAGTCGCCAAATTCCAAAAAGCTGGTTTAGTTGGTGAAAAGGGAAGCAAACCCCCAGGTAGATCAAAGACCTCAGCTCAGGAAAATGAATCAATTAAATTTCATCCGCTCTCTAATTATCTTTAGCCCAAGATATCTGTCAAAATAAACCAAAATAAGAGACTTTTATTAACAAACATCCCGAGGTAACTACTAAGAACAACGATAAAATCAAACAATGACCTCCCAAGCATCATCAAAGTGGCCTGAGGATTGGTCCCTGGTGACACAGTCAATGTTGAGCCATCAACAACTCGAAGTGCACCAACACCGATCAGGTGGTAATCACGATCCACCACCTTTCCCACAACACAGCCACCATGGTAATGCCATATGGTGCTAACAGTCCGGCGACAAAATTCAGCCATCTGAGTAAAATCAGAAAGGTCTACAGGCAATGCAGGCCCCACATACCGGAAATTTCGAGCTCCAAACCATCCCCGGAACATGAAGTCCTCCATGGACCTACTCCCAAGCACATCCCCAATCTTGCGTGTTCCATTCACACACCTTTCTACATCCACAGGATTGGAGAAGTAATTGAAGCGCACAATTGGATTCTCTCTAACATCCGTGGAAGCCAGCCTTAGGGACCCCGTTGAAAGTGGTCCAACTATTTTCTCCATAAGCGTGGCCACTGTCAGATATAAAGGTGAGATGGAAGGTGTCCTAAAGAAAACTGCATGTGAAGGGGATACAAAAGGGATAACTGTCGAAGCTGCTTCAAGATAGGCTCCCACCTCAGTAATACCAACCACCTGAATCAGTGAATTCTCCAGTGGCATTGGAGGCACGATGGAGATCCCATTGCGAGGATTATCATAGAGGTATTGCCCCACATATGGAAGATGGTAGGCCACTGGAATCCCCAAAGATGAAAGGTAGGACCTTGGACCAATGCCACTTATTAAGAGTAGCTGTGGACTCCCAATGGCACCTGCAGATAGCATCACTTCACCTTTTTCACGCACCATTGCATGGTGATACCTTCCTTTCTTATCACGGTAAACTACTCCAATAGCCGACAGCTGAGACCTTGAATGCTGAGAAGTGGATGCTAATAGGATTCTTTCCACACTTGCATGAACTGCAACTTGAATATTGGCTGCATTTGCATAGTCAAGAAGATCAGCAGCACCGTGTCTCCTCCCTGAACCATCAAAGGTAGAGCCTCCAATCTTTGTGCCAACCGCATGCTCCAAACTGAAACCAGCATATGGTTCAACCCCAGCCTCCAGAAGTCCATCTCTAACAGCAGATTGCCAGTTTCTAAGCTCTGGTCTAAACACAATTGCCTTCTCAACCCATTCATAGGCCTGATTCACAAAGTTGAGGTCCCATTCCACACCTGATTGCTGAAAGAAATCCGGGTCAGCTCGGCTATAAAATCCAGCATTGATGGCACTGCTGCCACCAAGAACCCGACCTCTTGCATTAGGGACACCATCCTCCGACGTGAAGGCTTGGGCAGGGGAATCGAAGGTATCCACATCATTTAGGGTTGACAGGAAGCCATCTTGACTCATCAAATTGTGTTTTCCAAAAGGAACACCGCCACGTTCAAGTAAAAGAACTCTATATGACTGCGACAATGTCGCTGCCAATGGGCAGCCAGTGGTGCCTCCTCCGACAACAATGTAATCATAGGAGTCCTCTGATGGAAATTCAGTGGCATTTAACACAAACTTGAGATAATTTGGGTCTGTGAAGACATTCAGGAAGCACCAAAAACCAGTATTAGACCTCCATTTCAATGTTGTATAAACAACGGACCATGAATCAATAACAGAAATGGAAACTTTGAATGAAGAAAGTTTTGATCATAAGTACGCCTAACGTGAAAGAATAAACACAGTTCATCAATGTATAATTGTAATCAATGCTAAAATTTCCAGTAATTTTCTTGCGTTGCATCAGCAGCCAACCAAATGGTCTTGAATTAAGGATTGAAAGACACCAGCATTGAAATGAACCTTAAACCATAAAACTAAAAACCAAAAATTTCTTTTCCAAGAAACATAAGGAAAAGACAAGCTTTTCACTAAAATTATTACTACTTACATTACAGCTTAACCAAGAAAGCAAGGCCTCTGTTTGGTTTCCGAGAAAAATAAGAGTAAAGAATCAAACTTTCTTCAATTTTAACCATTTTTTCTAGTTTTCTTGCATTTTATCAGAAAACAAAAGGGAAAAGAATCAAGATTACTACCAGTTTCGGTAATTAATAAAGAAACAAGGGAAACTTCCAACAAGTACAAAGGCACTGACCTGTTTGAGGGGTTGGTCTTGCGTGTGAAAAAAGTGAACAAAACAGCACCAAGAACACAATGTGTATCAAGAAAAAGCAAAAGGGTTTCTTCATTTTTGTGTTTTCTTGGTGTTTCTTGGATGAGAGAGGATTTTCTTGGCCTTCTTGAACGAGATAGAAAGGGAGGGAAAATGAGAACTAGAGAGAATGATAGTGTAATTTAGTTGGTGATTCAGTTAAGAGGAGAAAGTTATAGAGTGGTTTTAGGTCTATAGTTGCATACATTGGGGTGTATTTTAAGCAGTCTTATATGATGTTGATCATGTGGATTTATTCCTTAAAAAAAAAAACAATTTCTTATAATATCATTTTTTTTTATTGTCAAATTTCATTTTTATTTTTTTCTTTATTTTAATAAAATAAAATAAATAAGAAAAATCATAAATATTATTATTTATTATTGTTATTCTTAAGTTATTACAGTATTTTTACTTTGACTTTAATTAAGTTTGCTCGTATTATCATAGATATATTGTCTTTCAATATTTTTTTATTTATTATAATATCATATGTTGATTATGCTAGTTGTTTTTCTTCACTTATTTTTTTTTTCAATTATCAGGATTAAAAAATCAATTAAAACCTAAAAATGTGTTAATATTGGGTGTTTATTTTAATCATAACCAAGATTATCCATGTCTTTATTTTTCAAAAAATATTTTCTTTCTTTTTCTATATCAACTTAACCCTTTTTCGTTTAACCTAAACTGTGTGGCTTTTGCAAAGCAGCAAATTGTAATTTTTAAAAATAATATATAAAATAGATTGTAATATTAGAGTATTATTAAGGTGTTGTTTGAAATTGTGTTTTAAATTATGTTTTATGAAAATTTAATTTTTTTTTTACTTGAAATTAATTTTTATATATATTTTTAAATTATTTTGACTTGTTAATATTAATAATAATTTTTTTAAAAAAATATTTTGTTAATATATTTTTAAATAAAATATATTTTAAAAATTAACCACTCCCTCCCGTATTAACCATAAATAATTAAAACTACAATCACGGAAAAAAATCAAATTCACAGCGAAATTGGTGATCACCGACACTAAAACCATGACTGTTTTAGGCATTTCACACATAATCAAGATGTTTCCTTCCTCTGGTCTCCCTCTCCGATGGCTGTGGGCCTGTGGCAGATAATTAGAAAGAAAGGAGACGAAAGGTTGCTGACTAGAAGCCCAGGATTATGAAAAACCCAACTCTCATTGGCGCTCCCTCATCCCAATCAGCACCACCACTTACCTTTTGATCGAACCAGACTTCAAAGCACAATTTTACACAGAGACATGGATCTTAATGACCTCAACAAAGTATGGGAAATCAAGCCATTGAAAAAGATTGGAGAAGAAGATGCAAGGAAAGTCCTTGAAAGGGTAGCAAAACAAGTACAACCCATCATGAAAAAACGCAAATGGAAAGTCAAAATCTTGTCTGAATTCTGGTAACTGAGTAAAAGTTCAATCTTTCTGTGTTTCTGGGCTTGAAAGTTGATGCTTTTATCTGGGCTTTGATATTTTTTGTTGTTTATTATGCAGTCCTGCAAATCCAGCTCTTTTGGGGCTGAATATAGGAGGAGGTGCAGAGGTTAAATTGAGATTGAGGAGACCAAATAATGAGTGGGATTTCTTTCCTTATGAGCAAGTTCTTGATACTATGTTGCACGAGCTTTGCCACAATGAGTATGGACCTCATAATTCTGGTTTTTACAACCTTCTTGATGAAATTAGAAAGGTAAATTTCTTGTCTTGGTATGGAATTCATGCTCAATATGACATTTACATGTTTGGCTAATAGTTGATTGTTATTTAGTAGTGCAATGATTGCAAAGTCTGTAGTAATTCCATGTTTTGTTCCTTATCAAAATGCAGTTTCAATTGCATAATTGGCTGTTGAAGGTTATGCAATTTTGAGTTAGAGGCTTAGAGCATGACCATGACTATAAACTCGTGCATGATTAAATTACGCCAATTCAGCCCTAGTGATTCTACTTATTGGTAATGAGATAGTAATCTAGATTGAAGCATTTGTGGGGTGCCCCTATGCAAAAAAATTGTGATGGGAAGTGTCTAAAACATGAAGATAAACACTCGGTTGAAGTCGGATATCCAATCGATTAATAAGGTTATGTAAATAGAACAATGAGCAGCATATCAGTATTAGCAATCAGTCTACCAAGACTGTTTAACTTGTTTCTTCCTTCAGGAAGGAATGCAAAAATGTTTAATTCTTGTTTTTTCCTTTTCCTTTTCTTTTCAAAATAGCTGGAATCTATATCTAAGACCTGGTTTTCTTATGGATGAAGAACTTCCAGGAATAAAATTGTAACAAAAGCAGTGCATAATCCAGACTGTCCTGTCAAGTTTTAGAGATAATTTTAAGAAAACAAAGGTGATTTTGTGAGTGATGCCATGTGACAATCTATGATAGTGATGATTCACAGCATGCACGCTTTTCTTCTCGCATTTTTCGCTATATTAGAATCCTTGGAGTAGTTTGGTAGTGTGTGTCACTTTTTGTTTTTTAAAGTGTATTTTTGCTCGAAAATATAATAAAATAAATTTTTTTATTTTTAAAAAATTATTTTTAATATAAATTCATCAAAAGAATTTAAAAATATAAAATGTATATATATTTTTTAAGGGAAAAAAATCAAAAAATCATGGAACATGGTTGCACAGCAACCCCAAACAGCCCCAATCAAACCACCAGCTGTTTTCTTCATCCTTGCAGCTGCTAACAGTATATTTTTGTAGACATTTTTATTATCACGTAATACAATCTGTGTGTTTTTCTGTAGGAAAGCGAGGAACTGATGGCTAAAGGAATTACTGGAACTGGGGAAGGATTTGATCTACCTGGGAGACGGTTGGGTGGGTTCTCCCCTCAACCCCCTCTGTCATTTTTGCGCCAGTCTGCTTGGGCTGCTGCAGAGAACAGAGCACGTCGCGATGCTCTCATGCCATCAGGTCCTAAACGTGTAGGTGGTGACAGCAATATTAAGGCTGCGCTCAGCCCAATACAAGCTGCTGCCATGGCTGCAGAAAAGAGATTACAAGATGACTTGTGGTGTGGTTCCAAATCTCCGGGCAGTGTCGTTACTGTCAATGGAAATGTTGAACGTCCTGAAGGGTCGAGCACTTCCATAAGTTCCAAGGGCATAGCCACCCAAATTTCGCCTGGGACATCCATGAGTGCTCGGGAACCAATACATGATCATCCAACATGGCAGTGTAATACCTGTACTCTATTGAATCAGGTACAACTATTCAATAATTTTTCAGGCCTTTCTTTTCGATTGAAGGTCAGACTGCTGTGTTTTTTTTTAACTGCCTTTCATCAGGAACCTGCCCTTTAATAGTCAATATCTTTATTGCATTATGTCAAGCAGTGTTTTAAGAAACTTAAACTTCTCCAAACATAACCTCTATAGTGTTTGCGTGTGGTCAGCGTTTCTGCATGCATATCCATTTGAATTGCCATCTGAACTCTGAAGGGTTGATGTTATCGCAGTCAATGGCGCTGGTATGTGAAGCCTGTGGGACCCAAAGACATAAAGATGTTGCCAAGTTCAAGTCGTGGTCTTGCAAGTTCTGTACCTTAGAGAACACTGTGGAATTGGACAGGTGCATGGCTTGTGGAGAATGGAGATATTCATATGGCCCGCAGCGACCCTATATAGGCACTTGAGAAGCTAGAAAATAGGGCTAAGACATGCATCAGGATCTGTGCCAGGCTGTGTATAGTACATTCTCTACTGTTATATGTTTAACCTAATGCGCATAATTCTATGCATGTAGACGTAAAAGAGAACAGTGATTATATGGGATGATCGTATGTGAGCTGAATGGATGAAAATGATGATTTTGCTATAATGGTGGACCTGTCAAGGTGCACCAAGTTTTACATGAAACTTGGATTTCATTGTTATTGAGAACTTGCAGGTTTCACTGTTTGGTTGAGGTTGCAAATGATTTTCAACTGTTTGAGTCCCTAAGCTATCCTTCTCTGCAAGAGTCATTTCTGACCTAACTGTGTCGCTCAATACTGCCACTTGCACCCTTCAAAGTCAGAGCATTGCCTGGCAATCAATTTGGGGCAGGTTTGGGTGCTGTGTTCCTGCTTTGTCAACGAGGGAATGTCCACTTTTGAGGTAAACGTTGTGCAATTAGCATTCAAAATATAAAAGAAATTTTAAAATTGTAAAATATAACTTTTTTTATGTCACTGTTTGAAATTGTAGTATTTAATTAAATATTATATTTCTGAATCATAATATCAATTAAATTTAAAAAGAATTGATACGCTTATAAATAATAATATTTATTAAGTATCATGTTTTTGGAATATAACAAGAATATTATTTTAACAAAAACTTTAAATTTACTGTAATAATTTTTTTTAAAAAAACCATTCTTTACACGACTTGTGTGGGTGTGTGGTCAGCACAGTCGATCATGAACATACAAGTATCCATGTCAATTCTTAGACCACGTTTCTGTTATAAGCTGATATGATTGTCGCTTGATGACGTATTAATTTGTTGATAGTTGTTTCTGGGCACAATCAATGCAGAGAAGTTCATGTGTTTAAAGGAGTACGCATTTGACGATACAACTGGCTGTGTTTGGAAAGGTTTAATAATTGTTGTTTTTTGTGATTTAATATATGTTTGATTAAAAAACACCTGGGGAACACAAAACAAAGTAAAATTTAGTTTCTCGTGCGTAGAGGGAAATGAAATTGTTATGGCTGTCTTTACATAGATTCCAAGTGTGTAATCAAGCAGGGAGGAGGAATCAAAGCTGCGATGGTCAAATATAGCTTAGGGTAGATTTTGAAAAGGCAGAGACAAGATTCTCTGCTCTAATTAATTTTTTATTGGCAACAACAACGGCTTTCAATTCATTATAGTATTTTGCTGTGATTACAACACCTGATGTGTATAGCTGGGGCTATAAGGCGGGCTATACAATATGATTTTTCCTTGTAATTCTATCATTTCTTATGAAAACCACAGATTTAAAGTCACTTGCAAGGGTTTGATGTTTTTTTTAAAAAAAAAAATCGAACAAAAAAAGAGAGGATAAACTTAGTATCATAGTGCCGAGAAGCATCCCATGCAGAGCTAAAGAAAGAAGAGGAAAAGTTCATTACTTGAAACCATGCATTTTGACGAGAATCAGAGAGAATGTGTAGTCATGAGTAGTAATCTCAATTTTCAACCCATTTTTCAGCTGAATTTTCTGCAGGTAGGCTTGTGATGAAAGTCAATGTCCATGTCGATCTCTTCAAAAAAAAAAAAAAAAAAAAAAAAAAAGAATGTCAATTCAATTTCCTTTTCCAAGTTGAGAATTTCTATGAAATTTCCCAGGAAAAACTATGTTTGCCGTGTTTTGACCTCGAGGAAGATTTTTACTCGTTCAACACTTGTAACTTGGAGCGTTCAAGAGTCTTGGAGATGAAATTTCAGCCATGAAGGACGAAATTGACACTTCTTTTGTTCTTTTATTGGGGAGGATAAAGGGTTCCAACCACCTATTAATTTTATTTTATTTTATTTTTTACGCAGTTTTCAATCAATAATTCATATACGAACGTCTCAATCCCCATCCCAATCCATTCTTCAATAATAGAACATAAATCCATTTCTCATGATCTTAACATTTAATATCTCTAGAGAGTTAATTACAGCTAGTAATTATGAATCATTACTCGTCTTAATGATTTATTTGTGTTTGTAATTAAACCAGAACACAAATAAATCAATCATTAATGATCTAATTCTCATGTAATCATTCTTTTCCACATGCTAAATCCACAATTACTAAAATTGGATCTCTCAATTCCATACTAAATCCACATGCTAAACCTCCTTCTCCAGGGTCCAGAAAGGAAATCCATGCATCCCATTTCGCGAATCAATGGTAGAAACAAATCACTAAGAGGTTTGAATGGAGTTTTTTTTTTTTTCACTCTCTGTTCTAACAGTAAAATTATTAATTTATCCCGGGCGACCTTGCTTGAGAGGGTACTATAGTCATTTTATTTTTAATAAACAATGAAAATACTAAATTGTCACCAGAGACAAAAAAAAAAATCGCTTGCTTTTAGTCCAGGGATACTATTGGTTTTTTATATTATAGGTTATTGTTGGATTGCTAAAATGCCATTCGAGTAAAAAAAACACCAAAGCTTTTCGTCAAGGGATGTTCATTCTTCGTGTCTTTTCAGGTTGGTTATTTTGTTTTTAATTTTTGTTCTATTAAGGGCATTACTGAATTTTATCATAATAAAATAATATTTAATTTTAAAAAGTTACTAGTATGTGCAGTGCTTCCCAATGATCAAATCTAACCATTCTCGGTGTAGTTAGATGCTGAGCTATGTTTTTTTTTCAATAGGTTTGGGGAGAGTCATCAACATGTGGATAATTTGTTATCGGTGAATTTTTTCTTTTTTTTTCTCTCTCCTCCCTGTAAAATTATTGAATGGTCTTTTTATTTTTTTGTATTTGTGATTTGGTTCTTTTTCTTTTAATTTATTAACATTGTCACCAACTATTTAATAAGAGCTTTGTTTCCTTTCAATTTAGTCTTTAGATTCTCATTTGTAGTATATTATACCTTTTAATTTGGTTCTTATTCTTTTTATTTTTTATTTCTCTTACTTTATTATTTTATAAAAGTTCCTTTTTTATATATTTTACCATTTAATCTAAGTTTATTTTGTGTTAATATTTTTAATTTGGTCTTTAATTTTTGTTATTGGAGTTATTTTTCTCTTCAATTTAACTCTCCAAACAAAAATTTGTGTCCTTTTTTCTTTTAATCTATTTTTCCATCCTTTGCCCCTTGTATAAGTGTTGTTTCTTTTTTATTTAGTCTTTCAATTTTAATTTTTCATATGTTTTTTTTATACGATCCTTATTCTTTGAGTTTTTTTTTCTTACTCTTTTATAAAGGTTTCATTAAATTTTTTTATTTTACTTTTCAATCCAAGTTTACCTTGTATTTTTTTTATTCAATTTTTTCCTTGATTTTTTTATTTTTTTTCCTTGTTTTTAGATATATTTTTTTCAATTTAACCATCTAATAAAAAAAATCTAGTTGCCCTCTAGTTTATTTTTTATTTCAATTTTCACCCTTAATATTTTAATTACTATTTTTTTTATTTTAGATCTTTTTGTGTAAGTAATTGTGTATCTATTATGTTCTTTAGTGTTTATGACTCGTCCAAGTTTTTTTTTTATCTAATTTTGTACTTTCGTTGTTTTTTTTCAAGGTGTTGTGATCTTTTTGAAAAACAGTGTCTATATAATATTATTGTCTTTTCTTTTATCATCTAATTAAAATAAAAATAACTTATTAATATTAATTAGTGTTGTGACTCTGATTGTTAATTGCTTTTATTTCTTTAAAATGCATTTATATCACTTGAACATTATTTCTTGCAAAAAAAATAAAATTATGGATCCGCTTGTAAATAGCTTTCTCTATTATTTGATTGATAACTTTTATATTACAAGATAAAAAAGAGTTTTGGACTTGAATTTATTTAATCATACTATCATGTTAACCCATAGTTGCTAGATCAATATGGATCTATTTTTTATATTCAAACAACATTGTTTTATTTTTTTATTTTTTTAATTCCTCACTTTTAATTGACTGTATTAGATTTGTCTTAGTCAACTAGATCAAAAATAAAACCAAATAAAACAAATCAAGTTGGACTAAAATCAATATCAAAGTTTATCATGAGCTTTTCAAATCAATTCACCGAACTAGTCAAATTGAACAACTATACTCCCACTTATCAATATAGCGTGGCACAACTCTTGGAATGATATAATTTTTTAGGGGTGATCAATTTTAATTTAATTTGGTTTTTACTTATAGAAAATAACAATACTAGTTTTTTTTTGAAAAAAACAGAAACTAAGTTAAACCGACCAGTTTCGGTCTGGTCCGGTTCTTGATTTCAAAAAACTAAGAAAACCTATACGCTTATATTTCTTCTCAAACTTGCCAGTAAGATGCCTTTACGCAAATGTTGTTTTCTCGGCATTGTGCAAATAACTATAAGCAAAAAATTAACACCATTGATTCAATTAAAAAATAAAAATAAAATCAGCATCCCAAATCCAAAACTCTGCTATAAATCAAAACTCTAAATTTCTTGCAAAATAAACATGGTTTTTCCTATATTTTCAAATACCCAAATACAAAAAATCCAAACCTTATTTTTTAAAATCAAAACCCCAAATCTTCTTATACAAATAAATCTTACTTTCTCTACATTTAAAAGAGTACCCAAAAGCTAAAAAATAAAATCCATGTTTTTTTATACAAAAAATATCAAAACCCAAACCCAAACAACACTAAAAATCAATAAAAAACACAAAACCCGGATAAAAAAAAAACTTTTAAAACATTAAAAATCATAAGAACTCACGATAGATTTAACCAAAACAGATGTATACACATGTGCCACAATCACCACCAACAACAATCTGCTACATAACTAATTCAACATAACTTTCTTCTCGAATCTACAATTTGTTTTAGACCCAACATCTTGCCTGCAACCATAAATAATAATAAAAAAAAAACTAGAAGAAACTCAGCAAAGTCATTAATCATTATGGTCTTGCTGTAGAAGGGGTTGAAAAAAATGACAACAAGAGAATGTTGACAAAATGCACATGTTGAAACGCATTATGGAGTACCATGTGATCTTGCGTAGATGAAGAAGAAAGGCCAACTGGATAGTGGACAGGTTCTGAAAAATGTTGATGTGTTTTTAAAAGGCTTGACTGGTTTCAAATTTCAATTAATTGACTGGTTGTTTTGGATCTTTATGTTTCTAAGTCCAGGGAGAGGGGGAGGTGAGAGGGGGTGGGTGCTAGTAGCTAGGGTACTGGGCAGTGGGCAAGTAGTTTTTCTATTTATAGTATCTTTTTTTTTAACCGGTTCAATTTGGTGTGGGTTAATTGGTTTCTGTTTTACAAAATCAAAACCAAACTGAACCCTTTTTTTAAATATTTTAATAGATTTAATCGATTTTGTTTTTTAATTAATTTTATTTTATTTTATTTTCTTGCTTTAATCAGTTTATCAATTTTTTTTTAACCCCTATAATTTTCTTTGTAACAAGAGAAAATACATTATAAATCACGCATAATTAAAAGTAGATTTTGTGTTCTTTTTCATTAAAAATATATTTTAATAATGGGTACAAAACCCATAGACAAGTCTTAAAATTTCCACGAGATACCCAATGTCTTCACCCGCAGACAATTAAAACCCTATCCCTCACGCGCATTTACCGTACTCACGCCCTTACTCTGACCTTTCCTCGCTGGACCCCACTTATCCCTCACAGGCCCTAGTCCCCCACTCTCCTCCAAAGCGCGTGACATATTCCTCCCTTTAAAGTACCGATTCCTTCCCTCCCTGACATAGCCCTCCTCCTTCTCTGACCAAAGGATCCCCCCTCTCCCTCTCTCAAAATTCCCCAACTCATCCAATTCGACTCAACTCACCGAGTCATGAAACCGATTCAACCACCACCACTACAATCTCCCTCCTCCACTAATCGTCACACCAACAACAGCAGACAGCGTCGCCGTCCTGACTTAACCCTCCCTCTCCCACAACGCGACCCTGCCTTCGCGGTCCCCCTCCCTCTCCCGCCCAATTCCGTCGGCTCAAACCCCTCTTCATCCTCCGTCTCCTCAGCTCGAGCTCAACTCAGCTTCTCCGAGCTTGACCGAATCAACCGAATCGGAAGCGGCAGCGGCGGAACCGTCTACAAAGTCGTCCACCGTCCAACCGGCCGCCTCTACGCTCTCAAAGTCATCTACGGCAACCACGAAGACTCCGTTCGCAACCAGATCTGCCGTGAGATCGAGATCCTCCGCGACGTCAACCACCCTAACGTCGTTAAATGCCACGACATGTTCGATCACAACGGTGAGATCCAGGTCCTTCTAGAATTCATGGACAACGGTTCCTTAGAAGGGACCCACATAAACCACGAGGCATATCTATCTGACGTGGCTCGGCAGATATTGAACGGCATCGCCTACTTGCATAAAAGGAAAATTGTGCACAGAGATATTAAGCCAAGTAATCTGTTAATGAACTCTAAAAAAAATGTTAAGATAGCTGATTTTGGGGTTAGCAGAATATTAGCACAGACGATGGATCCTTGCAATAGCTCAGTAGGAACAATTGCTTACATGAGCCCAGAAAGGATAAACACTGATCTGAATCAAGGATTGTATGATGGGTATGCAGGGGATATATGGAGTTTAGGGGTTAGCATTTTGGAGTTCTATTTAGGGAGGTTTCCATTTGGCGTAGGAAGACAAGGGGATTGGGCAAGTTTAATGTGTGCAATTTGTATGTCACAACCACCGGAGGCGCCGGCGAGTGCATCAAGGGAGTTTAGGAATTTTATTGCTTGTTGCCTGCAGAGGGAGCCGTCGAGGAGGTGGACTGCCAATCAGTTGTTGCAGCATCCGTTTATTGTGAGAAGAGGTGGAGGTGGAGAGGGGGGTGGTGGGAATGGTACTCATAGCTTGATGTTGCCGCCGCCTCCTAGGCCAATTGCTTAGTAGGTAGTTGTTGTAGTTTTTTTATTGATTTTTTCATGTTACTATTGTGGGTTATTTTTGTTGTTGTTGTTGTTTATGATATTAATGTGAAAAATTTCCCCCTTTTTTCTCTTTATGGGTTTTTTTGTGAGTTTTGATATGGTGGGCTTGGATTTTTTATTTTAGGTGGAAATGAGAAAATGTCACAGAACCTTTTAGTTTTGATTGAATTAGATTAAGATGCCTATGATTATGATAAAGATAATTTTACCTATTTTTGGTTTCTTTTGTTATTGCTTTTACTTTGTTTTAGTTTTTGGCAAGTTTTGATATGATCATGTGGATTTTGATGTTTAGGAGGAGAACGAGAACATGGGGGTTTGTGTTTTTGAGTTTTAATCAAATCAGATTAGTAATTCGATGGTTTTTTGAGTTTTAATCAAATCAGATTAGTAATTCAATGGTTTTTTGAGTGAGTGATTGATTGCTCTTGTTGTTTTTCAGGGTTTTGAAGATATAGTTAAGAAAGAAGGTTTGATTTTTGTTAGTGACAAGTGTTTTTATTTTTTGCCATTTCTGTTTTACAGTTTCAGGTGGGTGTAAAGATTCAGAATGAATCGTGCAAACTTGTATGGGTACATGACATTAGGTTTTGTTTCTGCTTTGTAGTATTAATGCGTTAGTCTCTCTCTATTTATCCAATACTATCATCTTTATAGATATCACTGTGCAATGCAAATATCATTTCCCCTTTGTATCTGAATGTTAGTGTTTGTGCTGCTGGTATGGTTGGTTAAGAACCACAGGGTCCACAAGCTGGAAAGCCAGAATACGATGTGTATTCACTGTATTGTTCTTGACAGCAATGTGTCTTGGTGAACTGTAATATCATGAAAAAGCAAAGCATAACATGTTTGGTATGGCCATGCTAGGGTACCATGCGTTTCTTCCTTTTCAATTTCCCTTGTCAGTATCAATCTTGTGATTTTACCCGTTTCCCTTTCTGCTAACATTACTGTTGAAAATATTGTTCAGGTATCAAAATTTATATAATCAGTCATTTTATGATGCATTTGATTTTTGGTTATCTTGTTAGATTAGGGATGTTTGAAAACCTACGTTCAACTCTCATCATTTCCATGATTTTGCAAAAAGTTGGGAGGGGATGTTTTATAATTATTGGACAGTGTTTAATTAGTAAACCAATCTAATTGATTCATGATAGAGCTTTCTGTAAATGCTCTAAAAGACACCTTTTGCTTCTCCCCTTACCCAAATGGTCCAGTCCAGTCCTTCATATTTGTTGTGTTTGAAAGTTTTGCTGTCTTTGGAGATGACAGGACAGCTTTGCCGTGTTAGCTAATCTATACAACTAATATGCTTAAAATAGTTCTGTGTTTATTTTTGGATGTGGGGCAAGTTGTTTGCAAATGCTATGATGAGTTGTTATTGCCCTTGTGGGGGGAAATTGATTGGATATGTACACACACACACACACACACACACACACACATCTGTTCTGCTAGTTAGTTAATGTTGCTACATATCATAACTCGTTAAATTCACTTAGTAAGATTTTACTCATGACTCTCATGGCAGGCAGCTGCCCAAACAAAACCAAAAAATGAATGCTAAAGTTTGCATTACATGGGATGGTTATTATTGTTACCTTTTTCTGCATCATCCTTGAGGACCACTTCCTAGTTTTTATCTTTCCTGCCGAACTTGGTCCTGTAGCCAGAAAGGGTGCTGGTTACAGTCACATAGAGAGAGAGAGGGAGAGAGGGAGGGAGGGTTAACTGTTAACCATATAATCTGACTGATAGTTTCCTTTGCTGTCTTTTCCAGCTTTTACAGACCAGCACACATGGGCTTGGCTTGGCTTGGCTTGGCTAGGCGATGCTAGTTTCCATTCAAGACGTTATTAACCTTAAGAATATAATGAGCTGAGCACCGTTCTTTTTGTATGCCACTGGACTGGACTTGAGTGAACTTGCCCATAGCAAAAGCATAAAAAAAATTCTCAGGACTTTGGGGTCACTTGTGTGAATATCCACCCACCCAACATGGTCTGCACTGTTCGTGGTTTCTGGGGTATGAATCTGTCGATCAATCTGGTGGGTACTTTTCAATGAAAAGGGCATATTGCATATATTCTCTTCGCGTTTTGGATCCTTGTTCTTGTTTGTGTAGCTGGTTCCTGGTGCATGAATGGTCTCTGTTGCTTTCTTGAGATTTCTTCTTTATCTTACAAGTGCCCAAGGCATTTAGACGACTGCTAGTAGGGGCCAGCCAGCGTGTTGAATTGGCAAAGATTTGGTATGATTTGTATTCAAAGTGGAAATGCTTTTAGCTCGTCATTCTCTTTCTATATCCAAGAACATAATAATCACATAAAAGCAAATCCTACAGGGCTATATTCTCTGTTAGGCTAAATCTTCCCTTTGCTATCTCTCACATCATTCTATGTTTAGTGTATCAATCCTTTTGCTTGAAAAATACGTTAGCGTGTAGAGAACTCTCTTAACACCATTTCTAATCTACTTAAAAAACCACCAAAGCCATAAAAAGCTCATGGGCGGAAGTTATGCCACAACATTTGAGAAGCCATGGAGTTTATGGACTCAATCGAAGTGCCAAGTGTATACTCAGCCAGCCACCTAGAGTGCCATGCTCATGGTCCGTTATTCTTGAACACAAGGGAGCATACCTGCACATTAGAGTGAAAGTTAGGCAGCGCTATTTTTGTAGATTGTTTTTTCGTACTCCCTTGTTGTATTGGATTGACTTGGTGAAAGAGGGACCCTGATTATAGTAAGTTAATGACCTTACTTGGGAAGCACTGGCATGATCACCTCATCAAATCTCCTACTAATCATTTCCTTCAGCAAACTAACATCTTCAACATCCAGCAATAGCTAGCAGGCTTGGAATTGCTGCTGATGGCTCGTCTCATCTGCAGATTAAGAACCTTGATGTCTCTGCATTGACTTGCATGGTGGAAAAAGAAATTTGAGCTTGTCCACAAAGTGATATTTGGACATACCTTGAGAATCTCTACCTTCCCTCTCATTTCGTTTAAACACTCAATTCTTTGTTCCAATATATCCACAAAACCAAGGTAAGCTAGCTAGCTTGCAGGCTTGCAGTAGTACTTGTTATTTTCCCAGCAACAAGAATCAGAGGCAAATAATTATCCATGAACATTATTTTCGGGTTCATAATACAGGAGCTAGCAAGTCAATTAGGACTTCAGGAATTGAGAGAGTAACCACGGGTGTTCCTGTAGCATTACTACTATTCTGTGGCTGCATCTATTGCAAACGGAGAATGAATGGAAAAAATAAAGGCAAAATCATCTATCTGGGGCTTGGGAGGTTGACATTAGTTAATATTTACAAGGAATTCCTCGGCCATATGGAATGATCGTATGATTTAATTAATAAAGTTTTAGATTGGTGAATCACGGGGTTGATTTGTTAAGTACTTATCTAAATCACCAGCTGAAAGGTTTATTTTTAATTAAAAATTAAGTTTTAGAGTCCTACTGGTTTTCTATCTATACCCCAAGCTCAAAGTCATTTCAAAAGATAAAATTTTCATTTGCAATCATAATTATATAATCTTTGAAGTAATATTTGATTTGGATTGTCAACGTTATTTACCTAGATATAAAACATCACACACACACACACAAATCCATGCCTTGAAAGAAGGAAAGCACGCATCGATCAAGATGCCATTCATGATAGTTTGGGGGGCTGTTTTTAGTTTAATCCTTGTATTTTTTTATTATAGTTTTGGCCAATAACCAGACACACTACTATAATTTTTAAATTTACCAAAATAATATTATGTTGTTATTTATATTCTCATTCCTTCGGTATAAATTTTACCTCATGAATGAAAATACTCCTTCGTTAGTAATTTGTAGTTCGTTGATAATAAAATTATTGATGGGTTTGCTAACATAAAAAACAGGCAAATTTTTTTTACCCACTTCAGTCCATTAATATTTCTATTGGTGAGCTAGTATTTTTACTTTTTTAAATCTATTAAACAGATATAGAAAATAATTAAAATAAATAACAATGTGCTTATTCTAGTCTGTAATCCTCATTTCATTCTAATAGTTTAATTAAATGATTAATTGAATTGTTTATGCTTTAATATTATTTATAGATTATAGATAGCTAATGTAAATAACCCCATTTATTCAACTTGGGGAGCGCCTAAATTAAACCCACATGAGCTTTTTTGGATTTCATGCACCGTGGAAGTGACATCAATAGTATTCAGATAGAGAAGCAGCTGACGTGTTTTCATATGGTAAGAAGATGATGGATTGGTGGTTGTATTCAGATAATCCTCTGTACCTTAACAAATACAGAAGATCATGTCAGACAGCATCACACCTTTTGACCTTCATTTTCCATCCAAGGTTGTATTAGATTGTCTTGAAGATAGTTGTGTTATATACAGTAGCAGTGTTTTTTGAAAGATAGCTGTAGCTTCTGGTGCAGGTATATATATATATAGAAGGAAAGTTCATGCCTTGAAAGAAGGAAATCATGCATAAAAATGCCATCCATGATCGTTTGGGGGGCTATTTTTAGTTTAATCTTTGTACATTTATTACCAAGCAAAATGTTGTAGCAACAACAGTGGTAGATCCATTTTGTGGATCCAGAAAAACAACCAATGCTGGCACCTTATCTTTCAGTAACCTTCAAGCTGTCCTCTCATCTTTAAGATTGAATGCTAGCAATGTTGGATTTTACAATTATAGTCTTGGCCACGAACCAGACACAGTTTATGGTCTTTATGTTTGCCGAGGAGATGTCTCCCTCAGTCTATGTCGCGAGTGCATCGCGAAAGCAAGTTGCGACTTCTTACAGCTGTGTCCTAACAGCTCCGATGCCTTTGTATGGTACGATCAACGCATGCTACGCCTCGCAACTTCCTCGTCTGTTAGAGACTCAACCATACGGTTAAGCTTACAACAATTCTAGACTTGCAACGGCCGATGTTTTGGCGAATGGAGATTTATAGAATCTGTCGGACAGTCCAAATCCATATTTGTCCGACACTGTTATAACGGTATTGGGAACGAGATGAGGTATGGTATAGTGCAGTGCACCAGAGATCTCAGCCTCGATAATTGTACTAAGTGTTTGAATCGATTGCTTAATCATTGTCATGTTGCCAAGAGAAGTATTTAGGATTTCAGATATTGTATCCAAGTTGCTAATTGGATGGATATTGTTCAGAAAATCTTTTAGTTGTGAGCTTAAAATGGTACTTTTTCTTGATATTTTTCCTAGTTTTTTTCTTTTTGAAACCGCTTAATTCGTAATTTAATGGTATGGTTCTTGGTACAGATGAGAACTAGAGATCCATTGATCCAGGCGGCGTTGGTTCGGAGCAAATTATTGCTGTTTTGTGCCCAGAACCCTTGCGGCTGCTCAATTCTAATACCAATTGTGCGCAAAGCTGGAAAGTTCCTGGGCTTTGACTGATCCTGTTAGAAATTGCTAAGGTATTTGTTTTCCATTCTTACTCTTTGATGATGACATCCCACGTTTCTGCACAGAATTTGGGAATCCTGCTAGCTGATCTCAAGTTTATTTTATTTGTTTTTTTCAAATTATTTGTCTTAGTTGGGGCAGAGAGCAATATAGATGGTGGAACAGTGTGTAAAGCTTTCTGCCTTCTCTCCCATGAGAGAAATTTAGTGGTTTTGATCCTCTGATAGAGTTCCCCCAAGATTCACTTCTGGCTAATCATTAAGCAGGTAACTTCTACAGTTTTTTGGATAAAGGTAACTGGGCTGGTGAAGCTTTGCCAGTTTTAAGAGATAAAATCAGAATTTTGCCTTGCCTTATCAAAACTCTTTTAAGATAACTATCACCTCAACAACCATGGTTGATACCAGTTAATCTTGCTCTCGAACACCCTTTATAATAATAAAATAAGATTTCTAATTGGATGTTAACAGATTTACCCATGCTTAAACTCTGACTTAATTGCCTTTATACCATACTGGACAGCCATAGCTTTCTCGTTCTCTGAAATTTTGGTGTGCGAAATGGCCAGGAGCAGAAGAAGAGTGGCATTGAGTTTCCTTTTTTCCTTCAAGGGTTTAGCCTCTACCATTGCAGTTGTGGGCTGCTTCTTCTTCACTTGCTCCTTCCTCCTCAACGTTCATATTGGTTCTTCCAGTCCCACTGACCATGAAGTAAGTTTTCTTTCTCCCTGTTTGTACATTTGTTAGCTATATCAGAAAAGAAACTATATAAATTTTGCAGAAACAATTTGTCTCGAAAGATGAAGCCATAATTCTATGAGGAAAGCGTAGACATGCATGAAATATCTTCCTTTCCTTTTGAAGTAGGACTGTTAATGAGCGATCACTAACATATTTATGTTTTCGTTAGGTTTTAGGTTTGAAACAATATGAACGTAATGACGGGAGACATCCACTTTCTCTCACATCAAACGCTCTCAAGGCTCAGTTGAAGGAAACTGTGCGGTCAGTGGTTGAATACCAAGGCTTGGTGCTTATGCATGGTTCCATAGCTCGGAAACTAAAACTTGAGAACTCTAAGCTTGTTAGGAATTTTGCTGAGATTTCGATAAACTTCACAGATCTCATAAAAAAGGCTTCTCACTGTGATGTTTCAGATTCCAATACAGCATTGGTGCACCGATTTCTAAAGGAGGCGAAAGAGGAAGTTAAATTCGCTAAGCAATTGATCTCTAAATCAAAAGGGTCTTTTGATAGTCAACTCAAGATTCAAAAACTGAAAGACAAAATTTTTGGTTTGGAGGAACAGATGACAAAAATGAAAACTAAAGGTGAGTTCGCGAAATCAATTGCTGCAAAAGCAATCCCAAGAAACTTGCATTGCCTTGCATTGCGGTTAATGCAAGAGAGGATTGAGAATCCTATTCGTTACATCAACAAACAGACGAAGTCACGGCAGCCACGGCAGCCACTTCAAGAGTTTGAAGATCCAAATCTTTACCATTATGCTATATTTTCAGATAATGTTCTTGCAGCTTCAGTGGTGGTGAATTCAGTGGTGCAAAACGCAAAGGAGCCATGGAAACATGTTTTACATATTGTGACAGAGAGGACAACTCTTGCAGCAATGAAAGTGATGTTCAAGTTGAAAGACCACAATGGGACGCACATTGAAGTGAAAGCAGTTGAAGATTACAAATTCCTGAACTCATCTTATGTGCCAGTGCTTCGACAACAAGAATCTGCAGAGTTGCTGGGATATTATTATGGGCATGGACTCGAAAACTCGACAACCGACTCTAGCAACTTAAAGTTCAGGAACCCCAAGTATTTATCTATCCTGAACCATTTGAGGTTTTATTTGCCAGAAATGTATCCAAAATTGCACAAGATTTTATTTTTAGATGATGATGTAGTGGTTCAAAAGGACTTGACAGGGTTGTGGGAGTTTGACATGGATGGGAAGGTGAATGGAGCGGTCGAGACATGTTTTGGGTCATTCCATCGATATGATAAATACTTGAAGTTTGATCATCCTTTGATTAAGGAGACGTTCGATCCCAAGGCATGTGCATGGGCTTATGGAATGAACATTTTTGATTTAGATGCCTGGAGAAGAGACAACTGCACTGAAAAGTATCATTATTGGCAAGAGTTGGTAAATACTTTACTTATTCTTTTGTGTTCTGATCTTATTTGTGTGGTTACTGACTATTGATCTTGATATTGTTGCAGAATGGGAATCGAACGTTGTGGAGGTTGGGGACACTGCCACCAGGTTTAATCACATTTTATTCCACAACAAAGCCACTAGACAAGTCATGGCATGTTCTAGGGCTAGGCTATAACCCAGGACTTAGCGAGGAGAAGATTCAAAATGCTGCAGTTATTCACTACAATGGAGATTCAAAACCTTGGCTTGCCACCGCCATTCCTAGGTACCAGCCGCTTTGGACAAAGTATGTCGACTATGATCTGGAGTTTTTCCGAGCCTGCAACTTTGCTCCCTAATCAAATCTCCATATCTTAAGCCTCGATTGGTGTAAACAAGTAATTGTTTGTTATTTCTACTTTATTTTGAAAGTACAAGAATATTAAGCATGTTGGAACTAAATTATTGGTTAGATTGTTGGATGTACCTAAGTTTTCATTCGTCTTGTTTCTCATCCTCTATATTCATAATATATTAGCTTCCTCATTGTTCGTTAACAAGAAGAGAAAAGAAAACTATGCATTCTAAGCATACTAGAGATTCATTTATGAAGGTTTGGAATGATTTGGTTGTGGTGTAGCCCTAGAAACACAAGAAAAAGTTACCGGTAGGGCAGGGAGGGTCTGGCTGGCTTGAGGGCATGGGCAAGCAGAAAATGAATAAGTGAATCAAGCAGAAAGTAAAGAGATATGTCATTTTGATTCCACCAACTAAGAAAAAAATTCGTACTTTGGACTGTTACAATTAGAAAGCAATAAAGACTAGGCAAAATTTTATAACTTCACATCAACCTTTGTCGCTTGTAAAGTGGGACTTGAGAGTTTGTTTTGGCTGATGAAGTTATAATCCTTGCGTTGCTCCATCCCGAGCATGAAGGAGCTCCTGTAGAATTTGACGTGAACTGTAATAAATGATTCATTCTATTTGATGGTGATGAATTTGAAGCCCTCAAAACAGAAGAAATTGGATTTGCATATGGCTTCTGATGAACATACGCAGCTTTGTTAGAATTTGGTAAAATACTAAGAGGTGTTTTAAGGGGAGGAGGGTTTCGCCACTGAGGAAGTTGTCCTGTTATGAGAAGTGATTGGAGCAGGGGACCGGCATCCATCACAGCCTGCAAGAGTTTTCCCTTCTGAGGCAGAACCTTTCCCTGAGCAAGATAATCAATCACTGCAATGCCCCTGTCATTCTCAACATTGTTGCCTCCTGAAGAGACTAAACCAGTGAAATTTGTCCAGTTGTGCTGTTCTTGAACAAAAGGCTGATTCAATAACCCCATATTGCTCGATCCAGCCATGTTCTTGTTTGGGAAATCAGGAGATGAACCAGCATCAAAGAATGAATCCACAGAAGATGAACAGTGTGAAAGTCGGTTGTATGTTTCAGAATTGGATTCTGATACGCTAAGGTTTGCTTTCGGAGTCGTGTTTAGGACGGGGATTTCAGGTTGGACTTGAGAAAGAATCTGACCAGGTGATGTAGAAGACATTGACTTGTAAATCAATGTCTGTAGCTGATCTCTTGCTCCATCTCTTTCTTTGCAAGCATTCGCTAAGAGATTGAGCAAATGCTGCACAGTATCCTTCTGTTCTGTCAGTGTCACCTTCGCCTTCATTTTCATTTTCTGCAGTTCAAGAGTTGTGTACAGGAGCTTATGTTTTAGGTCATCCATGCTCTGCCAAAAATCATAACAGGCAGTTTAGCAGATGATATCACTTGGGATTTCAACTAGAGAGGAGCAAAAGCTCCACCATATAAACGGAAAAACAGCCCCATAGTTTTCAGGGTGAGCATACCAACGCCTAACCTTCTTTTAGAAAAATCATGGATTCCCATTGGCATAAACAGTAGTCTGTAATGAATCCATGTGATGAGGCAAGCAGGAACAGTACAAGTAGCAGAAAAATCAATATGGTGTGGTCAGTCAGAAATTAGATTATTTTTATTTATTCAGAGCATCTTTGTTTTGGGACTCGATTAATGTGAAACAAACACTTAAAATTAAGTTAATAGACGCAAACTACCAATATAATCACTATATTTAAAGTAATCATTATTCTCTCTTTTTTTTCATCATAAAAACCACCATTTTTATTATAGAAATTACTGTTTTTCTTATTCTATTATTATCGTACTATAAATGAAAAATAATATATATTATAGAAAAGTAATTGTCTTGATGCATCCAAACAATGGAAGAAAACTCATTTTAAAAAAAAAAACGTTTTACATAAGATTTTTTTTCAGTGAAATATTTTTGTGCAAAACAAACATGCCCTTAATCTCTAAATATATTTCAAACAATGATATCATCAAGAAATTGACACATACATACAAGATTAAAAACCAATATATTATGCTATAATTAAATTAATAGCAATGGTATATATATGATATGCACATGAAATCTAGATGGACAAAAAATGAGTTAGAGATAAGTTTTGAAGAGGCTCACCTCATAACCACAAAGAGCACTCATTTCCTCCATAATTAACGACTCCCTCTACAATTCTATCTTGAGAGGAACAGCAAGGGTGAAGACCAGAATATTTCTAGTCTTCTGTAGAGGGGCAAACCCTAATAAATTCAGGAAAGATTTTTTTCAGGATTTGATGGTTTTGTAGCGAAGGAAACTTGATGGGTGTCAAATCCTTCCACTTTATGAAGAACCATTCATCTTCTTCCCTCGCTTCCATGAATCTCTTAATATTATTTTGTTACCATACATAGAAGTGTTTCTGAGAGCTGAGGAACACTCATATGGAATAGAGGTGGGAAATTTATTGCCCCATTAATTTGTTTTCCTTTGTGGAGATAGGTCTTAGCTTCTTACCATTTTTTTGTTATCATGGAAAGAGGGCAGATCCATGCACGCCTTAGAAATTTGTTAATGGTTTAAACTGGTAAAAAATCCCAATGGAAAACGAAAAATAAAACGTGATGCTATAAAAATGAAATCTTGCTACAACCTGACTTAGAAAGCAATTAATTTTCTCATCCTTGTATAAACCATTGTTATAAAATCTAAATTGGGGTTAATATGAGACTAGATTTAGGTTATAATTAGGAAAGATTAAAACAAGACGACCTAATTTTTTTTCAAAAGATAAAAACAACTTAGTTTAGATAAAAAAATTTATAAAAATTAATCACGGGTTGAGAGCTGGGTTTTATATCGGGATAATTAAGTTATAAATTGACTTGAGTGTTTTATTATATCAGATGGATTATTTTTTTTATTGTATATTTTCTTTGATGAGAACCAATCATCCTCGATTGATAAGCGGGCGAGTTCTATAATAATGTATTTACCCGAAATTTACAATTAATTATAAGCTAGTCATCTATATTTCATGGAAGATAATAAACTAATTAATTAATGACAAATGAGTATAAAAATAATTAAATAGCGATTAAACCAACGTTGACCATACGAGATTTTCTTTTCCAAAAAAAAAAAGCCTTCTTTCCTAATAAAATTTATTTATCTTGCAAAAATTTATTTTATTTTTTATATTTTTCAGATTATAAATTTAAACAAGGACATGGAATTGTGGAGGAGATAAATTATAAAATAAATTAGAAATTATAGGATTTATAAAAAAAAAGAAGCTATAGGAATAAACAATTCTCGTATTTTTTCATCATATTTAAATTCAACCCAATGAAAACACAAGCTATAAACTAATCTAAAACTACAAATACTATTTAATCCTTTATGTTAAATAGAGACTAAGTTATAATTAATTTTTAAAAAATTTATCCTAATCCTCTTATAATTTATCATATAGTATTTATAATTTCATTATATTTTACCTAGGTGATAAAACAAAATTAACAAAAATAATTCAGATTATTTGTAAAATTATGAGCATTCTTGGTAGATGAAACCTGGTTTATGTAGGGTAAAAAATAAAAGAATTCAAATTTAAAAATATATTAAAATAATATATTTTTTATTTTTTAAAAATTATTTTTGATATCAACGTATTAAAATAATATGAAAATATAAAATAATATTAATTTTAAATAATTTTTTTAAAATATTTTTAAAAAATAAACATATAAAAAACAAAATGCTTTTAGCATTGCCGCCGCCGCCGCTACTGCTGCTGCTTCTAATGCTAGACGTATCACATTCCAGATTCCTATTTATGGCACGTCTAATAGTCATCAGAATATCGAGGTCATCATCATCAAAAACCCACCTTTATCATCGCTTCCTCTTGTAAGGAATCATCGGCGAGGGGGGGCTGGCATCATCACCATTAGAAAGAATATCATACCCAATATCAAATTCTTCCAGCTCACCTTCTTTACTAAAGTATAATTACTGCTAGAGGTATTCGAAAGCATGAGAATAATTCCAGAGTAAACAGAAATTTAAAATTACTTTAATCGGAGATATGAGAATAATATGAGATGAGAAAAAGGAAAATGATTCCAATAAGAGGAGAGCGAAATGGTATCAAAAAAGAAAGCGAGTGTTCCTGGTTTATCGTTAAGGAATCAATGTTTCTATATATTATATATAAAAATAACCAGTAGGATTCAATAACAAGCCGCCTTGCTAACCCAAAAGACAAGACCTTTCCTTTCCTTCACATCAACAGCAACAATGGAAGAGATTGACCAAACCCCTCCATCTGAAGAGATGCAACCCATCTCTGTCACCGCTTCAGCTTCACCCTCATCAAATCCCTCGACACCCCAGTAATTACTTTTTCTTTAAATTTGTTTGTTTGGTCAAAATTCTAACTGGTTCATTTAAAGTTCTAATCTTTTTTGGATTTTGTTAATGGGTTTTGATTTTCAGGGTGATGAGTTTAGAGGAAAGGTTTCAACTTGTGAGAAGTGTTGGTGAAGAATGCATCCAAGAGGATGAACTACGTAATCTTCTTGATAAAAAACCGCTACCCATTTGTTATGATGGTTTTGAACCTTCTGGGAGAATGCACATTGCTCAGGTATATTCTTTTTTTGTTGTTTCAATCTTGTTTTTATCTGGGTTCTCATATATTTTGCTGTTAGTAATGAAAATCTAGTCTACTTGGTTAGCCTTTATTGTGATGATTGATGAGTTTGAGGCTTAAAGGTTACATCTTTTTGAGAAAGTTATCTAGTGGTTATTGATTAAGGATCTGTGGAGTAGTGTTGATTTCAATTTTAGCATTGCCTTGTCAACCTGGAGGCATTTGCTATTAATTGCGCCTTGGTTCCTTCACTTGACTCGGTATATGCCTTGAAGCTTATGTTTAGAGCTTTTGTTCAGTCTAGTTTTTATATGTGTGCTTTTACTGTTGTTAAACAGGGAGTTATGAAGACAATAAATGTCAACAAGCTCACTAAAGCTGGTTGCAAAGTGAAAATTTGGATTGCTGACTGGTTTGCGCAACTAAATAACAAAATGGGAGGAGACTTGAAGAAAATTAAAACAGTGGGAGAATATCTTATTGAGATATGGAAGGCAGTTGGGATGGATATTGATGGAGATAAAGTCGAGTTTTTGTGGTCTTCCGACGAAATCAACTCCAGGGCTCATGAATACTGGCCTCTTGTTATGGATATAGCTCGCAGGAACAAGCTTCCCAGGATAATGAGGTACTTGATAGAGCTTGAAAATTGGATGCTTCCATAGTCCGTGATTCTATAGGGAACTAATAAAAGGTTGCATTTTGCTCCTTAGATGTGTTCAAATCATGGGCCGTAGTGAGCAGGATGAGCTAACGGCAGCCCAGATTTTCTACCCATGCATGCAATGTGCAGACATATTTTTCCTCAAGGTACTTGTGCTTGCAGTTGTAAATCTGAGTTTGGAATTTTCTTTTAATCAATTTCTTCAATCTGGGCATGTGTAATGACATTTTTTTCTTAAGGTGCTTGTGCTTATGGTTGTAAATATTGAACCAATTTCTCGTATTCTTACGCGCAAAATTCTCCAAAAATCACTTTCAAATGACATTTGTCATGATATACTCCTACCTCTCCAAAATTCTCAACAGGCTGACATTTGTCAATTGGGGATGGATCAACGGAAAGTGAACGTCCTTGCAAGAGAATACTGTGATGACATAAAGAGGAAAAACAAGCCTATCATTTTATCTCATCGTATACTCCTAACTCCTCTATTCAAAACTTTTGTGATGATATTATTTAGCTTCTTAAATAAAGTACGTTTGATTCCACATTTCATGAATGCAGACATGCTACCTGGTTTACAGCAAGGGCAAGAAAAGATGTCAAAAAGTGATCCATCTTCCTCCATCTTCATGGAGGATGAAGAGGTATGTTCTGGTTTTATGTATGGAGAATTTAAGAGAAGTTGAAAAGTCAGTGAATTTGCATGCCTGAAAATATAAAGATTCCCTGCAAATTGCAGCAGTGCATAGCTAACTTTTTCTTTTTATGCCTTGTTTTTATATATTTTTTTATTACCGTGTCATAGGCAGAGGTGAAAACTAAGATAAAGAAGGCATATTGCCCCCCACAAATTGTCGAGGGCAATCCTTGTCTGGAATACATTAACTACATTATCTTCCCATGGTTCCATGAGTTCAAGGTGGAATGCAATCCAGAAAATGGTGGAGAGAAGTAAGTTCTCTTATCTTCTCATTGCTTCATTTATGTTTGTTCTTGTTTTTCAGGAAGAGTGCATCTCAGCAAGTTCTTGCACTTATTGTCCTTGCTCTTTTATTTCTTGAATGTTGGAAACTTCATTATTGTCGCTTCATGCTTTTTTAAACAGCTAACTCTTTTGTTTTTGTTTTTATATAGTAATCGAGTGAGTTAACTGTTTTGTATTGATGAATATGACAATTATTTTCCTGCATGATTTTATGTACCCAGTTTATATATTAATGTAGGGTCTACAAAACCTTTGAAGAACTGGTAGCTGACTATGAAAGTGGTGGATTACATCCGGGTGACCTGAAACCAGCTCTTGCAAAAGCATTGAATACAATACTGCAGGTAAACCTCACTTCAGGGGACTTGAATGGGAGAAAGTGGATTCACATGGCAGACAACTATTTTTTTTTTCTTTTCTTAAGCTTATATCCTGATTATTCTTGACCAGAACTCTTAAGTCAGATTTGTGCCTTGCCTTCCTCTCTATTACATCACTGTTACTCTTAGAGGATCTTGAGTGTCTATAACAGTTAGAAACACAACCTGTAGCTTGTTGATGCTGTATAATTACTGGAAACTACTCTATCCTAACTCGCTCAGCAAGCTAATTAAATACTACATTTTTTGCAGCCTGTACGTGATCATTTTAGCAAAGATCCCAAGGCTAAAGATCTGTTGAAACGAGTCAAGGTTTGTTTGTTTGTTCTTCTTTGTTATTTTTCAGCAAAACAGGCACAACTGCGAAGAGAAAAAGGAAAAAACAAAATAAAAAAGAGAAGAAAGTAATTTGGACATGCTATATTTTAAAATGCATGCTTCAATCTTCGTAGGCCTTTTCTTTTCCTATGTGAAATTGATGTCTTGGTGTTTCCATATGCAGGGTTACAGAGTAACAAGGTGATGCGGAAGAGCATGTGATTTCCTGATCTACTTGTATTCTTAACGTATCTAAATGTTAATTGCTAAGTACTTGTTTAATAAAGATTGTCATTTATGTTATGCGGTTACTTTTCAGAATTTGAAAGTTGAAACCAACAGACATTGTACTTATGAGAAAACCTTTTACCTTTCATGCAAAATCACAGAATCTAGATAATAATTTGGTAGCATTGCTTTTTGTCTCAATTTTTCTCCCTTTGTATATCATTAAAGTTTGAATAAGGTCACATGCCACTTCTGTTCTAGTCAATTTCTAGCTGAAACACCAGGGATAATAAGGGAGTTGGCTTGAACTCAGTGGCCCTATGAAGGACTTGAACGTTAAATGTGGATTATAATCCTTTCTTGTTTTGGCTTCATTTCGTTACACAATCCAGCTAAAGACTCTAATCATGCGATTCCTTCGCATTGAAGGACCTGTAAGAAGGTTATTTTATCTTGCTCAACAGTTCGTTTGGTCCCTATTTCATCCTTGGACGGACCTGGTTCAGGTAACACTGTGTGATGAAGTAGAACCAGGTCTTGGCTTTTGTGCTTGGTCGAATTTTCTGTTCTTCGTAATAATTTTTATAAAATACTTAGTTGTAAAAAAATGCACTTGATAACTTAATTGATATCCGTCATTTAAACTAGAAACGTGTAAAACAGAAAAGGGACTGTAGAAGTACTGGTAACAGCACGAATTTTACAGTTTCTGCTCAAGAAATTTTAAAGCAGGGAAGGCTTAGGGATGCAAGGGAACTTCACAAACTGGGATTGACAGCATGCCCTGGTTGATAGTGGGCACAAAACAACAAGAGTGATCAATCAAGCTACTTGAATTTTATTACAAATGACAAATTATGGGATTGTTTGGAATCACTTTGTGTCACTTGTTTTTAAATTTTGAAAAATAGAACAGAACTTTCTTTGTTTTGCAAATTTTTTTGGTGAAAAAAAGCAAAATCAATAACCCTATTTCAATTTTTGAAAAATTGTCTCTGTGTTCTTCGATTATCTTGTTCTATAATCTAATACAAAATAGAATAAAATTCAAGAACTGATGATTAAAATAATATAGAATAAAATCCTTGCATGAATTGGTTGTTTATAACAGATATCAAAATTTGGATGATTTCCAGGAATTTATGCTCAGCTATAGAAATTGGATCAAATTAAAAACTTTATTAAAGTTAAGGAACTAAAGTGTAATTTACTCATCGGCTTAAACGTAATTTAATATGTACAATAAGAAACAAATATTTTCCATAACGCGAGAATTTTTCTCCTTCTCTCTGTTCATTCCCCCCATCGATAATCACTGGCGCAAATCGCCAAGGTTTAGCTTCAGAAATCTCACCCTCTCTTCACTTTCTACTTTTTTTTTTTACATTCGTAGGCTTCAAGCATCATTTGAGGTAGAGTCAGCTCCAAAAATTATGAATCTCTTGCTTAGTTTCACGTTTCCGAGTTAGCACTCTTAACCTGTTTGAAACAATGCCTCAATGAAACTACTGCTAATAATTTTTTCTAAGAATTGAAAATCTTAAGCTTAAACACAAATGCAGGAATCTTGATATTTTAAAGCAATTATTTTGAAGCACTGATCTTTTTAGGTTTTTTAGGAGGAGTGGAAATGTCAAAGTCTTGCAAGGGACTTGCAATGGAACTGGTCAAGTGTCTCAGTGAATCTGATTGTATTAAGGTACTACATTCTTTACCAAGATGATGTTTTTATTGTTTAAGGTCTCTCATTGGTCAAATTCAGTCTTTTTGAGATTCATGTTTTTGCTTTACGTATGTAGATTGAGAATCGACCATATAAAGAATGTGCAGGAGAGAAGAGCCCTTCCATACCAAGTGAGTGTGTGGGACTTAGAGAAACTTATTTCAATTGCAAGAGAGGCCAGGCATGATCTTATTTTTCTCTTGCTTTTAATTCCATTTGATTTCTTTCTGTATTCTAGTTTGTGGGTTTTTTCAAGTTTTCTTTTCTCTTTTCTTGACAACTTTTATTTTTCTTTGTGCTTTGGTTGCGATGAGTAATGATTTGATTTTGACCAATGTTGGATTGAATTATGGATTTAGTTTGCATATATTTGTTGGACCTGGAGTTCTAGCATCACTGTGCAATTAAAGTCTCAATAGATTGGAGTTACAGGGGACCTCTGAGTAAAGGAAACAGTAATTTCGAGCTCAAGTTCTTGTTTTGAACATCATAAAGGTGAAGATCCACGTGGTTTATTTTGGTTTATTGTGAAGATAATTGAATGCATATAACTACATCAAATGGGACCTTTTATGGATTTCCAATAAAACTTCTCCTGGTTATTCATCAACCAAGTGAAGTTAAATTATAAACTATATGAATTATCCTTGTTTTCATCCTTGGATCATAGTGAGAGTTTGTTAGACAAGATTGTAAAAACCAATAGTTCTCATTAATTTCTTCATTCGCTAGATGGTGGGTGAGAATTGAAAGTTCTATGCGTTTTGGGCTTTATTAGGTTTGAACTCCAACTTGAACCGGGGTGAAAAAAGGTTGAATCTCGATGGTAATAATTGGCTGAAAGTTAAAGAACTTGATGCTGCAAGTCAATGGAGAACCTTTCGAAGGTCTAATACACACATTATATAAGGTTTAAGGTTTGCTAGGCCCTATAATCTGGAAATGAAAGAATGCAAGACAATTAAATTTCCATGATTGTTTCATAGGCTGTGCTGATTCTTTTAACAAAACTAATGCTATCTATCACAAGGACACTTGTTTGGCAATGATGAAAATGTCTTTGGTAGTTCATAGATCATTATTACATAGCCCGCCATAGTTTGTCTATGCTGTTAGATTAGTTTAGTTGCATATTCCACATCACAGGTTGATGCAAATCAGTGGTGCCGAGACTGAAAATTCTGATTCAGACTAATCTACAACCTCACTGAAAATTCTGATTCAGAGTAATCTGCAACCTCCCGCATCTCTGACTTTAAAAGAACTGTGTTCTAATCCTTGTTCCTTAACTAAGTAAATGTATGCTCTTCTATTCCGCACTTTGCAACGAGACTGTATTCCTTTTAGCTCCAAGAGCAATTCGATTTTCTGAGTCAGTCTGTGCCTGACCATGCCTCTACACATTATGCATCCATTCCTATATGCGGTGTATGGGAATTACCAAAAGCGAATGAAGATGAATAAAGCTTCTGTTTTTACTAGTGACTTCTAATTTGAAGATAATATTTCAGATGAATACGAGCATCAAGAAAATCATGAAAAGAAACAGTTTTGAACCCGTTAAATGTCTATAAAGTTCCCTTCTATTGACAAGTCATATTCTGTGTTTTTTCAGGTTGACATGAGAGCTAGAATCCGAGGAAACAAGGGTTATTAAGTTCATGGGAATGCTTGAATGGACCCTTCCTGCAGGTTGGAACCTGTATAAAGAAGATGATTGCTTTAGCTTTACCTTGCTCATAGCAGTAGAAACACACCTTACCTTGTACCCCAGGGATTTTGTTGCTTAGATGATTGCTGGATAATGATCGTGCAGCCCCCTTTTCATTTCTTTTTGGGTTTGCCTTTCTTCCAAGTTCTTACTGACGACTGAGACTTGTATAATGAGAATATTAAATATATTTTGTTTTTAGAAGAATATCATTGCTTGGACAGTTGCCATGTATATGTCATTTTTAACTATGGTCATGCTAGTGGACCAAAAAAAATCAAAAGAAAAAAAAGTGGTCATAATAGAAACGCTGATGACTGATTTTGAATTTGCTCAAAGAGAACTCGGCTTATTGGAATCCTTTGTAGGACTAGGAACCCATTATGTAATCAGCCCAATCATTTGCGCTTGATATTCCAGTGCTTGAGAAACACATTAACCATGGATTATGTATCATGCTAGAGTGCCAATATCCATCCCAATAGGACAAAAATTGAAACTTTAAATGAAATCATTTTGAATTAAGAGAGAGT
Organism: Populus alba; assembly: GCF_005239225.2. Classification (NCBI taxonomy): domain Eukaryota; kingdom Viridiplantae; phylum Streptophyta; class Magnoliopsida; order Malpighiales; family Salicaceae; genus Populus; species Populus alba. The sequence goes on from NC_133291.1 coordinate 419,278, forward strand.
TGGAAGTATAGTTGTGATTATTTTTTAAAATAATATATTTTTATTTTTTAAAAATTATTTTTTATTTTAGCATATTGATCTAAAAATATTAAAAATATATTAATTTGAAATAAAATAAATTTAAATTTTTTAAAAAGTATTTTTATAACCCAAAAATATACAGAATTTTAATAACATAGAGTGCTGCCTTCCAATTTCAATTATATCTACACTTGGCAACTCATGAATGGTCCAGATTTTAGCTACTCTAACTTCAAGAGGCCCCCATAAGAAAAAAGCTTCCAAGTGAAAATATCTTGTAATAAATTCAAAGCCACTACACTTGCTTGGTTATCTTTTGCTTTTCTGGGTAAAAGAGAGCCCTTCGATGAAGACAGAGAGAGGTATCGCAACCAAACATGTCTCTATTGTTAGACTGCGCCCGTGGCCCCAAACGGGGGATTAAAAAAAAAAAGTTTTTTTATTTAAAAAAGTATAATTATTCATGAATAAAAAGAAATATAGAAGAAGTAAAAAAATATAAAAATAAAAACAAAGAAATGAAGATCAGATGAGGAATGGACGTTAGAGATAAATTGCAAGAAAGAAACACGGCGCGAGAAAGATAAAGAGATGGGATATTATATTAAATGCTCATTTTCTTTCTCATGGAGGATATTACAAGAACTACTACACTTCTCCTTCCTTCTCAAGTCCTCTCCTTGTCTTTCTTGGAATTAGTGATGTTCTTTCATTTGGGTTCTTTTTCTTCTTTTGTTTCTTGTCTTTAGTTGTTGCTGGAAATACAGGTTAGTTCTTGAAAGAAAGAGAAAGAGAAGGATCGAAATGGCTGTGTCCTTGGCTTTTGCTAATCTCCCATTTCAGTTTAGGAATGTTAAAGTGGTTGAAAATCCCTTGTGTTTTGGCTTGGCTCCTACACAGCTTCCTTTTTTATGTAAGGAACGAAGAAGGTATGCTTACTTTCAGACATTGTTCCCTCTTTTTAGGTGTTTGTGTAGTAATTTTTGGCTATGAATATGACTGCTTCAGCTTTAACATTCAAGTTTGAATCTTTATTGAATAAAGATCTTAGGATGATTTCTATGGTTCTGTTGGATTTGACTAAGAACTTGAGTGAGTGTTGAAAACAACAATAACCCATTTAAATGTGACCGATTTACTTTTTTTTTGTTGGATAATTCTCTCTCCATGTCAAGTTAATTAACTTTTCTAGTGGTTTAAGGACTGGCCAGAGGATGCATCATCCATACCTTATCTAAATGCCAGCTCCTGAATCCCCAGCTACTAATAACAATGGTAGCTAGATTTGCCCTTTTTCATGTTTTTATCAAAGCTTCCACGCTTGAAATTACTACTAATTACTTAATTTCAGTTCTTGTCTCAACCCCCCAAATGGCTCATTATATGAGGAATAGCTGCATAAGGACTCGTCTGCTACAAGATAGCTGCTAAACATTGTTCTGGATCTGAAAGCCTCTCTCTAATCAGTGAAATAGAGAAGCATTTTTTGGAGTACAGTTTAGCACCCCATGACAATGAGCACAAGTTTTACATCATTATACAAGCATTCCATGAATAAAAATACATTTTCACCTCATCATTCTGTATTGTCATTATACTTTCTTCTAACTATATATGATTGTTGCCAGATTGTCATCTTCCAGGACAATAATTATTGTGCAAGCTTCATCGGCTCCAACCGTTGAGGTGTGGGGCAGCTTTTGCTGTTTTTATAGGATTTTAGTGCATATGAACTTGCAAATTCTTCTTATTTAATACATTAAGGAAATGGTGTTTTAAACAGGATGGAAGTCAAAATGAGACTGATGCAATTCCAACTCCGAAAGTTATAATTGACCAAGACTCTGATCCAGACGCAACTGTGGTGGAGATAACCTTTGGAGATCGCCTTGGTGCTCTTCTGGATACGGTATGGAGTCCTATACTAGCTGAGATAGTCATCAGATTTGTCTTTCTTTTGCTGTTGACATATTTATTTAGGATCTCCAGATTTATCTGATTTTGAAACGCTGTTGTTCTGAATCACTTATCGTTGCCTTCTAGTTAGCATATACAGACAATTGTGAGCAATCTATGATTAAATGCCTTACAGATGAATGCGCTTAAAAACCTCGGGCTGAATGTTGTCAAGGCTAATGTCTTTTTGGATTCTTCTGGGAAGCACAACACATTTGCCATCACTAAAGCGTAAGTTACATGCTACATGTTATGTTTAAGGTTTGAGAATTCACTAGTTTACAAAAGTTGGACTTTTTTTTTTGTCAGTGTTCCTTCTCTCTGCTATTCTTGAATTCTCCTGCCAAGTCAGTATAATTGGTTTGTCATTCAATTTTGTACAGGAATGAAGGATAGATTAATTGTGCTACGAACTTTATAACAGGAAATTAAATGTTATAATGCAACATTTTCTGTGATCAAAAGTGTTGTTCCATATCTTCCTTGAAGACTTGGATCCCTTTGTTTTATTTCCAAACCATCAGTAGTCTCTCTCTTAAATAAAGGAAAGGTGACCGTCAATAATACTTAGAGAGGAAGTTACTTGTGTCCATACATGACAATGCTGCAAAAGTACACTAACAACCAGAAGATCAGAGATATTCCATGAGATGAAATTCATGGATTGAACAAACGAGTTTCTGAAATAATATTTTGTATAATTTTGTTTCTGATGGGCCATGTGATTCTTTTATTACAGTATCTTTTTACAGCAAATCTGACTGCCTCTAGCAATGGAGCTTTTTTTCAGTAGTACTGGTAGAAAAGTTGATGACCCAGAGCTGCTGGAGGCCATTCGTTTGACAATCATAAACAATTTGCTTCAGTATCACCCGGTAATCATTGTTGGATGTGCATTTATGCTCTTTAAATATCATTAAAGAATGTCAATTGTCAGATGTGCATCTCCTTATATCCGTAACCTAATGACTGTCAAACAGGAATCAAGTTCACAGTTAGCAATGGGAGTTGCCTTTGGAGTAGAGCAACCAAAACAGGTTTCTCTATGTTTATCCCATCTTAATAATTTATTAAATTCTAAAATTGTTGGCTTTTCTCTATAGTAAAACATTCTCCTGCAAACTCCTAAAAGTGAGGTAAGTGTGTCATAGCCCCATAGGATGGATGTTATGTGCGTTTACCCGTCTCCAACTCTCTTTCTTATTGAAACCGATGTCCTAAGGGGAGAATGTTAAACTATTCATCTATGAGTTATTCAGAGAAGATTTAAGTCCCAAGTTATTGATCTTAGCTCAAAATTTTGTTATTCTGCAATTCCTCAGGTTGATGTGGATATAGCAACCCGTATAAAAGTCAAAGATGATGGTCCTGACCGAAGGTAACTTGTGCTTTGATTTCTTCAATACTGTCCAGATACACACTTTTCTTATCACAATGCTCTCAAAGCGATTCTATCAAGTTTATTGTGGATTGCACTGTCAAGTTGGAAAAAACTTGTCTCCTTCAAGAATAATAACCTTTTGCTCCTAGTGTTTAGCATGTGAACAGTAATTACTAAAGGGTTGACTGTATTTCTGTGGCAGCTTGTTTTTAGTGGAGACAGCTGATCGACCGGGATTACTGGTGGATCTTGTAAAGATTATCACTGACATTAACATTTCTGTTGAATCAGGAGAATTTGACACCGAGGTGATAATTCATCTGCATATATTCTGCACCTTTGGATTTCCTTTCCTTTATATCTTTCTCATATTTCGAAATAGCATAACAATCACACCAATGTTTCTTACTTCGACGCCCAGGGGTTGTTGGCCAAGGCAAAGTTTCATGTCAGCTACAAGGGTAAAGCCATCAGCAAGCCTCTGCAACTGGTATGAAATATCGAAGTCTACTTCCTCAGTCTGTTGTTGATGATACTCTTGTGTTCTCTGTATGAACATGTTGCTTAATGAACCTTGGCAGGTTCTCGGGAACAGTCTGCGATATTTCTTGAGGCGACCAACGACCGAGGAAGCAAGTTTTTGAGCCATGCTAGAAAATGACCAGATCCATTATCATATACTCTACGGAGATTATGATTTATACTCAATGTTGGGGAATGTAGAAACCTGTTGTCACATTAATCTGCATATAGGAATCATATCGGCCTCACATAAACTGTGGACAGTAGATTATTAGTCTTTACCACAATATCACTGTCTCATAAACTATGGAATTTTATTACCAGTACCATTCAAAGCAGATGGCAGTTCTGTTACAAAAACATGAAAAATGAAAGCCATTACTTTAGCCATTGATAACTATTATTATGAAGTGTTAATAGTTACATGAAATCATTTATATGATCTTACCTAGCAGTTTAATTTTTTAGGTTAAAATGATTTTTGAAAGGTTTAATGATCATTAGGTCTCACATAACCAAGTTTATGGGAATTGTTATTTAATATTCCTGTATTTGGTTTCTGCTTGATAGCTGGCAAATTCAGCAATATTTCAGCAATTGTAGACTGTAGAGAAACTATGGTTCAATTTTAACAAAAATAAATAAATAAAATCCAAACCTTGTTGCATGATAACAAGAAAGTTGTGTTCTATGTGTGGACAACAAATGTTTACAGCAAGGTTGCTAGACCTAGCCTGAGGTCTGATTCTTTTTAGGGTTTGAGTTACGAGGAGGATAACTTGGGTCAGTTGTTTTACCTAAAAGATCGGATTTAGTTGCACAATCAAGTTGCGTATCAACTCAGGTTATGTCGTGAAATGCTGCTTCTCCTCCTAGGGTATATAACCAAGAAGACTTGCAAGATTCTTGGCAGCAAGCTCCATGAATCAGCAATTTGGCAATAAACAGGTTGCTGTGTATAAAGCTGGCCATGCTTCTCCTTTCCCCAGCTCTGGTTTTGTTTGTTTAATTATGTATTAGCATTTGTTGGTGCTAAATAAGGTAATACCTACCATTGTTTTTTAGAGACCTTTTTGTATTTTTTAAGTGTTTCTGAAACAAATTAGATTTTTTTATTTCTTATTTACTTTTTTTTTGTGTTTTCATATCTTTTTTAATGTGTTGATATTTAAAAAAAAACAAAAAATATATTATTTCAATGTATTTTCAAACAAAAAATATTTTAAAAAACAATCAATACCAAATAACTATTAATTAAGAAGTGGATTTATTCTAAAAAAAAATAGAAACAAAAAAAGAAAAAAAATATATTTACTTGTTACCCTTGTGTAAATGTGTGTTGATGAAATCTCACTTGATTTAATATATTGATAGTAAGGCTATACTCGAAGGGAATTTTGTTTATGGAAGAAATTGTGCTTTCATTAATTCCCCTATTTTCAAGTTTGATTTATATGGAAAAAGAAAATACTCTTCCAAAAAGGGGAAAACTTGCCAAACAAGTAAAGGGACAGCAGGTCCTTCAACTTCTCAAAACACTAAACAAACTGACCTTCCTAACCTTCATTTAATACCACAATAAAGAGAAACAAGGTGGCAAAATAGGCATCCAAAAATGTCCTCCTGCCAGTTGGCCTTCCCCTTCGGAGACTCTACTATAGCACTCCTAGCAGCAGACTGGCGTCTCTTCCCGTCTCTTAAAAGTTAAAAGAGTCTGAGTTTCAGCCGAGTCCAACCCTCTAAAAATCCAAATAATATATTTATAAAAAAAAAAACGAGTAGCAAGCCAAGTAAGCTAGGGTCTCGTCTCGTCTCTCTCTAGCCACAGCAAAATCAGCCTCGCGCGCTCCATCGTTTTTGTCACGCTCAAGGTATATATTTTGTAGTGTAAAGCTACTTCTTCTTTCATGCCGCTGTAGTCCTTATGCGCGATCTACGTTGCTCGCTCAATGCCTCTGTTTTGGGAGATCCGTGTTTTTTTGCAAGTTTTTGTGTCTCTGTAGTGATTTCTCTGTGCGTTTGGGTATGCATGGTTGTTTTTTGAGTGATCTTCGTTTCTGCGTTTAGGCTTCGTTGTTTTTCTCTTCTTTTATGTTTTTTTTTTAATATATTTCTGAGATATTTTGTTGTTCAGTGAAGTGATTTACGAAGCCGTTTTTTCGTTTTCGACAGATTTTTTAAATTTCTTTCGATTTTATACTGTTTCGGTTATTTTCTTTTTAAATGTCTTTTTCGGTAGTTTTTATGGTCCGTCATTTGTTATTCTAGGTATTTTCTTCTTTTTATAGATTTGTAAAAGCGTTTTTTGGTATTTTTTATGTATTGATTTTGCGTTTTTGCCTTCTCAAAAGTCATTTTTGAGATATTTTCTTAGAGATTTTGAAGAGTGTTTTAAATCTTAAAGCTCTGTTTCATGCTTTTCTTCTTCAAAAACGTTTGTGTGTTTTCTAGTTCCTTATTTCTTTTTTTTTTCCGATTAATGTCTATGTTAATAGAACTTTCTATTTTGCTCTATTTTTTTTCTTTCTATTTTTATTTTCGTATAACACTGTTTTTTACATAGAATCTATGCTCAGTTGTTAATAATGTACAGTCTTACATAGTAGTGTTAGTTAATAATGATTGTTGATATGGTTATTTAACTAATGTATGGTCGTAGTTTACTGTGTTTTTGATTTATCAGGTATCAGAAAATGGAGTCTTCAGATTCACGGAAAGATTTGCCACCACCTCCGGCTATAATTCCTGCTGACGTGGTGAAAACAGAATTGGGTCCAACTTATGAACAAACAAAGAAAGCAGCAACCCCAAGACGAGTTCCCATGGCTCGCCGTGGCTACGGAGCTAAAGGACAGAGAATACAACTACTAACCAACCATTTCAAAGTGACAGTGCCCAAGTCAAATGACCACTTCTACCAATACAGTGTATTTTTTTTTTTCACTTGCAATTTGTTTTCCCCCTTTGTTTCCTATATATTGAGCAAAATGATTTTTTTTTGTTTTATATGTTTAATGTTGTGTTAGGTTGCTCTATTTTATGAAGATGGCCACCCGACCGATGGAAGGGGAATCGGAAGAAAGGTTATGGACAAAGTCCAGGAGACCTATGATACTGAGCTGGAAGGTAAGCAGCTTGCTTATGACGGGGAGAAGACCCTGTTTACGATTGGTTCTCTTCCACACAACAAGCTGGAATTCACTGTTGTGTTGGAGGATGTCTCCTTAACCAGGTAAAATGACTGTTAATTAATCAGTTTGTATTGTTCATTTTTATTATGATTTATCTTTCTTCATGTGCAAGTAATTGACCGTGTGAGGTTTGTAAATAGAGGTGGAGATAACGACAGTTCCAGGGGTAATGGCAGCCCCAGTGAAAGTGATCAAAAGCGAAGGAAGCGGCCCTATCACTCCAAAACGATTAAAGTACAAATCAGCTACGCAACTAAAATTCCAGTTCAAGCAATTGCAGCAGTTCTGCAGGGTCAAGAATCCGAGCATTTTCAAGAAGCTGTCAGAGTTCTAGACATTGTGCTAAGACAGAATGCAGCAAGGCAGTGAGTGCCATTCCTCTTCTGGTGGTTTTCCGTTGCTCAACTTGTTTCTGTATCTGATTTGGTTTTCACACTATGCAGGGGTTGCCTGTTGGTGCGACAGTCGTTTTTCCATAATAATCCAAGAAACTTCGTTGACTTGGGAGGTGGTGTCATGGGATGCCGTGGTTTTCATTCAAGTTTTCGAGCTGCCCAAGATGGCCTATCCCTGAATATTGGTTAGTAGAAATCTAGGAATTATTATTCGGTCATTTAGAATGGCCATACTTATTGTTTTGTGCGCAGATGTATCGACCACCATGATAGTTAAACCTGGACCAGTAGTGGACTTCCTAATCATGAATCAGAATGTTCGAGATCCTTATCATATTGACTGGACAAAGGTAGCCAACATTGACTTTCCATGTTGATTCTGTGTTATTGTTAAAGCGCTACTGCAAATTCGTTCATTCATGGGTTAAATGCCAGGCTAAGAGGGTGCTTAAAAATTTGAGGATTAAAACTAATCACTCCAACACTGAGTACAAAATCACTGGATTGACTGAAAAATCCTGCAGAGAGCAAACGTGAGTTCCTTATATGTTGCTTTATTGTTATGGACTTGATGCATTAACTTTTAGTATTTCAAAATCGTGCTGTCATGTGCTCAATAAACTTGTGTAAATCGTTTAGTTTCTCGCTAAACCAAAGAAGTGGACGGGACGGGGATGGTGAAGTGCCAACTATTGAGGTTACGGTTTATGATTATTTTGTCAATCATCGCAACATGCGATTGCAGTATTCAGCTGATTTCCCGTGCATTAATGTTGGGAAACCAAAGCGCCCATCGTATTTTCCTCTTGAGGTGATGTTTCTGGAGCCTCTTAGTAATTCAAATGGTGAATGACATGCCTGCACCTTATTGTTTGGTTCTCATATATGCAGCTGTGCAATCTGGTTTCGTTACAACGCTACACCAAAGCGTTGTCCAACCTGCAAAGGGCTTCCCTTGTGGAGAAATCACGGCAGAAGCCCCAAGAGCGGATGAGATCTTTGACTGATGTAAGTACTGTCCAGCAAATGTTAATCTAAGCCTGTAGCTTTATTTTCATTTTTTTCAGATTGTAATCACAAATGCCTTTTTTGGTAGGCTTTGAGAAGCAGCAATTATGATGCTGATCCAATGCTTCGTTCTTCCGGAATTTCAATTAGTGCTCAGTTTACTCAAGTTGAAGGTCGTGTTTTATCTGCTCCCAGGGTAAATACAAACCCAGCTTGCCCTTATTTTCCTTTTCCTTGTTTTATATACATTTGGACATCTGATAAATTAGGAGTTGGTTTCTTTCTTCTAATTTACACTGCGGGCACACTGTCTTTTTTACAGTTAAAAGTGGGAAATGGAGAGGACTTCTTCCCTCGAAATGGGAGATGGAATTTCAACAACAAGGTGTTGTTTAAACTTTGTTTTTCTTTAATCATTCATGTTTAATAAATGTTGTATGCATGAACTTTGATTGTGTATCTCAGAAACTAGTGGATCCAGTGAAGATTGAAAAATGGGCTATAGTAAACTTCTCTGCACGTTGTGACATACGTTATCTGTGTAATAACTTGATAAAGTGTGGAGACATGAAAGGCATTGTGAGTATTTCTGCATTTAATAATATGAAATCGATTTCATCATTGCAAATTGATCCACAATAACCTTTCTATTTTTGCAGAGCATAAGTAATCCATTTGAGGTATTTGAAGAGAGTCCCCAGTTTAGGCGAGAATCTGCTCCTGTAAGAGTGGAGAGAATGTTTGAGGCCATTAAGTCTAAGCTTCCAGGGCCACCACAATTTCTGTTGTGTATTCTTCCAGAGAGGAAGAACTCTGACATTTATGGTTGTGCTGCTTGCTTTCTTCACCCGCTTCCTACTCATGCCATAATTAGATACCTTGAGATTGTTTCTAATTAATATATACTGCTGCAAATTAAGGTCCATGGAAAAGGAAAAATCTTTCTGATGTAGGGATCGTCACACAGTGCATTGCACCTACTAAGGTGAATGATCAGTACCTGACAAATGTGCTACTGAAAATCAATGCCAAGGTAGAATTTTGCAATGTTATACCGTTTGAGGTTTCTTGTTTTCTCCTATTCTCTCTGATTTCGCTCCAAGCATTCATGCCTTATCTAATTCTCTTCATTCTCTCTCATTTCCCACAGCTTGGTGGAATGAATTCCTTGTTATCAATTGAGCATGCTCCTTCTATACCTTTGGTCTCTAAGCTTCCCACCTTAATACTTGGGATGGATGTATCACATGGCTCTCCTGGTCATTCTGATGTGCCATCTATTGCTGCGGTAATAAATATTTTCTCTGCTTTTCTTTCCGCTGTACCATTGGTTATCTGTGCTTGATAAATTATGTTACCTCGAAGTTCTTTTCACTTTTCTCTCTTTCGAAATCTTCAATTCTCTTCTTATACTGCATACTTTTAGGTGGTAAGTTCCAGGCACTGGCCATTGATTTCTCGCTACAGAGCTTCTGTTCGCACCCAGTCACAGAAGGTTGAAATGATTGCAAATCTATTCAAGCCTGTTGCTGGTACTCGTGAGGATCAGGGCATTATCAGGTGAGTAAAAAACTCAAATTTAGTACTGATTGTTTTGGAAGCTCCTTGATTTTCTTTACGTTCATTGTGTTAACTAAGTTTGGGTTTTCAATGATGAGATATCCTTGAATTAGATAAGTTTGTGATTTCTTGAAAGCTAGGGTGTTATTTATTTCGGTAACTTTTGGAATGCATTTGTTGTTTTCTCAACTTTCAGGGAGTCACTTCTGGACTTCTACTCAAGCTCAGGAAAAAGAAAGCCTGATCAGATAATTATTTTCAGGTACTTTATGCTTAATTCAGAAGGCAGCTCTGAAAAATGTCCTTTATATATTGGTTTGGACTTTGGATAGCTAGACATGAGAAACATATTTTAATTGATAATTTTTTTAACTGATTAAGTAGTTTATAATTTTAAGAACCAATTACTGATGCTGCATGGCTTGCACTAGTGATAATTTATGATTTGCTTGTTTAATGTACTTGCTTTCCTGTGTAGGGATGGAGTGAGCGAGTCACAGTTCATCCAAGTTCTAAACATTGAACTTGAACAAATTATTGAGGTTTTCTAATCTCGGATATACTTGCTCTTGAGTAGTTTACTTCTAATAGATTATTTTCCGGTGTAAGTACACATGTATTTTTTTTTCCAGGCCTGCAAGTTCTTGGATGAGAACTGGTGCCCGAAATTCATGGTGATTGTTGCCCAGAAAAATCACCATACCAAGTTCTTCCAGTCGGGATCACCTGATAATGTTCCACCTGGTTAGTTCACTATCCCTAGTTTGTTCACCTGAAATGAAAGGAAAAGAAAGAAGAAACAAAAGGCAGACTGCAGATATTCCTTCCATGCAGGTACTGTCATTGACAGCAAGGTTTGCCATCCCAGAAACAATGACTTCTACATGTGTGCTCATGCTGGGATGATTGTAAGTTGCTCTATCCCAGTCTAGTGGCTATGCTTCTAGCTACCTTTTATTGAACTAGCTTCTTTTCATCCCGCCGAGTCTTAATATTTAAGCTTGATTGTTGTACGGCACTGATTCTTCTCCATATAAAGAATAAAAATGTTTGGTTTTATGTTGTAGAAATCACATAGCTAATAAACTCATTGTTCGAACAGGGAACGACTCGGCCAACTCATTACCATGTTCTCCATGATGAGCTTGGTTTTTCTGCAGATGATTTACAAGAGCTTGTGCACTCCTTGTCATATGTGTAAGTAATTGCCTGTATACACAATTTGATGAGGATATAATTTGGCTGGACTTGATAGCAATCAATCTGTAGGCATGCACAATAATTTTGTCAGCAAGTAATGTCTAGCTTTTTAAATCTTTCAGGTATCAGAGGAGCACCACTGCCATATCTGTAGGTAATAATACATCAAACCACTCGGTGTGATGGCTTTCATGCTCCCTCTTAGCAGCGCTCCAACCTTTGGGCCTTTACCGTCTTTCTAAAGCAAAGCTTTCCGACAACCAATTTCTTACAACTTTTAACAGCTTTGCTGATTCATTTACTGTAGAAATGTGCTTGTATGTTCTTTTCACTGGGTGGATTAATTTCTTGCAGTTGCTCCGATTTGCTATGCCCACTTAGCTGCAAGCCAGATGACTCAGTTTATCAAGTTCGATGATTTGTCAGATACATCTTCTAGCCATGGTGGGGTTACTGTTCCAGGTGCTGTTCCAGTTCCAGAATTACCTCGTCTGCATGATAACGTCAGCAGTTCGATGTTCTTCTGCTAAGTCGTTGGTTTTATAATTGTGCTCACAAACCATAGTTACAGCTGTGTAGCTTACTTTAGCCTAGAGTTGAATAGCTTCTTACCAGAAACATGCAATCGTATTTCGGTCTTTTAACCCAGATCTCGGTGCCTTTACGGTGTCATTCCCGTCCTGAAATGATGCCTCATATATTTCCTTCACTACTTGGATGTCAAGTGGTTTGGTTTTTGATAGATATACCCCCCCCCCCCATAAACGACGACATTAGAATTCAAAGTCTCCTTTTAATCTATTTTTTTGGAAAGTTCGCATGAAGGTTATAAAAATCATAGCTATAAGATTAGTTTCATGATTTACTCGTGTTATATAAGTCTTGATTTTCTTAAAAAAGAAAATCTCAAACTTTATTTTGATAAAAAAAAAAAAAATAGCTTTTTTCTATGATTTAGTGTATATTTGATAACATATATAGTATAGAATATTTTTTATAAAAATATTTTTTAATTAAAAAATATTAACATATTAAAAATTATATAAAAAAAAAACATTAATTAATATGGATAAAAAATAATTTAAAATATAAAGTGTTAAGTTTTATAACCATAATAATAATTATGGATAGGTGCTCATTGTGAGATCATTAAGCGGTAGGCCTCCTAATCGCAACATAACAATAGAGACAGGTTTTTTTTTTTTTTGTGGTGGGCCAATTAACTATAGAATTAATTATTATGCTGATAAGATTTCCTGTTTTTTTCTTTGTTTTGTTTTTTTCAGCGAATTACTTATTTGATTAAAAAAAATATGGCCAGTGCTAAGATTGTTATTTTTGGTTTTGAAATAAGTTTTGGGTTAAATTTTATTCAATTATCAATAAACACACGGAGTCCTGTCTTGTAATCCTAGCGGAACAAGGATATAGACTTCCTTAAGCCTCGTAATCCTAGTTAAATAAGGAAATACCCGATACTCTTACATATACACCTCCCACAAGTCTTCGAGTCTTTAGTCGATCAGGGGAACAATGGCAGACGAAGCACGAAGTAGGTGTTTGTTTTGCATGGATGATAAGTGTGTGTGTGTTTTTAGTTTTTTACATTATATTTTTTTAATATATTTTGAATTTATTAAAAGTTATTTTTTATAAGTTTAACATGTCTAAAAATTTTTGTCAATTAAATACTAAAAAATAAAAAATTTTACATTTTATATTTTAGAAATTATTTCTTGTGATAAATTTTTCAATTCTACCTGCTTTTTTCCTTTGCTCTTAATTTTAAAAGATATCAAATTTAGAATTGAAAAAATATTTATTTACTTTAATGATCAATAAATTTATAAGAATAGATGTTTAGACATTTAAACTGAGTTAATTATATATTAATTTATTATTTTTATATGTTTTCAAGATTTTAGTTTTTTAATTTTTTATTTAAATCCACTGTTTTTTTATTAAGTATATTATAAGAAGATTAAACAAAATTTCATTGAGTTTTTTATAATCATATTATAAATTTATTTTATTTGTAATAAATAAAATTAAAATTATATTTTAGAGGTTATGCAGACGAGTAGCTAAGCAAATGGATGACAATGAGACCCAAAAGGCAGAAGATCAAGAAGATGCATCTTTTGAATGCAGGTTAATCTCAACTATTATCTTCCTTATCATAACCCTATGCACCTAAAATCCATCAATTTACCTGCTTTCCCTCTTGACCCTAGCCTTCTGCTAGAAAAGTTCTTGACACCGTGTGAAAGATCCTCTTCTTCCCTGAACAAGAATTAGATTGGATTGTAACTATCCAGGAGTGATCCAGTGATAAAAATTTATGATTAAAAAGTTTGTTTTTTTATGGTTTTAAATTCAAGTAATGTGGTTGCTCATATAATAACAACTAAAAGTTTATATAATTGTTAACTTCAAGACCCATGTGATTAATTGAGGTGCACATAAGCTAACATGAATACTCATGTTAATAATAATAATAATAAGATTGAATTCTAAGGGGTATAGCTCAACTGGTCAAGTTTTAAATTTGTTTTCTAGAGATCACGAATTCAAGTCTTATAAATCTCAGGGCCACTGAAGAATTACATTAGTTGTTAATTTCAATAGACATATTTAGTTAAGGTACACAAAGCTGTCTTGAACATCTAATATATATTCTACTGTGAAAGTTGTTTCCTACAAAGCAAAGTCCATATTGAACGACCCATGCAATGCTGGTAGGACACATATTGTTATGACACTTGGGGTTATTTGGGTGCGAGAGTTCAATCTACAAGCCGCGCTTGCATGGGAAAGATTGCTGCCTCAAGGAGAAGCATTCTCATTCAATTTGCCTGCCATGGACAATTCTATCAAAGAATTGGAAAAAATGAGTTTCGACGAGGATTATTGTTTAGAGCAGGAGCAGTGTGAGATTTGTTTGAAGAAATTCAATGTCGGAGAGGATATTGCAGGAATGCCATGCTTGCATGTTTACCATGGACATTGCATTTTTTTTTTTCTTTTTTTCTTTTTTTTTTTTACTGGACATTGCATTCTTAAGTGGCTTAATAACAGTCACTTTTGTCCGTCGTGCCGGTGTCCTATGCCGGTGTGTAGGGTTGTGGATGGGACTTTTCCATTCCTGAAACGCAAGCGCTGCGCAGCAGTACCACCGTCCAGTGACGGTAAGATTAGAAAAGAGGCACGCATGTCTGCTGGCTACCAAGTTTACTGTTTAGAAATGCTTATATATGTGTTTTTAAAAGATTTAATTTTTTATTTATTAAAAAATAATTTTTTTATAGATTTTAGATCGTTTTGATGCATTAATTCCAAAAAATAATTTTTTAAAAAAAAATTATTTTGATACATTTCAATACAAAAAACACTTTAAAAAGGAATCCACAACTATATTTTCAAATATCATTTTTAATCTTTCTTATTCCATATTTGTTGTATGTTGTACAATTTTTTTTTTAAATAATGTACTTTTTTATTATTTGTTACCCTAATTTGTTCTATATACGTTCAAAAATTAGTTTTTTTCTCTACATAATCCATTTATTCTTCGATAAATAATTAAAAATTTTATTTCATATTGAATACCCGAGTGGATATTCACCCGAGATTCTATCACATGCAGCTCGGTATTATGCTGAGCAAATATCGATGGGCTTTTGGTATAGATGTAGAAGTAGGGAAATGGGGGATCCAGCCCAGATAAAATCATCGTAACATGGCCCAACACTGGAAGCAATGATTTATTATGCTCCCTTCTCCCTTTATCATCTTCCACCATTTCAGAAAATTCCAATCTTGTTCTATTTAGATCGAGCACCTACACCCTCGAGGTAAACAATGGCTGATCCTTAGATTAAACATGTTAGAACACTCGAATCTTATTAATCAATCATGTGATATAATTTGAGCAAAAATTAATAATTGCAATCGAAAATACTTCGTGAAGAGTTCACAAAATCTGGTGATAGTAACATTAGAAATTTAAAGTTTCATGGTGTGCATTACACCTTCCTTTCAAGATTAAGCCCATATGAGAGTGTGGTTATAATTACTTTTATTTATTTAAAAATATATTAAAATAATATTTATTTTATTTTTAAAAAAATATTTTTTATATTAGCACATTAAAATTATCTAAAAACATAAAAAATATATTAATTTAAAGATAAAATAAAATAAAAGATTTTTAATTTTTTTTAAAAAAACACTTTTTAAAATATAAAAACAAACAAAATCACTGATAAAAAAAAATACTAGATTTTCATAATCATGATACTTGTAGATCTATAATTAACACCAAAACTAGGAATAATAATTTAATCACTGAATTATTATATAATTAAATAAAACCATGAAACAAGGAAGAGAGTAAATAGATAAAGTAGAGTATTGAAGCCGAAAGGCTTTGTTTTCATGGTTTACAGCAACTGAATTTAATTAATTATGCAAAGCATTTGAGATTGAAATCTCTCTATTAATTATAAGAGCTAAGATACTACACCACTAAACTATAATAACAAATAATTATAAAAAATATAACTTAATTGATAAGATTTTAAATTTATTTTATAAAAATTATACGAGTTTTATAAATTTTAGGATTATTAAAGGCTTATATGATTATTAATTTTAGGACCCATAAGATTAATTAAAATACATACAAGCTGGCCTGATCATCCATATTGATTAAAAAAATTAAATACGAAATGTATCATTATTTTATATGATTTCCGTCAATATAAAGTATGCTCCTGAAATCATACTCTATATGTCAAGGTGGGGGACGTGGACAAGCTGGTTTTGTCTCGTTGACTTCCATTAAAAATAAACGTAGACTAAGAGCCCGTTTGGCATTGCTGCCAAACCGGCGTTTTGACAAAATTCAAAATTTTTTTTTTTTTTTTTTTTGCTAAAATTGAATTACGGTTGTACTTTTTAGATCGTTTTGATGTGCTGATATCAAAAATGATTTTTAAAAAATAAAAAAACATCATTTGCATGTATTTCGACACGAAAAGCTATTTGAAAAGCAACCGCTACCACACTGCCAAACACGCTCTAACAAAAGAAGTCCTGTGTGAAGATCACATGGGGAATAAACGTAAACTAACAAAATCCGTACGCAGAGATTTCTTCAAGATGAAGATCGTGTCTGTAAAATGTCCTTATTCCCTAATTAACCTTGACAAGGTAATGCTTGAACAATGCATTTTTGTGCTTTTCAAATCATCCTCCCAGGACCCATGGAGATGTCAGGGCCTTGGAGTTTGACAACGCTGCGGTTACTTGGGATTGTCTCCCCACGAACATGTTGTCATCATCCATTATTTAATTTCTGTTTAGAATTACTCAGTAATTATGATTTAAAATATGTTTTTATTTAAAAATAATATTTATTTATTTTTAAAAAATTACTTTTTAAATCAACACATCAAAATAATTTAAAAATATAAAAAAAAACCTTAACAAAAAAATATTAAAATTTAAAGAAATATGCTATCAAACAGACTCTTAACATGTAGACAAAGATAATGGATAATTATTAATTTTTTAATTTTTTATGTTGTTTTTTAAAATATTTTTTAAATTAAAAAATATTTATTTAAATACTAAAGTGTTTTTACCTCATAAAAAAAAAAAACCTCCATCATAACCCATCTTAACATACCAAATATTAAATATAAGTTATCAACCACTTTTACTTGAGAGATCATGTAAGATTATTTAAACTAATTGATTAATCGATTATCTTACACTAAACCATATTCATAAATTATTGCATTTTTTTTGCATCATCAAATAACTTTCAAAAGTGCTTTAAATTTTTCGAAGACAGTAATCTTTTAAGCTCAATTATATACCATTCTTCATCATCACAACAACGTTAACTGATCACTTATATGCATGTAAAACTAATTGTTGAACATTGAAAATGACGTCACAGCTAGTGCGGATCGATACCAATCATTTAACCTTAAATAAGATGGGAAAAAAAAAAAGGCAAAAAGGGATTCACATGAAAACGATAGAGGCAAGGGGATAATACAAAAAAATCCATGGAGTTAAAGCTGGGAGTTTAATTATGACTGTTTTTTAAATTATTTTTTAATAAAAAATATATTAAAATAATATTTTTTTAGTTTTTAAAAATTATTTTTGATATTTATACACTAAAATAATTTAAAAACATCAAAAATATATTAATTTAAAATAAATATTTTAAAAACATAAAAATAAACCATATTTAATATATAGGATAGCTACCATATGACATCAAGATTTATACTCCAAATATGACTTTCTTTCTCGCATCCCAAGCTACAATATTTCCTTCTCCAAGTCCCTATTCTCCAAGATCATGTGATCTTGACATTCGTTCGAAACGCAAGATTCTCTTTTCTGGTGTTTTTGTTTTCTTGTTTTCATCGTTTTTCTTGGGTTTTGTCCGTCTTGAAAAGAAGACGCCGGCCCGATTTGACACCCCCACCATCCCCGAGGTCGAGGATATTGATGGATTCATTTCTTTTCACCATTTCACATGGGTACATTTACATGTGGCATGCACTCCTACATGACTTTATCCCTGTTTGGTATTGACGCTGGACCTGTTTTTCAAAAAAATTTAATTTTGTTTTTATTAAAATTGAGTATGATTTATATTTTTTTGATCGTTTTAATATGTTGATATTAAAAATAAAAAAATATTATTGACATGTTTTTTCGGCATGAAAAGCTATTTGAAAAGCAACTAATACCACACTTTCAAACATCTTAATTTAATGGTTGTCGTTGGCGTTGAAGGGGGTCGAATTAGAAAAATTATTTTAGGGAAGCTAAACTTTTAATTTTTTTTTTTTTTTTTAAGTTAAAACTATAAATATTAGTAAGGAGAGACTGGAAAAAAAAATCTACTTCGCCCCCCCTGGCTGCGCACATGTTTTGCATGTACGAATGAGTTTTCCATGACTGGTCAAAAGGATTGGGGCCAGTAACGGGCCCTCACCTGTCTTTGTGATGTTGCTATGTTTTATATATATATATATATATATTATTTTTAAATATTTTTCAGATTATTTTAATATAGATATCAGAAACTATCTTAGTTCAGCTGTTTTGTTGCGGAGAGCTTGAGGCCTCGCTGTCGGAGAAAATAAATATATGATACTTTCTGAATTTTATTTGAACAGGTGAAAATTGTATATATTTTTTAAGGAAATACATGATTAATTTTTTTTTATGTAATTTTTACATCGTTGTCTAATTTTTCATTTAAATAATTAAGATATTCAAAGCGTAATCACAACGAATAATTAATTTTAGTAAATTTGGTCATCAATACCAGTTCAAGATTAGGGGAGATGCATATTTTATTAACATTTAGATAC
Organism: Populus alba; assembly: GCF_005239225.2. Lineage (NCBI taxonomy): Eukaryota > Viridiplantae > Streptophyta > Magnoliopsida > Malpighiales > Salicaceae > Populus > Populus alba. Next base: position 437,921 of record NC_133291.1, read on the forward strand.
GTTTTATTATTGTCATGGGATACAAGGAACGTAGAAAGTGAAGATAAAAATATATTTAATTGAAGAAATAAAAACGTAAAAATAAATTTGTAAGAAAGTTTTGAAGTAAATTTAAAATAGAATATATAGTGGAAACATATCTCTAGAGTTAATATTTTTTTTAAAAAAATATTCTTATAAAAAACAATCCATTCCAAAAGTATTCGACCAAGTAATGTAAAAATAAAATTAATTATTATCATAGTTTTAAAACCTAACTTAGAGGTCAATCCAGAACAAAGCCAGGGTCAAGAATCAGGTTGGTCAACACAAGAACAAAATAATTATTATAATAGTTTTAAAACTCAATTGGAGAGTCGATCCGGGACAAGACCCGAGTTACTGGTGGAATTGACCATTGCCCCGGATCAACATAATAACAAAAATTGTTATTATTATATTTTCAAAAACCCGACTTGAGAATCAACCCGAAATACTACTCAAGTCTGTGTTGGAAGAAGCAACCCGGGTCAATATAAAATTATAGTGATTATTCATAGTTTTAAAACTTGATTCAATGGTCAAACTAGGACAAGGCCCCGACCATGGATCGGGTGGGTCAATGCAAGAATAAAAATTATTATTATCATAACTTTAAAACCTGATTGGAGGGTTAAATGGGGTTATGATCACATTACAGGCTGGGAGGGTTATCACGGGTTGACCCAAGTCAATACATGGATAAAATAGTTATTGTCATGGTTTTAAAACTTGATTTAGGAGTCTACACAAGACCAGATTCAGGTCATGAGCCGGGAGGGTCACTCTGGCTGACCTAAGATTTTTTATTTTTCCAACAAAAGTCAACAGGTTTTTTACCGAACTAGGTTAAGTCAATTATTTTTTTATTTTTTTAAAACTCGGTTCAGTTTAGGTCTCGGATCAACCTATTAAGTCAACCTATTAAGTCAGTAATGATTTTATAACTAGGATTATTATAATATTATTAATTTCAACACTCAATATAAACTAGAGTAAAAAAAAAATTGTCCACCATAATCCAACAGGATAAAGAGACAATCATTTTATTATGTAAATCATTATCAAACACAATTCTATTCTATTTTTATTTTATGCCTTGTTTTTTTTATTTTTATTATCTTTGTCTTTTTTGTTCTCAAATAATAATTAAACATTATTTTTAAAAAGTATTTGATATAGTTTTTGTTTCTGTTATCATGTACTTTTCAAAAATATTTTATATTTGAAAATATATTAAATTGATTTTTTATTTTAAATTATTAAAATAAAAAAATAAAAAAAAATCTAATTTTTTATTTATTTTAATATACTTTCAAATAAAAAAAATAATTTTAAAAAACATTATTCCTAACCATCTCGAACTTTCTCTAGGAGCCAATTTTGAATTGAGATTTAGGTATGATGCCTGCATTTATGTACATTTGCCATATTTCCAACGTTTGACTCAATATACAATGATTATCACAGCTCTTAAATTCTGAAAACCATCATCTCTGAGAGAGAGAGAGAGAGAGAGAGAGAGAGGGAGGGAGGGAGGGAGGGAGAAATGCCACTGATCTTTCATCTTTATATGAACTGCACGTCACGTCTTTATAACTCACGGCACTGTAGTTCGAAAACAACCTTCTGTTGCCGGCATTCATAACACCGCCCAACCACCATTGATCCCCAGCAAGCAAGAATCTTCAAAGCTCCTGTTTTGCTAACCCCATTTCTTAACACACGTGCTTCTCTGCTCACATCTGAGAGCTCACATGGCATGCTTGCCCTAGCTAGGCTGCTACACAGTACACTTTACAGATAATAAGTAATCAATGGACAAGCCTGTAACAGTATCCTTTTTAAAATTCACACGCGTGTCCCGAAAAATAGCAAAAACCACCAAGAGTTACTTTACTTTAATATTGATAGTGACTCTCATTTATTCCTAGAAACTTTGTTCATAGTTTTAAAATTCAGTACAATTTTTAATCTCAATTGTGGATTGGTGGGTCATTTAAATCGACCCTGTCAACCCAAAATATCCTATTTAAGTAATTTTTTATTTTTTAAAAAATATAAAAAATAAAACTAGATAAATTCCTATCTGATTTAGTGGGTGTTTGTTTACGCGGTAGCTTCTGCTTTTAAAGCTGACCGCGTAAACATAACGTTTGGTAACAAAAAACTTTAACTACTTTTCATGTGGGACCCATCTATATTATTACTTGAAACTGTGTTTCATGAGAAGCAGCTCTCAGCTGCTTCTCACGTCTGCAACCCAGGTGAATTATATTCACCTGGGAACTGTTCACTCCAGGTGAACAGTATCTATGTGAATTAGGCACTGTTCACTTGGAGTGAATTGCACTATTCATGTGTTTTTTTTTTTTAAGTTTTTTTTTATTAAGGGTGTTAATTTTTTTTTTTTTTTTTATTAAGAAAAACACTAGTTTAGAGTGAATTAAATTCACTCGTAATGTGATGTGAATAATATTTTTTTTTCTTGAAAAACTAAGATAGAGTGAATTAAATTCACTCGCACTGTAATATTAATTTTATACATGATAATATTTTATCTACGCTAAAAAAATTATGAAAATTGTAGTTCTTATCGGATGAATTTTATATGTAATGGAATTATAAATAGTTTAATGGAATAATAAAAAATATTTTATATAAAGTATTTTTTATTTCATGATGTAATAGGAGTAATTAATTCTACAATATTTAAATTTAAAACCATCAATATTAATATATATTATTTTAAATTATTTTATAACCTCAATTTCAAAAGTATTCTTAACCAAACACATTAAACTACTTTTTTTTTTAACCTCAATTTCAACCACAGTTTTAACCAAACACTTATTTTTTCAAACCAACCTCAATTAAAAGTACTTTTTATAAAACAGCTTTTTTCAAACCACAACCACAACAGCTACCGCAATACCAAACACACTCTTAACATGAAACACGACCTGATTTAGATTTTGAATAAGCGGATCATCGACTTGACTAGACCTGATTTAATAACACTAAAAATGCTATTAGAAATGGCACGTGTTTTTTTTTTTTCGTAAAAACTTAAAAAAACACACAAATCACAACATTTAATATTTCTCGTCATAATTAGACCCACCATCTCACATTCTAGTGCTAATAATCTCTTGATTAGGCATAATTACATGACCACGTAGCTACTAATAATCCTATCAAGCCCTCAAATTATAGGAACCCACCCTTCATCGAATCTCTATTCAGGGGATGCACAACTATTATTTTTTAAAGTTTTTTATTTAAAAATATATTAAAATAATATATTTTTAAAAAATACTAAAAAAATTAATTTAAAATAAAAAAAATTAATTTTTTTTTAAATATTTTTAAAAGACGAAAATAATGAAGCAACCCATCTCCCCTGTCTCTGATTGGCGGCACATGCACAGTGTTGCTGGCTTTAATGACCAATAACATCACTCCATGTCTCTACTTGTACCATGACAATGACAAGTTTCCAACTCGACTGATTGGCACGCATCACTAGTGACCGCGTCGTGCCCAAACTAGAGCCTTCAGTTTTACAATATTATTTTGCAAACTAGTTGTTTTTTAAATAATTTTTTATGTTAAAATATATGTTAATAATATTTTTTTTATTTTTTAAAATTTATTTTTAATATTAGCATATCAAAACGATTCAAAAAGTATTAACCACACTTAATTTTAATAAATTTTTATTTTTAATTTTTTAAAAACACAGGTTGAACCGCATTCCCAAACACTATCTAAATACATTTGCTTTTCTATAGGAGGACACGAACAAACAAGTAAAAGGTTAAACAATTATGTTTGGCTCTCATAAATTAAAAATTTATATAATTATTAATTTTAAAATTTATAAAATTAATCAAAGTGTGAATGAATTCAGATATTTATATTAATAATAATAAAATTATATGTTTATTATATGGCTCGTAATTCTTCTATTTCTCTTCTATTTCTGACCTGGCTTGTACCGAAATTTATGCTGGATTTGATGAAAGTTGATCCACCATCCTGTTTAATTTTTTTTTTTAAGATAATATAGTTTTAACTTAAAAAGTAAATTAATTAATTCATGTCCTATGAAATCTCAGAGAAAAAAGAGAGAATAAATGTCAGCAACTTTCTGGCTATCGATAAATCCAAGGACAACTTTTGTCTCTAATGAATTAACCTTCGTACAAAATTGGCCACATGTAAATGAATGGATCTTGTTTGATATAATTTTTTTAGACGACAATCTTGACCACGAATTTTCTTGATCTCAAATTTATTAAGCATGCCCGGTGCATGATCCAGCTAAGGAAGTTTGATTTTCAATCAAGACAACAATACTGTTTTATTCTTTTAAAAATATCAAAATTAAATTGTTTTTTTTTTTTATATATATATATATATAAGCTAAACAGGTTTGTTTTGATAGATTAATTCAATCATGTAGATAACAAAGGGTAAGACATGAGGGAGAGTTCAATTTGTAGTTTGATTCCTTAAAAAATGGACTGGTTCAGTGTTTTTAACGTGTAGAAACAAATGATGTCTCATCCTTGCAATGTCCTTCTAAATTATTATAAGGGCACTGTTTACCTGGCATAGTCAGGACCAGTGACGTGTGCAATGATGTGCGTGGCTGTGAACAAGATGGCAAGCTAATAGCCATAACCTGGCTTGAATACTTACTGGCACACAAATAGGTTCTATTTAAGTCCTCCGGGATTGGATGTTTTGGTTTCTCCGTGTCAGCAAGAAGAGGAGAGAGATAAATAGATTGTTTTCCAGTAAGTTTGTGAATGTTGTCTAGGGTTTTGCTTTAGTAAAGGAATGAAAAGATAATATGGCCTATGCCAGGAATAAATTTGTATGTGAATAAATTCTGCGTACGTGGAGGAAACAGGGAAATCAGTCTCTCTTTTAAGTGTTCTTTCTGTGTTTTGCTTTTTTCTGATTTGCAGACTTCTTGTTTTTGATAGGTTGATGAACGAGGAGGTCTGGAAGGATTTGTATTGTGTAAAGATTGGAAGAAGGGAGCCTAATTCGTGGGCTGGACTTTTGTTTGGCTCGATAAAAGCATGGCAGAAGAGTACAGAGAGGCATTGTTGAAGAAGGATGATTACTATGAGAATTGCCCAGGATGTCAGGTTGATCAACTTAAAGAGTTGAAGAAAGGATTCCCTTTTCGTGATCTTATTTCGATATGGATTGTCGTGCTTTGTACTGGTAAGACTCTCATTGCAAATCATTTTGGACTTGAAAAGAAACCGGAGTCTTGGTTTGCATCTTGTCAAGGTGAAAAGTTAGTGGCTAGATTATCATTAAATGGTTTGGTTTGTAGCTGAATTGGGTGGGCATTTCAACTTCGTCACAACTCAATTGGCCTTCTGTTTCAGTTTATTGGCTTCTCGCATCACTTGTACACTGTTTATTTGTGCTGTTTCTTTGATATATGGTAACTGTGATGTCATTTTTTGCAGCACTTCCAATATCAACTCTCTTTCCATTCCTTTATTTCATGGTGAGTTCCTGAACATGTTTTACAACCCATCTGTATAATGCACACTGGAGTTTATGGTTGCTTCTTTGCAAATGGCCCTGAAATGCACAGGCTATTCATGAGTTGCATCTTTCTATTTGCAGATTAGAGATTTTGGAATTGCTGAACGAGAGGAAGATATTGGCTACTATGCTGGATATGTTGGTGAGCTTCCTATCCAGTATTTGCTTTTGACATATGTTGGAAAGTCATCATATAAGTTGTTTGATGAAATGGTCCTGACGAATCCTTCTATGTATGTCAAAAGGGTCCTCATTTATGATTGGGAGAGCTCTAACTTCTGTTTTCTGGGGAATAGTAGCTGATCGCTATGGTCGAAAACCTGTTATACTTTTAGGGACCCTCGCAGTGTGAGTAATCTCTACATTTCAAGTTCATGTTCTTACCATTAAGGTTGGGTTTTTGTGTTCTAAAAATATCATGTTTACTTTGTCTTGATTATCTTGATTATTGGTTGGTCTCAGGGTCATTTTCAATACTCTCTTTGGTCTTAGTGTGAATTTTTGGATGGCCATTATTACAAGATTTCTTCTTGGGAGTTTGAATGGTTTGCTCGGACCAATAAAGGTAGGATTCTGTACTATTTTTTATCAAAATTTCCCTTGGTTAGCAACGAACGACTGATAGTTCTCACTGTTCTCTTGGATTTCTACCACCTTCTGTGATTTTTAGTTACGATTTATCCCTTCTATTCTGTATACCTTCATGAGCAGGCATATGCAGTTGAGATTTTCAGGGCAGAATATCAAGCATTAGGATTATCAACAGTGAGTTTTATTAAACCTGTGCATAGTCTTGAGTTCTTTTGAAGCCCTGTTGGGTCTGAATTAACAGATGATTCAATTCCAGGTCAGTACAGCATGGGGTATAGGACTGATCATTGGCCCAGCTCTAGGAGGTTTCCTGGCTCAGGTATTTAAATTTCTTGATGATTTATTCATGCAATAACGTTCTGCAATTAAAATTCTGTCATTTTCATGGTCCGCTGTAGAAACTTGGGAATAGCATTCACAATGTGAAGCTAACTCCTAAGCAGCTTGTGTAGCCCCCCCTCTCACACTTTCCTTCCTACCCCTTCTCTTCTTGTTAACAATTCTTCTAATGCTTGTTCACAATTTTGGTGCTCCAGCCAGCTGAGAAATATCCAAATTTATTTTCCAAGGATTCTCTTTTCGGGAGGTAAATGAGTTTGAACTGTTCGATTTTTATCATGAGATGTTCTGTTTGACAACTTAAGTTTGCGTCTTCCAGTCATACAATGATATTCACAAACAGAGTGTCCTGTGCAGGTTTCCCTACTTCTTACCATGCTTCTGTATATCACTTTTCGCATTGGTGGTCTCGATTGTTTCTTGCTGGCTTCCGGTACTTTTCTCTATCAACTGATGCCTGTAAAATTTATGTAATGTTTCTTTCAAAGTGGTCTTCTCTCATGATGAGCATTGATCGTTGTTGTTTTGACCACTGATTGCTGGAAGTAAATCTCCTGTAGACTTCCATGATCATCAAAATATTAATCTCAGCCAAGGCTCCAACTTTAGCTCATTCATGTCCTTGGACTTCTCAGCTGCTTTCATTTTGGGATTCCACTCCAGAAAGAAATGTTTTTTATACTAAAGCAGTACTTACCAGTTGTGACCTGCGGATATATATATATATATATATATTGTGACCTATATACATCTCTGCCATCTCTATTAAGACCTTGAACTAGGCCACTTTCTTGTAGCTACGTTGTGAACATTTACATTTTATGTAGTTCTGGATATATCCTACTCTGGGATTACGTTTGTTTTGTGAATCCAGAACTTGATTTATATCACTAGACGGCATCCTGACAAGTATATTATCTCTATCAGTATGTCATAACAATCAAAATCGACCAGCAAGGTCATCATGTCTTTTGTGCAACTTTTGGCCTGCAAATTTTTCCAACACATTCATCCCTGTCTCTCGATGACTAGAATGTGTTCAATTTATGTTAGAATGGTGTTGGGATCAAGGAAACAAAACTATGACCTTCATCTGATCTTTCACTACATGCTTGTTTTGGTGATAACTTTGTGGATGTATCGCTGCCTATTTACCTCAACGTGGTTATTACAGGAAACTTTGCATGTGCACAATGAAAAGAAGACTTCATCCAATGATTCTTATGATGCTTTGGAAGCTGCAACCGGCGCATCTAAAGGAGACGAAACAAGAACAGATGATAAAGGAAGGAAACCATCTTCTAATGAAAGCCTTCTAAAGAATTGGCCTTTGATGTCCTCCATCATTGTCTATTGTATTTTCTCGCTTCATGACATGGCTTACACAGAGGTATCTATCTCTCTCATTCCTATTAACCCGTTACTTTAATGACTGCAGTCAGGACTACTTACAGATTCACTCCTGTAGAAACAGCTTTATTTCATGCACTTAATAATGCTTTGTCTCTAGTTACAAGAGTGGCTATACTTGATTTCTTCTTCCTGTAGATATTCTCATTATGGGCCGAAAGCTCTAGAAAACTTGGAGGCCTGGGCTATACAACAGAGGATGTTGGTGAAGTTCTTGCAATCTCAGGCATGTATATAACATTCAAAAGCTACTGAAACTTGATACAATACTCATGTTAACAACCGAGCTTTATGGCGACCCTATTCTCAAACTTACAGTGGAAACTCACTGACAAATTGTTCAAATAATAGGTTTCAGCCTTCTTGTCTTTCAACTTTCTCTGTATCCATACATGGAGAGGATTCTCGGACCGATACCGGTAGCTCGAATCTCAGCGGCAAGCACCAAACACCCTTTAGCATCTATGTATGTTTCGTGCTTCCATCTATTCCTTTGTGACAGTTTTTTCGTGAACTTCCCAATGCAGGTCATATCCATACTGCTACTGTCAAGCTACCCTTTTATAGCTATGTTATCCGGGCTCGGCCTCAGCATTTTGATAAATTGTGCATCTATAATGAAGAATGTTTTTTCTGTAAGTGTACTTGAAGTTTGAACAACTTCAAATGGATGGTAGAATCAAATCCTTTTGGATCAGAAAGATTTTTAGCTCTTGTTGCCCTTCTCTGACACTACCTACCATGTTTGGATCACCAGGTTTCAATTATAACGGGCTTGTTTATTCTGCAAAACAATGCTGTGGTAAAGTTCTTTTCTTGATTTACTTGCCACAACGCTCTCGCTTCGATGTACTGTCTTGATTTATTGCTGTTGCTTGTTGGAAAAACAGGATCAAAACCAAAGAGGAGCTGCTAATGGCATTTCTATGACAGGAATGTCACTTTTCAAGGCGGTTGGTCCGGCTGGGGGTGGCGCTATGTAAGTGCTTTTACCGATTATCTACTATTGAAGTAGGGTTTGGTTACAGTTTCAAAGCAGAAAAAATAAAGACAGTTGGGATAGAGAGGACATATCTTCTCTCCTTCCTACTTTGAAAGAATAGAAATTAATTCTAAAATTATCTCAAAACCCAATTTATTTTTATGTCTATATTTCTATTCCCTCAACAAAACATGTTTATCTCTCTTATATACACATAGATATATATTTTTTTATCCCGAAACAGTAATAGAAAACAATCTTAATGTCCTAGTCTTCACAACAAAACTTACATCTCTTATTGAACACTTGAAGAAATTTAACAATTGTTTGCAGATTATCCTGGGCACAAAGGCGCCAAAATGCTGCATTTCTGCCAGGTACAAGTTTTTGACGATAGTTACATTGCTAGAATCAACCTGTACTTTTCCATGTCGAAGCTAGAGCTTGACTCTGTAATGTTCAAATGCAGGTGTGCAGATGGTTTTCTTCATCCTGAACGCGGTCGAATTAATTGGAGTGCTGATGACCTTCAAACCTTTCCTGGCACAGAGACAAGACAGGCCAAGAAACGGGACTGCCTAATTTTCATTAACAATCAATTACCTTAAAAGGCTATTGTTGTTGTCCGCAGGAGGGGAAACTAGTTCTTTCTGCGGTACGCATCTTTTATGTAATGTTTCGGTTTGGGCAAGGCAGCACACTGCTATAATGCTGGCAGGCAGATAGATCCTTGGTGTTTTTCACAATCTGATGGGGACACAAAACCGGAAACAATATTTACGCACGCGAATGATCATAGACGATGGAGGACAACCCAAACAATTGAGAGATCGGGTTTTAACTTATGTTTTGGGTTTAATTTATATGAACTTTCAGGTGAGTTTTATTAATTTGTCTTTATTTGTTGGGCTTGATTTAATTATTGTTGGGTATTTTATTTAGTGGGCCATAAGCCCAATCGCTTATTCTAATTAGGGTTTTAGTATTAATACCCTACTTTTCTAAATGTTAAGGAACTTTTGATGATTAATGAAAAATTACAGCTTTTGCATATCTCTAATCCCCTTTCTTCTCTTCTTTAGCTTCTTTCTCTCTCTAAAGCTTCTTTCTTTTCTTGTTTTAATTCTTGTTATTTATTGTTCCGCATCAAATTTGGTATCAGAGCACGACTTTTAATTGTTCTTACAATTAAACGATCTATGTGTTTATGTTTAACTCTAAATTAATCTAAAAAAAAAATCGTTATTGTTAAAAAAAAAAAAGTTTCCTGTTCAAAACACCTACTGTTCTGATTACGAAAAAAAAAAAAAAAAACCATGGTGCATTGTTCACTGTTCATCCTCAAAATGCAGCAATCTGGAAACGCCGATCACAACTAATACCTCCACATCAATCCATAGGTACACGCTGTTAACAACCCGCGGCCACAACAAGTCGCTCACTCCAGCAGCAATAGATCTTTGTAGGCGGCGACGCACCTACCAGTTTCATCCTCTCCCTGCCATCGGCAGATCGGACATCCAGCCGCCACCACCACTCCGCGCCACAAAAAAAAACCCATAGAGCCACACCGACTTGCTGTCTCCACAGTCCTGCAGCGCCGCCACAGCAGAGTTGTCTTCAGCAACCCAAAACAGTGTTACAAACTATCTGCCGCAACCACCACTAAATCGCACCCTCCAGCAGAAGCACCAGCCGCATCCACCACAACTCTTCTTTTAGCCCTAACGAAGCCTCAACAGCAGCATCAACAGTCACGCCTCGTCGCCAACAACAGCAAGAAGGAAACTCAGCGAAGAGGATTGAAGCATATAAAACATTGGCAGAGAAATTAATTAATGTGCCACGTCATCCGCCACGCCAGCCCTCTGGATCCATGTCATCCACCATGTCAGCAGTCGGGAGCCACATCAGTTCAGCCAGCTACGCAACTGTCTGCCACGTCAGTAGAAGTGCCATGTCATCAGTTATTGCCATATTAGTTGCTACATAATCTAGGGTCCATCCGCGATCAATTCCACAGCTAAATCTTGGTCGGTAAATAACTCTACTTTTTGGTTTGTTGATTTTTACTTCTTTGGTATTGCAATTGTTATTTGAAATTATCATTAATATTACTTTTTGTGCCAAAAAAAAAAAAGAAGAAAAAAATCATAAAAAAGAAGAAGAAGAAGAAGAAGAAGAAAGAAATCTCACCTAACATTTTTAATTATTAGTTTTGTTCATTAACCTCTTTCATCAATGATATCTAATATCTTATTCTATTTGATAATTATGAGTTCTTGCTTGTGACATCGTGTTTGATTAATCATTTACACTTAAAAATCTAGTATTACATGCTTATAATTTTATTAGTGTAATTTGTTATTGATTAATCTCCACATTTAAAAAAAAAGATTAAAAAAATTATTAGCTTTATTTTTGTATTGTGATTTTACATGCAAGAATAATTTGTGATCTCAATTCCATTTATAAGTTAGTGTTGTATGCATTTGTGTCAAGATCATCTAATGTCCAAGCTTAAGTTTACACTTATTGTAGACTCAACCTTTAGTGATACTTTTATGACCATTTAAAGGGAACTGCAAACTTAAGTGAACAACATGTTTAAGAGAATTGAGCCCCAAAAGAATTTTCGAATAAGGCACTCAAAGACTAATGAATATCACAAGAACAATCATTATGGACAAGTTCACTCTGAGCGCCACCAATATAACTATCATTTAGGTTATCTAAACACGATGACTTTGATGAGCGAGTCTTAAGTCCTAACAAAATAGAAGCCCCCACTTTTGACGGTCGTTACGACCCTTGGATATTTGATATGTGGATTCGTGATATGGATAGATTCTTTGAGTGGCATAACTTGTTTGATAATAGAAAAGTTAGATTTGCTAAAATGAAACTCATTAATGAAGCCAAAATTTATTGGAGAGATGTTGAGGATTGTTTAGAGATGAGAGGTAAACCTCCTATAACTGATTGGATCAAAATGAAACAAAAACTTCAGGAAAAGTACCTACCCAGTCTTATAGGAATAAACTCTTAGACCAATGGAACAATCTAAGACAAGGGAATAAGTCTATCAATGAGTATATAACGCAATTTAACGATTACATGATTAGATGTGCCATAAGAGAGAATGAAGCCATGACTTTGTGTAGATTTTATAAAGGCTTGAAAGATGATCTTAGAAGAGAAGTTGTATTTCAAAGTGTATCTTGATTAGTACTTAAAAGTGCATGTTTATCAAGGTTTTATATCATCATTTTGCACTTGAAGTATCAATAACTCCTTAACTAAAGCATGTTTTATAATAACAAGTTTGATATTATAAGATACCTTAATTTATGGTAAATGCTCATTTTAAATGCAGGACTATCACATAAATAAAAGGATTGATTGATGAGTTTAAGCATTGAAAGTTAAAGGACAAAGAGATGGCCAAACTTAGAAAAGAGATGTCGGTGCAGTCCAAACCGGAACATTGCTCGGTAATTGGATCATATCTGGAGCTCTAGATTTCGGATTTAGGTCCACTTTATATGGATGGAAAGGTAAGACAAAAGCCTACAACTTTCATGAGGAGCCCAAGATTTGAAAAGGTCGTTTTGAAGTCCAAATTGAAGGAACAACGAAGAAGTCCGAAGCTGTCCTGCAGCCCAAACACTATCTAGTGTTCAGCCCATATCTTGAGTTCTAGAAGTCCAAATGACCTCATCTTTTTTTTGTTGGAAAGCTGAGACAATTTCCTAGAACATTCTTGAGGATTCTGGGAAAATTATGATGTTAGCAATGACGTCTTGATCAGACAAGAAGATAAGGATTGTTATCTAGTCAAGATGTGGCCACCCACTCATCAATTAGTCAACAAATCAATAGTTCCAAATTTTGGCCTATAAAAGGAGGCACTTACCATGTATTGAGGCATCTTGGTGTTCAGATTAAGATCATGCTCTTGCTTTCTCTCTTTGTATTGCTTATGTCTTGCTTTCATTAATATCAAGTTTATGCACTTCATTTCCTTTCTTTTACTTAGTTAACTTCTTTCTCATTTATGTTCTTATCTTGTTTATTTATGTTTCTTTCTTTCATTATGTTTAGTTAAGTTAATTATGTCAAGGTGAAAAGGGTACACTAATGGTGTAAGAATAAGTATAATATAAACTTAACATGGACCTTAACGTTGGATACTAACATGTTTTATATTTGTTATCTTGTTCACTTTTAATACTTTGCTTGTTAAATAGTTAAACTAGATTTATGTTGTATAACAGTTGGTACAACAAATACTTGGTACTTTCATAGCCCATACTGTATGGTATAACCGACACCTGAGCTATGAAAGGGACTTGATTTGTTGTTAACATAAGTTATAATCATGAATGCCTGCCAACATTTACAAGTATTAGCTTTATTCGAATAAGACAACTAATGTAATCATGTTAACAATTTATAATCTGATTGGAACCTCCTTTATGTGTGGTTTCCAATTGAGTAATAAGAGTTTATATTATACTTGTTTGAAGTACCATTAGTGGATCCTCTAACCTTGACATTCGTTTTTATCATTGTTTAATCCTTACATTAATCTTCCAACTCAAAGTTCTCATTAATTTCTTCATCTACTTCTATTACTACTACTACTACTACTATTATTTTTATTATTATTGTTGTTGTTGTTATTTACATTCTGTAATATATCCCTTTGATCTTTTCATAAACTCAGTATATAGGCTGGAAACCTGTGACCCGATCTTTTGGATCATTCTCAGGTGTAACAACGCCACGTACTGAGTATTATAATTATTATTATTGTTATTGTTATTGTTATTGTTGTTGTTGTTGTTGTTGTATTGTTATTTATAATTTATACAATTAACCTCTTCGTGGTTCGACCCCGGTCTTGCCGGGTTATTTATTACTTCGACACTCCTGCACTTGGGAAAAGACATCAAGCTTTTGGTCGTGTCAAGTTTTTGGCGCCGTTGCCGGGGAGGTAAATTCTTGTATAAATTATAATATTTATTTCATTTTCTCTTTTCACTTTTCATTTTATTTAACTTTTGTTTCTTTTGTTTTCTTTTGTTTCTTTTTATTCTCTTCTCCTTTCTTCCTTTTATTCTCTTCTTACACGTGCATGAGAGTTTGGTCACGTACATTAAGTGGTCGACTTTGTAGGGTATCTTCATCATTTTCAGAAAATATGGCCGAAGAAGATAATCAATCGCTTCATAATGAGAATAATGAGAATAACCGTATGAGAACACTTAGAGACCACATGAATCCCACAAGAACAAGTGCACCCTCATGCATAGTTTTCCCTCCTGATGCATCTCATTTTAATTTTAAGCCAGGCATTATTCAACTTTTACCATCTTTTCATGGCTTAGACTTAGAAAATCCATACTTGCATTTAAGGGAATTTGAGGAGGTCTGTAATACCTATAATGACTCAAATTGTAGCATGAACACCATTCGATTAAAGCTTTTTCCTTTTTCATTAAAAGATAAAGCTAAAACATGGCTACAAAATTTGAGACCGGGATCCATTCGTGCTTGGGATGAAATGCAACAACAATTTTTAAAGAAGTTTTTTCCATCTCACAGAACAAACTCTTTCAAAAGACAAATCATCACTTTCACTCAAAAACCAGGAGAAACATTTTACCAATGTTGGGATAGGTATCGAGATTTACTTAATACTTGCCCACATCATGGTTTTGAAACATGGAGATTGGTTTCACATTTTTATGAGGGTTTAACACCTAGAGATAGGCAAATGGTTGAATTGATGTGCAATGGAACTTTCGAAGATAAAGACCCTAATGAAGCAATGGAGTACCTAGACTTGCTAGCTGAAAATGCTCAAAATTGGGACACCACAGGTACTTATGAGGCACCAGGTAAAACTCAACCTCATACATCTAGTGGGGGTATGCACAACCTTAGGGAAGATCATGACCTCCAAGCCAAGTTTGCATCTTTAGCTAGAAAAGTCGAGGCACTAGAATTAAAAAAGAGTGGTCAATTAAAATCTGTTCAAGACATTGTGTGTCAAATTTGTGAAACAAATGAGCATGCAACCAATGATTGTCCAACTTTGCCTTCTTTCAAGGAATGCCTCCATGAACAAGCCCATGCTTTAAACAGTTTCCAAAGACCCAACCATAACCCATACTCACAAACATATAACCCTGGTTGGAGAAATCACCCAAATTTTAGTTGGAAGAGTGATAGCAACAATGCACAAACTTCACATCCACCGTTTCAAGCACACCATAATTTCCAAAATTCTCATGGATATGCACCTCCTTATGCTCCACCTCCTAGAAGAAATTTTGAGGAAACATTGCATGCATTCATTGAAAAGCAGGAGACAATCAATACTCAACTTGCTCAAAGCATGACCGATTTTAAAGATGCTCTTGCAAAATTAACAACTGCTCTCAGTTTCCAAGAGAAAGGTAAGTTTCCTTCTCAACCACAGCAAAATCCAAAGGGGCAATACAATGCAAATGCAAGTGGTTCTGGAAGCCAACATATGGATCAAGTCAAATCAGTCATCACTCTTCGTAGTGGTAAGGTTATTGAAAAACCCATTCTTGAACCTTGTGAGAAAGATGATGAGTCTATCTCTGAGGGTAAGGAAGGGGTTGAACCTGAACATTGCAAAGAAAAGGCTGATTCCCCGCCAGCACTTCCATTTCCTCATGCCATGACCAAACAAAGGAAAGTCAATCACAACTCTGAAATCTTTGAAATTTTCAAACAGGTAAGGATCAATATACCTTTGTTGGATGCTATTAAACAGGTTCCTTCCTATGCTAAATTTTTGAAAGATCTATGCACTGTGAAGAGAAAACTGAATGTGAAAAAGAAAGCCTTTTTAGCCGAACAAGTAAGTGCCATTCTTCAGAACAATAATGCTTTGAAATATAAAGACCCTGGTTGTCCTACAATTTCTTGCTTTATTGGAGAACATAAAATTGAAAGAGCCTTACTTGATCTTGGAGCTAGTGTGAATTTACTTCCATATTCAGTTTTTCAAAGTCACAATCTAGGTGAGTTAAAACCAACTTCTGTAACTCTTTTACTCGCCGATAGATCTGTAAAAGTGCCTAGAGGAATAATTGAAGATGTGTTAGTACAAGTCGATAAATTCATTTATCCTGTGGATTTTATTGTCTTGGACACGCAACATGTTGAAGCATGTAATTCATTTCCTATTATTTTAGGACGTCCGTTTCTTGCAACTTCTAATGCATTGATTAATTGTAGGAATGGACTCATGAAGTTATCTTTTGGAAACATGACATTAGAGATGAATATTTTCAACGTTTGCAAGCAGCCTGGAGATGATAATGATTTACAAGAAGTAGATCATATTGAAGAATTAGTTCATGATCAACTTGAATCTACTTTGAGTAAAATTGAGTTGGATGAATATGAAGATTTGCAAATGATTTATTCTCAGGAAGAAATCACGGATGAAAAAGGCACCGAAAATATTGATGCCGATCTTTTGTCAAGAGTGACAACAGATTTGATATCTGACATCACACCAATCGATGATTACTTTCCTGAAGAATCCTTACTTTCTCTCAGTTCAATGCCTTGGTTTGCTAAAAATATCAATTTTCTTGCAACAGGAGATTTGCCAGCTCACTGGAGTACCGAAGACAAAGGAAAGTTTTTGAATGAAGTGAAGAACTTTTACTTAGATGACCCTTACTTATTCAAAAATTGTCCTGATCAAATATTTCAAAAATGCATTCCCGACAATGAGGTAAGTAATGTCATTAAACTTTGTCATTCTGAAGCATGTGGGAGTCAATTCTCATCAAGAGAGACGACTGCAAAAATCTTACAAAATGGATTTTATTGGCCCACCATGTTCAAGGACACACATGCATTCTGCAAAACTTGTGAAAAATTGTCAAAAAATTGATACTGGTCAAAAAGTTTTGCTTTATAATTCTCAACTCCATTTATTTCCTGAAAAAACTAAGATCAAGATGGAGCGGTCCATTTATTTTGAAACATGTGTATCCTTATGGGGCCCTTGATATTGAGAATCCAAAGAATGACAATGTTTTGAAAGGTAAATGAACATCGTTTAAAAAGCTTACTTTGATGAGTTTCCTAGTGAAAATGAATCCATTGGTTTGAATAATCTTATTGATAAAGGTTGATTATTTGTTTTTCTCACATTTTTTTTGCTTTTTAGTGTGACTTTTTGTTTTGCTAGTCTCTCACCCCGGTCAAATGGCGGATAACGGTACTCCGTGACTCTTAAGTCGGTTCTTTCAGTTTCCCAAAATAACTGATATTTGTATATATTTGTACAATTCTCTGCTCTTTCTCCCTTCTTTGAATATTTTCCCCAATTCTAATTTTAAAATGGACACCACTCTTGAAAAGTTGAAAAAGGTATTTTCCCGCTCTGCCTCAGAATGCGATTACAAAAATTTACCGTGCTAGGTGTGCAAGATTGAGGTTGTTAATGAATCATGGAATTCCTGAAGATATTCGCTGGCTAATTGAAGCAAAGGTTCGATTATCAGGTGAGTCCTCCAATTCTTTCATTTCACACATGCCTGGAACAGGTAAAAGCACTTTTGCAAAGAAACGTCGTGCAAAACGACTGAAAGTCTGTCATCGATGTGCCAGATGGACTTATAATACGACATGTCGTTCTTTAGGAATGGTATCTGTAAACCGTGAAGATAAAATACAATTCATTAAGGATGGCCTGAGTAAGGGGTCTTTAGATAATCTTTTGTTGACCCTTGAGACGCATCCTAGTGGAGATGTGCATCGTGTAATTCATGATTTATGGCCACAATTCCATAAAGAACATGATCGACTTAGTCTTGGGAATCTGACTAAAAAAGACCCTGTTTGCCAGTTTTTAAGAAAACTGGATGGGAAGCCTATCCCCGACCATAGAGGGCGTTTAAGCCGTTCTTGGACGTAAAACCAAGGGAAGATGTGAGCCACAATCACAACTACCTGTACATACATGCTTTTTCAAAATAAATAATTAATAAAGAGAGAGAGAGAGAGAGTTTGTGAGACTACAACTGGCCTACATATAGGTGGTATGATTGCATTTTCACTTTTTCATCTATAAATTCTTCTCTTCCTTCCCTTCATTTCTACTCATCCCATATATTCATCAAATATAGAAGTGTGTAGAAATGGCAGGTTCCTCAAGTCATCATATAAGAAATATTTGTGTTTTCGGTGGATCCAGTTCTGGGAAAGAAAAGGAGTTTTTAGAATCAGCAAATCATCTTGATCGGGTACTAGCTGAGAGAAAGATTCATTTAGTGTATGGAGGAGGCAGCCTTGGGTTAATGGGAGGTGTGTCAATGGCTGCATTTTTAGGAGGCAGTCAAGTTTTGGGGGTTGTCCCCAAAGCTTTAGCAACTGGGGACATCATTGGAAAAACAATTGGAGAGGAACTACAGGTCCCAACAATGTCTGACCGACTGAATACCATGTTTAACCATGCTGATGCCTTCATTGCCTTACCAGGTGGTCTGGGCACATTGGAAGAGATCTTTCATATTTCATCTTGGGCCCAACTGCACATTCACCATAAACCTATAGGTTTGTTAAATGTTAATGGTTTTTATGATAAGTTGCTGTCTTTCCTTGATCAAGCTGTGGAACAGGAATTTCTAACATCTTCGGCACGACGAATCATAATCTCTGCTGCTACTGCTGAACAATTGATTGACCAACTACAATCTTTCATCCCTGTCATTGATCCCTGCATGAGTCGTCTAGATTGGTCAACTAAGGAAAGCCGTAAAAAGCTTAGATTAGATTTGAGCCTTCATCTGTGAAACCTTGTGTCTTTTGGTTTTATTAATAGCATATTATTTTGTTTTGTTACTTCTTATGTTTGTTTAAGTGTGTTTCAGGTTTGTCATTGTTTGCTGTTTCAGGTGATGTCTTTTATACTCTATCTTTCTACCTTCGAACATTGAGGACAATGTCTCGTTTTGGTTGGGGGGAGAGGGTAGTAGTTTAAAAAAAAAAAAAATACTAACTTGCTAACTATTTTTGCTATTATTAAAACCATTTGACAAAATTGTTATTAGGATGGCAGAGTATGAAATCAATTTTATTGACTCTAGAGACGCATCTTAGTAAGTTTCATTACCAAGGTCTATCATAATACTTCTTGAAATATTCAGGTTTACAAACTCTCACATTGTTATCACTTGATTCTGTTCCTATACTCATTTAACAAGTATTATTAAACCTTCATTTTCACACACACACTTTAACATATGATTGTGGGTTGCACATTGGATTATTACATTAATTATGTTCTTTTGTTGAAGGTAACAACTAAGGGAAAAGGATAGTATATAATTTGCAAAGAAAAAAAAAAAGAGAAAAAAAAAAAAAAAGAAAAAAAAAGAAGAAGATAGTATTGATGATAATAAAACGTGGATAAGTTTGGTTTCGTAGCCTCCCTAACCTAAGCAATTAAGCCCGAAGGGGTGTTTTAACAACTGACTTGGGAGCTATTGGCCCAAAGCTTGTTACATGGGTTAAGGAGAAAAGCTTAAGGGAATCAAACATTGCACTATCTACGTATCAGTATCTGCAACCCGAGTTGTTAAGCTCGTAGGGGTGTCTCAACACCTAATGCCCTAAGACCAACTGGTCTGGGAGTCATTAGCCTAAAACTCGTTACATGGGTTAAAGATACATTGTGTTTTAAGTTGTATGTGTATATAAATAAAAAAAGAAAAAAAAAAAAAAAAAAACAAAAAAAAAATCCCAACCCAAGGAAGTTCACCTTAAACATTTGAACATAATATTGTTTTCTTCCAACAAAAGCCCCATCATCTATGTTTTCATTGAGCACACAAAAAGAAGGTTTATTAATATCTTGTTTACGAAGTATGAAGCAGGAATATAAATTTAATGAGAGTTTGTTTATCTGGATAGATTAATGGAAGTTGAATGATGAATGCCTTGCTTTGTGGAACTTGCAAATTGTTTCTCTATTTTAACGCTTTAGATTACTAGGGACTAGTAATAAGCTGGTTGGGGGGTGTGATTAGTACTTAAAAGTGCATGTTTATCAAGGTTTTATATCATCATTTTGCACTTGAAGTATCAATAACTCCTTAACTAAAGCATGTTTTATAATAACAAGTTTGATATTATAAGATACCTTAATTTATGGTAAATGCTCATTTTAAATGCAGGACTATCACATAAATAAAAGGATTGATTGATGAGTTTAAGCATTGAAAGTTAAAGGACAAAGAGATGGCCAAACTTAGAAAAGAGATGTCGGTGCAGTCCAAACCGGAACATTGCTCGGTAATTGGATCATATCTGGAGCTCTAGATTTCAGATTTAGGTCCACTTTATATGGATGGAAAGGTAAGACAAAAGCCTACAACTTTCATGAGGAGCCCAAGATTTGAAAAGGTCGTTTTGAAGTCCAAATTGAAGGAACAACGAAGAAGTCCGAAGCTGTCCTGCAGCCCAAACACTATTTAGTGTTCAGCCCATATCTTGAGTTCTAGAAGTCCAAATGACCTCATCTTTTTTTTGTTGGAAAGCTGAGACAATTTCCTAGAACATTCTTGAGGATTCTGGGAAAATTATGATGTTAGCAATGACGTCTTGATCAGACAAGAAGATAAGGATTGTTATCTAGTCAAGATGTGGCCACCCACTCATCAATTAGTCAACAAATCAATAGTTCCAAATTTTGGCCTATAAAAGGAGGCACTTACCATGTATTGAGGCATCTTGGTGTTCAGATCAAGATCATGCTCTTGCTTTCTCTCTTTGTATTGCTTATGTCTTGCTTTCATTAATATCAAGTTTATGCACTTCATTTCCTTTCTTTTACTTAGTTAACTTCTTTCTCATTTATGTTCTTATCTTGTTTATTTATGTTTCTTTCTTTCATTATGTTTAGTTAAGTTAATTATGTCAAGGTAAAAAGGGTACACTAATGGTGTAAGAATAAGTATAATATAAACTTAACATGGACCTTAACGTTGGATACTAACATGTTTTATATTTGTTATCTTGTTCACTTTTAATACTTTGCTTGTTAAATGGTTAAACTAGATTTATGTTGTATAACAGTTGGTACAACAAATACTTGGTACTTTCATAGCCCATACTGTATGGTATAACCGACACCTGAGCTATGAAAGGGACTTGATTTGTTGTTAACATAAGTTATAATCATGAATGCCTGCCAACATTTACAAGTATTAGCTTTATTCGAATAAGACAACTAATGTAATCATGTTAACAATTTATAATCTGATTGGAACCTCCTTTATGTGTGGTTTCCAATTGAGTAATAAGAGTTTATATTATACTTGTTTGAAGTACCATTAGTGGATCCTCTAACCTTGACATTCGTTTTTATCATTGTTTAATCCTTACATTAATCTTCCAACTCAAAGTTCTCATTAATTTCTTCATCTACTTCTATTACTACTACTACTACTACTATTATTTTTATTATTATTGTTGTTGTTGTTATTTACATTCTGTAATATATCCCTTTGATCTTTTCATAAACTCAGTATATAGGCTGGAAACCTGTGACCCGATCTTTTGGATCATTCTCAGGTGTAACAACGCCACGTACTGAGTATTATAATTATTATTATTGTTATTGTTATTGTTATTGTTGTTGTTGTTGTTGTATTGTTATTTATAATTTATACAATTAACCTCTTCGTGGTTCGACCCCGGTCTTGCCGGGTTATTTATTACTTCGACACTCCTGCACTTGGGAAAAGACATCAAGCTTTTGGTCGTGTCATATCTACCCTTGACCAAGCTTATACCTTAGTTAAAGACTATAAGTTGGTCACAAAGAATCAGTGGAAGAATCGTCAAGACTTTTATAGTATCCCTACTAGGTCCCAATTCAGAAGTAGTGATTCTTTGTTAGGTGCTCTACCCCACAGACCTAATCCTAGTAGCGCCCAACTTTGTAAGAAAGATAGGGGCAAACGAGTTGTCAATGAAGTGTCTAAGGTGAGTTCAAAGGTTAAGTGTATTAATTGTTTAGGTTTTGGTCATATCTCTTTAGATTGCACCTCGAAACCCTTAGTCGTCCAAAAACATAAGGATATAGGTAAAGAAGAATATTGTAGTGTTGAAGTGTATGAGCCTAATCTTGAGGATTTTAGTGATCTAGATGACGAGGATTTGCAAGACGAGGGACTTAACACTATGAGCCCACATAAGCTTGATCCTGAGGTTAAGAAAGAGTATGATATGTCTGCTTTAATGATGGAGGAAATTTTAGGAAACTCTTTAGTGGAACCTCCTATAGAGATAAGTATGGTCTTAAAAGAGTCTCGTGATATTAGTCCTCTTGAATTACCTGATTCCTCATCCCACATGCTTGGTGTCCAGCATTTCATAAGTTTAGAGCAACATGTTGAGCTTTTTGACCTCTTACCACATGTACATGATGAGAAAGATGAAGATAATCCTAGGTTACTTGATTGTGTCCATACCATATCTACACAGGTTTCAGACAATGCTTGTCTCATTCCACACCCTCAATCATTTAGTGTTCATAGTTACAAACCTAAAGAACCGATAGAACACCTTCCCATATCTCCTCATGATAGGATGTCCAAGTTAGCTGAGTCGTTACCATGTAGAGTTTATAATTTACATATTGAGATCATGAAACAAATTCAAGCAAGTAATGAACAATACAAATTTCGAGCTGATTTTCTTAAATATCATGATGCACTTAATGTTGAAGATTATTTCATGATACAGATTAGACCTGAACGGTGTCCTTTGGAAACCGAGCATAAATTGCAAGTAAGTAGTGCTAGACCATTCAAAGTGTTGCAAATGATTGAATCAAATAATTATATCATTAAATTGCCATTAAACTTTGATATTATCTCTACTTTGAACATGAAAGACCTCAATATTTATAAAATACAGCCTATCCCTGATGCTCCTTTTGATACCCCTACCTCATTATCCATATCTTTGGCACAAAAGGAACATATTAATGCTACTTTGAATGCACAAGTTGTTTTTACTAGAGATTGTGAACTTCAGCAAATCCTAGTATATGGACTCGACGACCAGATTCAGACTATACTTGGATTATAATAGAGACATCACAACAACTTGACCCTTATCTTTGAGAGCATTATCGGAGCTGCCTTGACCTATACTCGATGGGGTCGAGTTCTTTCAACCCCGGGAGAATTGACGGGGACACCAAACCGGAAACATTATTTACGCATGCGAATGATCATAGACAATGGAGGATAGCCCAAACAATTGAGAGATCGGGCTTTAACTTATGTTTTGGGTTTAATTTATATGAACTTTTAGATGAGTTTTATTAATTTGTCTTTATTTGTTGGGCTTAATTTAATTATTGTTGGGTATTTTATTTAGTGGGCCATAAGCCCAATCGCTTATTCTAATTAGGGTTTTAGTATTAATACCCTACTTTTCTAAATGTTAAGGAACTTTTGATGATTAATGAAAAATTACAACTTTTGTATATCTCCAATCCCCTTTCTTCTTTTCTTTAGCTTTTTTCTTTCTCTAAAGCTTCTTTTTTTTCTTGCTTTAATTCTTGTTATTTATTGTTCCGCATCACAATCATTATTGTATATAATTGAGGATTCAATATATTTTATTCAATAATTCCTTAAACAAAAATATGTATATATGGGTTAATCAGTCACACGTCAAGGTCCGAGTTTTAAAATAAATCTCCTCTCGTTAAAAGGAAAAAACAAATAACCTGCAAGTTGATTCAATGATCCAACAACTCAAAACTCTTTAACATACTAGCTAGTCTCCCAACCGAATCGAAGAACTACACTGATAGGTGGATCACAAAAATCGAACACAATGTATACATTACCCCAAATCAAACAAGAAATTCTATTGTGAAGATATTTCCTTCATCTTCCTTTTCTACCATGAATGTTCTGGCCGGGCTCTATGGCGGCGCAAATCTACTGTGCCGGAAACTGCCACAGGCTTGAACAATAAACTCCAATCGATAAAGCTACGTACTTCATTCATCTAGTAAAGGGCTGCTTCTTTTTTCTTTTTTCTGGCCTTCCTCATCAAAGGTCGTCAACCATTAATTCCCGCCTAGCTGTATAGGGATGTAGGCAGCTAGTGGGTTGAACAAGACCTGAAGCAACTCCCCCAGCATTGGTACATGATGCTTCAGCTGCTTGATTATGGTAAGTGAGATTTACGTCTTCCAGTTTAATCCCAGTGCATGGATATTTCTTACTGCAATCGAATTTCACTGCGATTTCTTTTGCCGATGATCCATGGATATCCTGGTAGGTGATAACAAACATATCTCCAAGGACTCTGTTATGTATAGGACTCTAATCACGTTGGCTAAGCTGATAAGCTCTTAGATTATTCAAAACCTTAGCTGATAAGATCTCAGCTTGTAATCCATTGTTCACAGCTTTAGTTGATAAGATCTCAGGTTGTAATCCCTTAGGAGTTGGTCTTCCTGTCAAATAGGAGAAGTCGGTCAACATATGTAACTATATATATCTCCTCAGTCAATAAGAAATATATTTTCCGCTTTCACTCCTAAAACAAACACCTGTTATGGTATCAGAGCGTCCTCTGATCCTTCCTCTGATTCTTTCTTAATTTTTCTTCACAACAAAAATGTCCAACTCCATTCCATTAAACACAGACAATCACCTCATCACCATTAACACAGCTGCTCAAGCTCCACTCAAACTGAACTCTTCCAACTATGCTTCCTGGAAAATTCAGTTTGAAACTCTTTTTGTTGGCTATGATCTTCTTGGCTATATCAATGGATCAAAGCCATGTCCATCAATAAATCTCACAGTTGACGGCACAACTGCTCCAAATCCTGCATACAGTTTTTGGGTAAGACAAGATCAGCTCATCTTAAATGCCCTTATTGGCAGTCTCTCCCCCCCACTGATTTCCTTTGTTGCACGAACCACTTCCTCTCGTGAAGCCTGGAATGTTCTTGCTGTCACATATGCAAAACCTTCACGTGGCCGTATCAAACATGTTAAGAACCAGCTGAAAAATCTTACTAAAGGCACAATGACCATTACAGATTTTGTTTACTTTGTCAAGGCAAGATCTGATGAACTTGCTATCCTTGGTGCTCCCAT
Source organism: Populus alba (assembly GCF_005239225.2). NCBI lineage: Eukaryota > Viridiplantae > Streptophyta > Magnoliopsida > Malpighiales > Salicaceae > Populus > Populus alba. Next base: position 463,046 of record NC_133291.1, read on the forward strand.
GGATATTGAAGATCTTACTGAGAAGATTTTAGATGGTTTAGATGATGAATACAAGGAGCTTGTTCGTGCTGTCCAAGCTCGGGATTCTGCTATCTCTTTTGATGAGCTTCATGAAAAGCTTCTCTCGTTTGAAGCATCGCTTCAGACACAGTCACGTTCCTCCAGTATCGGTCCTGTCACTGCCAATTCCATGGCTAGAAACTCCAACAACAGCAACTGGCGACCTTCACGATCCAACTGGCGACCATCGTTCTCTCCTCTGGGGAACAACTTTCGCTCATCAACCACCACAAACTTTCGACCTGCTATGTCCATTACTCCAAACAATTATGGTCGCCACAGTAGATTGCCTGCACGCCCCTATTTGGGACATTGTCAAATTTGCAATATTCAAGGCCACACTGCCAAACGATGTCCTTCCTTTCAGTTGGTGCCCACTTCAGGTTCTCACAATATCAACTCTTCATATGGCATGACCCCATCAGGACATCCTCAGGCTAATTTTACTTCTCCGTCCTCATCCAATGCTGCACCGTGGTTGCTAGATAGTGGAGCATCTCATCACGTCACTGCTGACCTGAACAATCTTTCCCTTCATGTACCTTATACTGGTCATGATGATGTTATGATCGGCGATGGTACTACTCTTCCCATTACTCACGTTGGTTCAGTATCATTTCCTACACTTAACTCTTCCTTTCATTTACAAGACGTTTTATGTGTTCCACCAATGCAAAAAAATTTAATTTCCATTGCCTTGTTCTGTCAAACTAATAAAGTGTCTGTTGAACTTTTTCCCACTTGTTTTCATGTGAAGGACCTACGGACGAAGGCCATTCTTCTGCAAGGCGAAACTAAAGATGGAGTTTATGAATGGCCAGTTGCTCGCTCATCCTCCTCTCCTATTCTTGCCTTCTCCACAGTAAAAACAACATCCTCCATTTGGCACCAACGACTTGGTCATCCAGCATCTTCTATTCTTAGTCATATTTTGTCATTTTATAATTTGAATTTTTCTCCCCATAAACATTTCTGCTGCAATGCATGCTTAAGCAATAAAAGTCATAAACTACCATTTTCTACTTCCACTTTGATCACATCTCGTCCTCTTCAAATAATATTTTCTGATGTTTGGACCTCTCCAATTATTTCTCATGATGGTTACAAATATTATGTTATTTTTCGTTGATCATTTTACCAAATACATATGGTTTTATCCCTTAAAACGAAAGTCTGATGTGCAAATTGTGTGTTCAAACGTTATAAAGCCATTGTTGAAAAATATTTTCAGCAAAATATTGTGTCTCTCTATTCCGATAACGGTGGTGAAATATTGCTCTCAAACCATTTCTTTCTGAAAATGGCATAAGCCATCTCACTTCTCCACCACACACCCCTGAACATAATGGATTTTCTGAAAGACGAACATCTTCACATTGTTGAAACAGGTCTTGCACTTCTTTCTCAGGCCTCAATTCCGACCACTTTCTGGACTTATGCTTTCAGTACTGCTGTCTATTTAATTAATAGAATGCCTACTCCACGCTACAAATGTCCTCTCCATATGAGTCTATTTTTCACAGCAGTCCTAATTTTTCAAAACTTAAAGTGTTCGGGTGTTTGTGTTATCCTTGGTTAGGTCCATACACATCTCATAAACTTGATCCCAAGTCCAAGCCCTGTGTCTTTCTCGGATATTCTCTTTCTCAAAGTGCATTTCTTTGTTTTGATAAATCCACAAGAAAATTTCATGTTTCTCGTCATGTAAAGTTTGTTGAATCGGTTTTTCCTTTTAAGTCCTCCTCCACTGACTCCTCCTATTCATCACCTTACATATCCGATTGGGTCCCTCCCATCATTCCTGTTTCTTCCACTCCTCAGCAGCAACTGGTTCTATCTACGCCATCTCAACAAAGTCATGCAGCTGATCCTTCGTCTATGGGTTCTTCACTGTGTTCACTTCCATCTTCATCTTGCACTGTCGAAGCCCTGCCCAGCACCATAATCTCCTCTTCCCCGTTGTCACAGGTACTTCCTTCTTCATCCCCACTTAATCCTATAATACCTGCTTCTCATCTACTCCCTCAAGCACCTCCAATCCCACCTCAAACAACTTCCCACCACCCCATGGTCACCCGGTCCCGAAATAATATCAAGAAAACCTGTTCAGAAACTCACTCTTCACACCATAAAATCAGACACCTCCAACATTGAACCTTCAAATACTTCTCAGGCCTTCAAAGATCCCAACTGGCGTCAGGCTATGTCTGAGGAATATGATGCCCTTGTTCGAAATGGCACGTGGGAACTTGTTTCCCCTGATGGTATCACTAACCTTGTTGGCTGCAGGTGGGTTTATAGAATCAAAAGAAATTCTGATGGCTCCATTAATCGGTTTAAAGCACGCCTGGTTGCAAAAGGATTTCACCAGCGTCCTGGAGTCGATTATCATGACACCTTCAGCCCCGTTGTTAAACCAACAACTGTCCGGCTCGTCCTTAGTCTTGCTATCAGTCGTGGATGGTCTCTTAAACAACTGGACATCAACAATGCCTTTCTTCAAGGCAGCCTCTCTGAAACCGTGTTCATGGAGCAACCGCCAGGGTTTGTTGATCAAGACAAACCTTCCTTTGTTTGCAAACTACACAAAGCCATATATGGACTAAAGCAAGCGCCCCGCGCTTGGTACAATGAGCTACGTCACTTTCTGTTGGCATCCGGATTCCATAACTCTCACTCTGATACATCTCTGTTTATCTTCCAAAGTGCTCCTCATGTTTTGTATTTGCTGGTTTACGTCGATGATATAATTGTCACTGGTAGCAATGATGCTGTTCTCTCTCAGTTTGTTTCCAGTCTTGCCAAACGATTTTCTCTCAAAGAACTTGGTGACTTGTCCTACTTCCTGGGTGTTGAGGTTATATCTCACAAACATGGTCTCCTGCTCTCCCAACGCAGGTACATCACTGACTTGCTCACTCGTCTGCACATGCATGAAGCAAAACCAGTTCTCACACCGCTTCCAAGCTCTGCATCTGCTGTTTCTTTAAAGTCAGGCTTGCCTCTCCCTGATCCAACCATCTATCGTGAGGTTGTTGGCAGTCTTCAATACCTGTCTCTTACACGACCGGATGTGTCCTTCGCAGTCAATAAATTATCTCAGTTCATGCACCATCCGACTGATACACACTGGATCCTTGTCAAGCGCATTCTACGTTATCTCCTTGGTACACTCAACAAGGGCCTTCTTCTGCGCCGTGACTCTCCTTGTTCTCTTCATGCTTTTGCTGACAAACTTCATGCCTTTTCGGATGCTGATTGGGCGGGCAACAAGGATGATTATTCCTCAACCAGTGCCTACCTAGTATACCTTGGGAGTAACTTAATTTCATGGAGTTCCAAGAAACAGAAAACCATTGCCAGGTCTTCTACAGAGGCTGAGTATCGCTCAGTTGCAGCCACTGCTGCTGAATTAAGTTGGGTATGTTCGCTCATTCAAGAACTAGGTGTTGCTCTTCCCACTCCTCCTGTCATCTACTGCGACAATGTGGGAGCAACTCAGTTAAGTTCCAATCCCATATTTCACTCACGAATGAAGCATGTGGCCGTGGACTATCATTTCATTCGTGACCAAGTTCAGTCTGGTAGGCTTCGTGTTGCTCATATCTCTTCTGCTGATCAGCTAGCTGACCTTCTAACCAAGCCGTTATCCACCTCTCAATTTCAGTTCTTTCGTGACAAGATTGGCCTCTATGATCGTGGCCTATCTTGAGGGGGCATGATAACAAACATATCTCCAAGGACTCTGTTATGTATAGGACTCTAATCACGTTGGCTAAGCTGATAAGCTCTTAGATTATTCAAAACCTTAGCTGATAAGATCTCAGCTTGTAATCCATTGTTCACAGCTTTAGTTGATAAGATCTCAGGTTGTAATCCCTTAGGAGTTGGTCTTCCTGTCAAATAGGAGAAGTCGGTCAACATATGTAACTATATATATCTCCTCAGTCAATAAGAAATATATTTTCCGCTTTCACTCCTAAAACAAACACCTGTTAGTAGGTCACAACGCTAATTTGAACCCCAGAAGCCTATTTAATTCATACAAAACGGCAAAGTGATCAAAATTCTTTTGCTTTTCTCCCTCCTTTGCTTTTTTTCTTTTCCTATCCAATTCAATCATTATTTTTTTATTGTTATTTATTTAGCCTGATAAATTTTCATTTGGGATCATTTAAAAACTTTTTTTTTTTTTTTTTTTTTTATAATTTCACCTTCCTTTATTTTTTTCTATTAAATTTTAATCTCTATTCTTTTGATTACGAGTTCTTTTTGCTTTGACAAGTTTTTAAAATTGATATTTTTAAATTAGCTCATGATAAACTTCTTGATTAAAACCCGGATCTAGAGTTTCACGGATTTCAAGTTTTTAAGATTTACAGGTTTAAGATGTTTAGCCGAGTTTGTTTGGTTTTTATAGATGTTTTTCAATTTCACTTCCTATAATTTTTTTAATATTTAAAAATTTAATCCTTGTTTTTTTTAATTGCTGTTATTTTATTTGGGATTTTTAAATTTTTTTTTCATTAAATTACATTTTCTTTAGGTTATTTCTATCAAATTTCATCCTTATTCTTGAGAGTTAAACTTCTTGATTGAATCCGGATCAAAGATTTCACGAGATGCAATTTTTAGAAATTAGATCAGGTTTAAGAGGTATGTTCGGTTTACTTGATTTTTTCCTGATTTTCTAAACTGATGTCTTTTTTAAAAAAATTATCATTTTTTTTAGTTTAGTTTATTTTTTTTGTTTGATTATATTATGTTAGCCCTTTATAATTCTTTTCTATTTCACCCCTTACTATTATTTAATTTATAAATAATTTATCACATTAAAAATGATTTTCAACTCGATCCCCTTATGATTTTTTAATCTTTCAAGTTTGGCCTTAATTCATTTAATTGCAATTTATTTTGTTTAGTATTTGTTTTTATTTTTTTTTTCCAAGTTTCATCATTAGTGAGCTTTTTTTTGTCAAATTTTATTCTCATTCTTTTTTTTTTTTTGCTTTTTTTCTTTATTTTGCAAGTTTTTATTAATATTTTTCCTTGATTTTATCATTCAAAAATAAATCTATCAAATTTAAGCTTTTTGATTGAATCCGGATCCAGGATTTAATAAATTGTAAGTTTTAGAAATTATACCAGGTTTAAGAGGTTCACCTAAAGTTTTTTATATTTTTCTTCTTGTTTTTTTTTTAAGCTTTTTTTATTATTAAATTTTTAATCTTTTTTTATTTTTGCAGTTTTTTCGATTATGTTAGTATTGAGTTGTTTGATATTCTACATAGATTTAGATATGGTTTTTTTATTTTTATTTTTTTTATCAATTTTTTTATTTTATATTATTTAAATTCCTACTTGAATTAATAACTCGATTCTTAAAAAAAATTTAGCATAATATTTTTTATTTATTTTAAAAAAGTTAACTCCAACCGCGGCAAAACATAGGGTATATTGGAATCTACGAGGTCTCTTGTCCATATTTATGTACTCTTGCATCCGAAGTGCACATACTGTGCCTTCTCTCCTTGCTACCCAGGGAGCACAATATCGGGGTATGTGACTGGTGAAATATTTTATTTTATTTTATTTTCAGGTTAAGATCTGATCATTTGTGAGATTCTTACTTTAAAGTAGTTTACATATGGTAATTGAAAAATTATAATAATTCGTATAACAAGAATTATTGAAAAATTATAATAATTCGTGCTAATCCTGAAAGAAAGATCATACAACTAAAAACAAATTAGATGAGGTCAAAGTAGGATCATGGCATATCAGCGGCATGAGAGACCCCCCCCTCACAAACCATTGGCTTGGAGGGGATAATTATTGGAAGGCTAAACTGAATTAGACTAATTTAATGATCTCCCACAAATTAAGTGGCCGTTTGGCGCTGCGGTTGCGGCAGCGGTTGAAAACAAAAGCTGAAGTAAAGTGTTTGGTTAATCCAAACTTCTCATTTTTTTACATGGGCCCCACCTAATAACTGAGGTCGAACCTCAGCTCATGAGAAGTAGATTTTATCTGCTTCTCCTGCGTTCTTCTCCTGCGATCCTACCTGCGTCTTCTCATGTTGGAGAATGAACTCTCCACTGTGCACTTAAGTGAACAGTGGAGAGTGAAATTAATTCACTCTCCACTGTTCACTTAAGTGCACAGTGGGGAGTTCCTTCACTGTTCATATGAACAGTGGAGAATTCTTCCACTGTTCACATGAACAGTGAATACCGGACCTGGTTCTGATCCAGTAAAAAAAAATATTTTTTATTTTTTAATTGTGTTTTATTTTAAAAAATTAGTGTTTTACATTATCCAATAACACTATATAAATTAGAAGAAGATCGTTTGATGACGTAATATTTGTAGGAATTTGATCACAATTCTAATTTTATTTCTGATGATATTTTTACCTGATGTTGTTGCGCGCTTACAAAACCAATAAAACTATAGTCCTTATCGGATGTATTTTATACGTGATGGAATTGTAAATGGTTTAATGAAACAATAAAAAATATTTTTATATAAAATATTATTTATTTCATGATGTAATAACAATAATTAAATCTACAATATTTAAATTAAAAACAATATATATATATATATATATATATATATATATTTTATAACCTCAATTTGAAAAAGCATTTTTTTAACCAAACACATTAAACTACTTTTTACTCAACCTCAGTTTCAACCACAGTTTTAACCAAACACCTATTTTTTCAAACCAACCTCAACTAAAAGTACTTTTTATAAAACAACTTTTTTCAAACCACAACCACAAAAGCTACCGCAATACCAAACACACTCTAAATCTCATTGCAGATTGTACTGCTAACAACAATTAGTTCCCTTTTGACCTTGAGTGAGGATGTATTTAATATTATTTAATGATAAGCATTGCAGTACCTTGCTACAATCCAATTATATATTGCTTATCAACCAACAGCATCTTGGATTGCAAGAGCAATAACCCTTTTGTTTCGTTATCATTGTAGTTGATACCAATGGTTGCCTGTCTTCATCCTTGGAAGTTGATCATAGCTGAAGGAATCAGACTTTTCTAGTTATGAGTAACTCTCTGCAGAGCTGTACATATATGTTGTTAGAAAACCTAAATTCTTACAAGCACACCCACGATGTTTGATGACATTCTTGCTTGCTATAGTGCGAATATGGTACGATGGTCACGTCTTAAGGAAGCCCTTTTCTGTATATGGTGAGAGGGTCACCATTGTTTATTTATTCACCACTGAAAGATTCTTTGGCAGAATCTGACTCCATGTTACTTGCTACGATGCCAGGTGACTTGCGAGTCAATTTTCTTAAAAGAAAGCAATAACGCAGTGGTTAGGAAATAGGTAGCTGGGCACATTTGCAAAAGCAATGCACCGTTGGATTTGGAATTGGCATCCAATTGTCAACCATTTTTCACTAAAGTTAACATAGCATTTTCTGCAACAGGGATTGATTAAGACTGGTGAATTTAGTTACAATCATAGGGTACGAGACATTGCACATTTATAAGACAACTATCTGATCCAGCAGAAACCAGGAAATCTGGCCCCTTGCACCCTGCTGCGGGTTTCTCAAAACGTGCAGTGCATTTTGCTAGTTTTTGTCATTTTTTTAGTGCCAGAATGCATAGTTGATAAACAATATATACCACTATGCCAGAACAATCTTTTGCTTTTCTGTAGGAATATATGCAGTGTCCGTCACTCTCAGCATAAAACACATGATGAAAGAATGTTGGGAACACTTGACAATCGCACCAAAACTCGAAAGATGGAGTGGGGGGTATTGGCAGGCTGAAAGAAGCTAGAAAAGTATATTGACCATATGGAAAAGAACCAACTAACATACTTTTGAAAAATCTTACAAATGAAAATTTCTAACCAATTTTTCACAGAATAGATACAAGAAAAAACTCATGAAGATGAGAAGCAAACTCACAGCAGTGACCGTGACAAACAGCTGCTTCTAGAGGGGCCAAAGAGTAAATTATGAGCTAAAACCAGAAATGCATCATATCTACAAAACTTCAACACAGTCAGAATGGGGCTGATGCTGTTCTGCGTAGCTGATGCTTGGGTTCGGGGAGACGGACACATGGCAACATATTCTCAAGCTCCTGCAAGTTAAAGTACAACTGATCAAAAAAAGTAATTAACAATGAGAAAGAGGGGAGAGTGTGTTCAACTCACTAATATCTCACATTCAGTGACGAGTTCTACAATCATCATATAGGCTATCTAACACCAAAGAGATGATATTCTTACACTCAATGAAGTGATTGTGTACATACAAAGTGATGCCAACAAACATCATTATCACCACGAGCAAAAGAAGCATAGCCTTTTGCTCCACAATATTATCAACAGTAAGAAAGCACCTCCATCTTTTTTCTGAAATATCATATTCGACTTGTTGATTCATTTATTCTGTTTCCATGAGATATGTATCATTAAGAATATGGTTTGGTGGAGCAGCAACAATGTCTGTAAATCATGACTGAGCTGTTTTGGTTAGTCAAGAACTGTGGTAAATTTGATTTGGTTGATTACTGGAAATTGTGGGAGAAGGAAACTGACTTAGGGCGTCTTTAAGGTGAAAATGCATGGTATGCTAGTCCTGTGAGTTTTGGATGAAGATTTTGTTAAAATTGATCTCTCAACAATAACAAAGGAGTAATCACAGATCTCTCAACAAGAAGGGCCAACATGCAAGTTGTGGATTGCCTAGGGGATACAATAACAAGAAGGTAGATATTTCACAAAATAAACAAGGAGCTCATTCATCAAGAATCCTTTTATTTATTGTGTAAGTTTTCTGTCAAAAATAAGGAAAAGGGGAGACTAGAAGTTTTCTACCACCTACTTGAATCTAAAGTTTTACATGGTGATTAATACTCATCGTCTTTTTTTCTTCCCCAGCCACCTATGAGGAGACAATCTTCAAAATGTCTTATCATGTCTAGGACTGTGATTTGGTTTTCAAGGAAAAGGCTATCAAGAAACTAAATAGATTGATCTCCATTTCTCCATGACATATAGCTATCTGATAATTATCAAACTGATCTAAATTCCATTTACATGATTATTGGAAATCATTGGAGAAGGAAAACAAACTAGGTTTTATTTAAACTATCACGTCTCTGATTCAATTAGAGAGATGTGAGGTTTTATTTAAACTATCAGTCAATAGGACAGGAAAGAAAGAAACTAAAACAGACAGTTCAACACATGTTATCAGTATATCCAATAGGAGGATTGTACTAGAGGGGTAACTGAAAACAAATCCTCACCCTTCGTTTCCTTAGCCTTTCATTTTCCTCTTCCAGCCGAGAAACTTTGTTCTCCAGCTCATTTGTGTAAGCCTGCTTCCGTGCTCGTGAACGGGCGGCAGATTCACGGTTCTTTATCATCCTCTTCTGCCTCCTCTCAACTGTTTTCCCAATCATATCCTCTGGCACACTTCTTTTTCTTGCTGGTGTCTGTGTATCTGATAAAGTCCCCATCAAGGGTGGAGGTAACGTCACCTGGTTCTCTGGGTACGAAACATCCATCATAGAACCAGCCCCCATGTGAAGTGGCTGTGGCATAGGCTGGCCTGGCAAATAAACCCCCATCATGCTTTGTTGTGGATGGTGATACTGTAGATGTGGTGGGTTTTGCACCCATTGACTTTGTTGCAGAAACTGTTGTGCTGCATGTGTATCAACCGCAACAACAGGACCGCCATCTTTATTGTCCACAGATGCTTCAGCTACAACTCCTGCTTTTACCAAGAAATCCTCCAAAGTCATCTCTCCCAGAGTAGGCTGCCGCTCCCTAGACTTCATCTCCCCATCATGTTTGCTTTGATGGATGTCTTTCCAGACCTCATCAACTGTCTTCTTGCTCAGAGCACTAGTTAATGATATGCTTGCCTGACGTTGCAGAGCAGTTTGATTGGCGAATGTTGTGCCCTCCACTTCCAAACCCATAGTCCGGTTAGCCTCCACTGTCCACACATTTTTTAGAAGTTCATCAAGATTCATGCTGCTTAGGGGTTTTCCCAAGTCACCCAACTGATTTTGAACCTCATCAAGAGTAAGACTGTACATCGAGTTTTGCCGCACCAATGGCTGGAACTGAGATTGCTTATGATGACTACTACCATCACCTTGAGATCCCATTGTCTGCATTCCCATTCAACAACCTTCACCTAAACATTCTAAATTTAAAACTAAAAATCCTCAACACAAACTCTCTAAACTCTAATCTTGTCTATGAACCACAATGATCCAATCCTCAAACTCGCCCCAAATCAGAACCTGGAAAGCAGAGTCAACAATTCAGAAAAGTAAACCTAGAGATTAATCCTGTACTGCATAAGGTTGTTAGATTACACTCTTCAAACTGCTAAAGAAACTCTGATTGAAGGAAAAATGAATAGAGTTTCAATGTTCTTATACATGCGATGCAAGACCAGAACTAAAACATCCAAAATTAATTATCTCAAAAACCTAAACCAATAACCTTCATTCATCATGTTTAACAAAATAAAAGTAATTGAACATACAATCAAGTTGCAAAAAAGCCCAACAAACAAAAATGCAGCTTAAATCCCTTGATTAGGAGAATTTTTTTTTAAAATAAAATAAAATAGAAGAAGGTCACTATGAAGAGAAAATAACAAGAAGATTCACCTCAAACCATTACCATAATTTTTTTTTTTTAAAATAAACCAAATAGAATCCAAAATGCACTTAAACGAGCTAGACAAAACATGTATCACTGTATCTAACACAGCACTTTGAAACCAATAAATTGATCAGGTGAAACAGCATGCAGACAGAGAACTATAAAGCTATAATCTTTTACATGCAAACGCAAAAGCTCAAAGCTTTACCCGTCATTGACCGAAAACCTTAAAACCCAAATCCCAAATCACAAAATAATCCACATAATCACAACTTTTCAATAACCCCTGATTACAAAGTTTGAAACTTATGCATGAAACATAATACAGAACATGTATCACTGTATCTAACACAACACTTTGAAACCAATAAATTGATCAGGTGAAACAACATGCAGACAGAGAGCTATAAAGCTACAATCTTTTACATGCAAATGCGAAAGCTCAAAGCTTTACCCTTCATTGACCGAAAACCTTAAAACCCAAATCCCAAAATCACAAAATAACCACATAATCACAACTTTTCAATAACCCCTGATTACAAACTTTGAAACTTCTGCATGAAACATAAATAAATTCTCAAAAAATAAAAAAATTCTTTCAGATATTTACATAAATTTCGAGATCAAAATCCTCTGAAACCTGGAAAAGAAATAAAACAAAATCCCACAAATGCAAGTGAAAAACAACAACTTTCAAATCGGAAGAGCTATAAAGGAAGGGGTGTTTTTCATTTTGTGTTGTATATCAATAAAGTGAAGTAAAGAAAACGTAAGCAACAAAAGGGACTTACTTTTGTGATCCAGGAATGAGTTAAGTGACTTCAAAGAGGGGATTTTTTGTGTTGCTGCTGTTGATTTCAGGTGAAAATCAGCTGATTATTATACATTCACATTTAGAGAGAGAAAGTAGGAGAGAGAACTCGAAATCTAAAAACTTCCAAAAACAAAACTAAAGTGTTAATTAATTGCCTCTCTTTTTTTAAACCGGACTGCCCGGCGGGTCCATTCAGGAACAAGTTGACTCGATACATGTAAAAAACAGAAGGAGAAGTGACCGGTTAAGAATTTATGCTGGCACTTGATCAACTCGTGTTTAACCCGGTTCCAAACTTATCGGTTATTTGATTATTATTTTTCTCTTAAATAATATTATTATAATTTTATTCCTCATCAAGTTTAATAAGTATAATTAAGTTATCCAATTTTGAGTTTTAATATATACATATACACACATATCATGGGGGAGAGACCTCATGTGGTAATCATGGGAAATCCCACTCATTTGCTCCTACAAGACAGGTGGCGCTTTGTTGGCTTGTATAGAACATGACCTCAATCTTGCAGGCCCCATCATCTCCATGGATTTTTATCATCAATTGGTAAGAATGATAATTGTGTGTCAAGCGAGAGTTCACGTTTGCTTGATGGCCATGGATTTATATATCTGATTAGGTTGATTGTCGATGAAGATACATGATGGGTTCATGATCATACCGTTCAAGCTCTTGAGTTCTTGGTGGCATTGCAATCCTCTTGAGTTATTTGTAAAATATACAAATTGATCCATGCGAATGTGCTTGGAAGAGATGTGATTTAGTGAATAACATCCATGGTCTTAAAAAATAGATCGGGAATATCTCTTTTATAGTCTAGATTGGAGTCCATGTGAATTCCACTGATGTTGCCAGGGAGAAATGCAGCAGAACTCCTCAGATTCAAAAATTCTGCTCCGTTCATGTCTCCGTAATCGGTTACAAATATGATAGCATTTGTTGAATATAAAGCGGTTTGACATAGAAAAAAGAAGAGCTCGTGAAGAGTAAAAAAGATGCGACCTCAGAAGAACAGAACCTAACTGTACAATTTAATCCCCCGTGGGCGTGTGGCACTCTTACATCTAGTTGTGCAGAAATTCAAAAAGGTCCCCCAACTATATAGAGTTTCTCCATTGAGGTTCCAACCATCTTTTTTTTTTTTTTAATATATATACCAAAAATACGCTAATTAACACTTTTGGCTCTTGTTTATTTATTTTTTATTAACATGGATATCCGGTTTAATTTATGCATATCTTGATTAATTTTACGGGTCCTGAAATTAATGACGTCTTTAGTATACCTGAGATTTATGAAACTCAAACTGATAATTTTTAAAGAATAAATTTAAATTCTAACTAGTTGAATTACACATTTCATGATTAATTTTTATTCTTTATCTTGTTTGTTAAGTTTGTCGGGTTTTTAAAATATAATTAATACATAAAAATCTACAAAATATTTTTCTATAAAATATTTGAGGTAAAAATAATTGATGATAAAAATGATAAAACTAGATAACATCTTATTTCATATAAGAAAAAAAAAAAAAAACATGATAACTAAAAGCAATGTATCGCTAATGAATCTCTTAAAAATATATAGTTTATTAATATTAATTCGCGTGGATGAAAACAACGTCGTTTCACACAAACTTTTTCACCAACAGAAATAAATCCCCTCCTGAAAAGGAGCGGTTTTTTCATTTCAATTCAACATCCCTCCAAAATTTCTCTCTCTTCTCTACAGTTTGTACAATTCCCAATTCGATCCAATCAGGCTTTCTTTCTTCAACCTCCGATTAAAAATCCTAATTACTCCGAAATGTCGGCTTCAACGGTGTCAATCACGGCTAATCCAGCGTCGGCACGGCGGAGACCGGTGGTGGTTTCCGACAAGAAATTACCAAGCAACAACATCGAATTAGTAGTTCCGAGTGAACGACGAATCAACGGTGGTGGAGGCGGAGATGACATTGTCACCGCCGCGGCGAGTAGGGATCTAAGCCATCACTCGATTCGAGGAGATGCAGTTCTGGATTGGGCGGCGAAAGATATTGTTCAAGTGAAGAAGACGAGTTTGACAATTTCGCCGCGGAGGGGGAGGAAGGTGGCTGCGACGAAGGCGAAGAGACCGCTGTGGATGACGTTGGTGAGAGCTTTTACTAAGAATTTCGTGTTTTTGCTTGTTTTAGTAGGCTTGGTGCAGTTGGTTAGGAAATTGGCTGTGAAATCAGGGGATATTGATGGTGCTAGTGTGGGGACACAAATGGGGTTACGTGAGTTTGATGGGAGGATAGCGGAAATGGAGTCAATGGTGAAAACTGCGGTGAAAATGATTCAGGTTCAAGTGGAAGTTGTTGACAAGAAGATTGAGAGTGAAGTTGGTGGGTTAAGGAGGGAAATGAGCAGGAAAATTGATGATAAAGGTGTGATCTTGGAGGGAGAGTTGAGGAGGTTAGTGGAGAGAAGCGAAGGGTTGGAAAAGAAAATTGGGGAGTTGAAAGCGGGTGATTGGTTGTCGAAGGAGGATTTTGAGAAGTTCCATGAGCAGTTTAAGAAGGAAAATGATGGGGAATTTGCTGGGAGTGGTGTAGGTTTGGATGACATAATGGCGTATGCGAGGGAGATAGTGCAGAAAGAGATTGATAAGCATGCGGCTGACGGGCTTGGGAGGGTGGATTATGCGCTGGCAACTAGTGGTGGAATGGTTGTGAAGCATTCTGATCCGTATATGGCCGTGAGAGGGGCTAACTGGTTCATGAAGGGTGGAGGGGTTCATCCGAATGCTGATGAGATGCTAAAACCAAGTTTTGGGCAGCCTGGGAAGTGCTTTGCTTTGAAAGGAGGTAGGGGGTTTGTCCAGTTTAAGCTGCGAAGTGCTATTGTTCCTGAAGCTGTTACGCTGGAACACATTGCTAAGGTAATATCTTCATTCCAGTTTGTGTTTGTTTACGTTGCATAGTTAGTCGGTATGATGTATAAGCTGCAAAGATGACTTTTAGTTCGTTTTATTTACTCGGTCGCCATGCAGTGTTATTCAAACTTGCATGATTTCAAATTCAGTAGAAGTGTTAATGTTGCACAAATATTCCAAAAGACATGACCCTAACCTGTGTATCTTTAGAGTTTCAATCCTATAACCTCAAACTTGATGCTGCAACTCCGCTGCAATAGTTAAATAGTTCCCATTCTGGGTGAAAATATTTCTTGGTTGCATAGTTTTTAGTGACTTTGAGCAAGACTGCGGGGTTACAATTACAAGATACGGATGATTAGGTGAAAGATGAGCCTTCTAGAAAGTGAAGATTGGATGACGGATTATTTATAATTTGCTGTTTCAATTAATTTCTTGATCTCAACTAAAGATCTGAGAGGTTGGAGAAAGAAGGGCTACACAGTTGTCAAAACCAATTGAGAATGCATACTATAGAAGCATGATCATGAGCAAGTTATCAAAACAAATTTGGTTAAGGTATCTTCACCCATCCAATTCAACTTCCAATAAAACCATTGTCAACTGTGCTAAACGAAGATCGTTGATGCTCTGGAATGAAACTAAGCTAATTCTCTTCATGCATTTTCTTATTACTGCATCTAAAGATTTCCAATATGATACTCTTGTCACCAAAGTCCAATCCTCGCTCTAGCCACTTTAACCTGTTGAGTTTTTATCTGTGGAAGCTTTCCCATCAGCCTCTTTCCACATTTGATTTTGGGTTTGGGTTCTTACTTTTTTCAATGTTCTGTTTCTGTTAAATTGGATTTTGACCATTCCCCCCCCCCTTTATGGAAATTTGTCTTACACCACTTGGCTGTTTAAATGTGAAACACTTCTCTCACACGGAACACTTAAAAGTCCTGCAATCCTATTCTCCTTATTGTATTCCCATGGGCATCTCAGATTTTGTTAAATTAAAAATTTAGAATTAGAGTTATTAGTTCCTAATCAGTGGTATGATGGTAATGTATTTAAAAACTAATAAGCGTGAGAAAACATAGCATGAAGGAGATGTTTGGAGATTAAGGATTGCATAATGCAGTTATGGCAGTATGGGACCATGGTTGGTGATGGTTGTGGGGATGCTTGTACTTCAAACATGATGATACGTGCTTATTATGGTTATGGTGGTGATAAATCTGTAATAGTTGGCAATTAGCATGTTGTAGAATGTAGTCAAGCTGGTGACTACAGTGCTTTAAACAGCAGTGTAGGTGGTTATACTAATCACAATCAAAGCATATAGAGCTGGCAGTGACAGTGAAGAGGATTCTTATTAAATCCTTTGTCATATGCGAAGGTAGGAGAGGATGGTAACAAACAATAAGACTGCAATGATGGTTTTGAGTCAACTTGTAAAATTTATACACTTTAACCCCAAAACCAATCCCTTGTTGTTTAGAAGAGAAATTTTTGGTTTACTTGCTTAACCTTGTCGGACTTGAGTTATGTCTTCATCCACTTATGCTTTCTTTTGTTGATTTTTAATCTAATCTGGATTTCTATGAGTTCTCGAAATTGAATGATATTGGAAAGAATTCTCTTTTTTATGCTATTGTCTCGTACTTTGTGAAGAACAATCCAAAATATGACAGTGAACAATACTGTGGGAGAACTAATTGCATCTGAGAGGTTTAGATTATGGAACAGACTCGATTTGAGATTGCCAGTGCATGACATGCTTCCTCGCCCCTCCTGAATCCTTTTATATTTTCCTTTTTGAGTGGGGGAATTAGCTTTCCTTAAGAAAGTGCTTTTTTTATTGGATTTAATGTGAAGACTTTTATCTAATTACTCAATTCGTCATGACTTTGTTGCAAAATGCACCAACAATCCAAACACTCTCTTTTTTTATTAGTAGCTGCACTCTTTATGTGTGTTTTTTCTCAATGTATCCTGTGCTCCAACCGACTCTTGTCGTTGTTATGTGGACAGAGTGTGGCTTATGATAGGTCAACTGCTCCTAAGGACTGTCAGGTGTCTGGGTGGATGCAGAACCCCGATCATGATTCAGCAGATGACAAAGAGAAGATGTTTCTTTTAACAGAGTTTACTTATGACCTCGAGAAGAGTAACGCTCAGACCTTCAATGTATTGGACAAAACAGCCTCTGGACTTGTTGACACACTGAGGCTGGACTTCACATCTAACCATGGAAACCCCTCACTCACCTGCATTTATCGCTTGAGGGTACATGGTTACGAACCTGATCGTGCTTCAATGACGGCAATGCAGCCTTGATGCATCTGGTCCCGACCTTGTAACTGTTTATCCTTTTGAAATTCTCTGCTTAGCTTTTTTATCAAACATTTTTTTTTGTAGCTTCCAAGTACCTAGACATGGATAAGTATGTGCTTAGGCTTACTACTCCCTCGTGTTCCATAGGTCTCACTACTTGTGTTCTAGCATTGTCCAGTTCTAAGTTTCTGCTTTTATCTGCGTTGTCAAATTGTTCAGCTTTTTATGAACTGTTGATCAAAAGGGTGAGAACTCAGAAACTAAATTAAGAGATCTTCAAATCGTAAATGGATGTGGATTTTCTTTGAATATCTTGGATAACCCTGTATGCTAGACATTGATGGCATCTTTTCTTTCACTTCTAATCATCTACCTTCCACAGCTTTCGCTCTCGCTCTCTCTCTCTCTCTCTCTCTTCTCTGCTCGTTAATCTGGTACAATAGCTGCTGATGTGAGTTCTCATACTAGCAAGAGGAGGAGGTGAGCCTTTGGGCTTAAATGGCGGGCGCATTCAAATCGCCAGAGTCCAGCTTGTCCTGACTTCTTTTCCATGGCCATTCAGAGAGGAACAGACACATTTAAGCCTTGAATTATCTCTGCCCAAAATTAACATGGCAGAGAAACACCTCCCTCCATGCCCGAGAGTTGAGAAATACTAAAATCTTGTTGTTGATCAAGGCAAGCTAAACAAGTGCAATGGAGTCGATGTGTTTCCATGGGATGCTCGACTTATGCATGTCTTTTTGTCTCAATCGTGTCACTCTCGATAACATTGAACAAAACAAGACTCAAATGCATTATCTTCGATTCACACAAAAACTCATGGAGAACTGCTTCAGAATTTCTGAAGCACGAGAAATAGAAGCCCTAAACATGTTGTCTGTGGGAGCAGGGTCTATCTATGGCCCTTTGCCCCCATTGAAACCAACCATTCTTCCTCTATTCTAGGGATTTGGTGTTTGCATGCTACACCAGAAAACAATAGCTACTGTAAACAAATCTTAGAAACATAAAATCAGTCCCTGGGACCATGGATCTGGGTCTTCACAAGATGCTTTCTAGCTACATATATCTTTCTTATGCTATGATTGGCGGTGTACAATCTTGTATTTAGGCTCCCTCATAAGCAGGGTTTTGGGGTTTGAATTTGACTAATAATTCAAGCAGGATTGGAATTTTAACTCAATCATTACTCAGTGAATAATTCTTAGAGCAATTACCATGTGATGATTCTCTTCTTCTCCTTCTTCCTTGTTTGAGGTAGTTTATTTACGCGGTTGTGACTGCGTTTTAATTACAATGTAATTTGCAGTCGTTTGATAATAAAAAAAAGTGATTTACTGTTCACGAGTCCCACATATTTTTTATTATGTTGGAAACGTAGTTAAAGAAAAGCAAAGAATTCTTGCTTTTCTTGCACTGTACATTGATAAACTGTTCATGTAAACAATGCAAGAAAATTACACTGTTCACTTAAAAAACAACGAACAGTGCAATTTATTTGCACTATTCACGAGTGAATTGCACTGTTCACTTGCATTGTGTGAACTTTTTTTTTTTTTTAGTGTGTTAATTTTTTTAACATTTTTTTTTTAAAAAAACTAGTTTAGAGTGAATTAAATTCACTTGCATTGTGATGTGAACAATATTTTTTTTCCTTGAAAAACTAGTATAGAATGAATTAAATTCACTCACATTGTAATATCAATTTTATACCTGATAATATTTTATCTAATTTTATTACACGCTCAAAAAATTATGAAAATTATAGTTCTTGTTGGATGTATTTCGTACGTGATGAAATTGTAGATGATTTCATAGAATAATAAAAAATATTATATATAAAGTATGATTTGTTTCATGATGTAATAACAATAGTTAAATTCCACAATATTTAAATTAAAAATCATTAATATTAATATATATATTTTTTAAATTATTTTATAACTTTCAATTTTAAAAGCATTCTTAACTAAATATATTAAACTATTTTTTCTTCAACCTCAATTTCAACCACAGTTTTAACCAAACACCTATTTTTTCAAACTAAAAAGTACTTTTTATAAAATAATTTTTTTCAAACTATAACTACAATAACTACCATGATACTAAATACATTCTTTATTTCCTAGGGTTGCTTATCATCATTGTCCTTGTATATCAAGATTTCCATTGTAATTATTTTTGCTTATTATTTTGATTGTCGCACTAGTTGTTTTAAAATCTAATCATTATTTACTTCCTCTTCCTCAATCTTACATTTTTCACTAAGAAATCCAATTCCGATTTTCTCAAAAATAATAGTATAAAAGAATTTTGTTAACTAGTTCCATAAGTTTTTTGAGACTTACGATCTATTTCTTTAACCACACGGTATTCTCAGACTAACTTTTACAACATCAAGATTGAATTTATTTTCGAGAACAATTTTATATAAATTTTATATATATATATATATATATATATATATATATATATATATCTAGGAAAACTTATTAACAATTTTTTTTTTCTCAAGACCTCTTTTACTTTTAAACCTAATTGATTACACAAAAAACAAACCCAATTCAAGTCAAGACTTTTTTTTTTATTTATGAATTTGATATATTGATATTAAAAATAAAATAATTATTTTAATATATTTTTAATTAAAAAACATTTTTTTAAAAAGCATCTCCATGTACAATCTCGCCAAAAGTATTTTTGAAAGACTGTAGTAGGGCTTATAGAAGGGAGAGACTAGCTTAACTGTGTATTTAGAGAAAATTAACTTCATGTAGGCCAAGAGTGACAGGTCCCAAAACTGGGTCCGGGAGAAGAGAAATCCGTGCTGTCTGTAGACTGGCAGTAGTCGACGGCGAAGACCCACTTCCCAACTTTTGAACAGCCGATCTGCCAGGAAACCATAGCACTTTTCTCCCCCACAAAACAGTCACTTTCTTCTATGATGCCCTATGCATGGCTTGTGATTTGCTTTGCAGTCGAGACACGCACACGTGGGGGTCCACTTTCCCATTTCCTTTCTGAGAAAACAAACAACAACAAACCAGCAGAATTCTTCCTTTCTTCTTTCTAAGAAACAAGTGTTTTGAAAGGACATTTAATTAGATCCCATCCCCTTTTGACTGTTTCCTTTTGCGTTTTATTTTCTAGAGAGAACCATGAAACATATTGATCAATGAAAGACGTATAGTTGTGAAACCCTTCACCTAGGCATGAACAGGTACGGGTTAAAGAAACAAATAAAAGAAGGAAAGAACTTGATCCATTGGTCATTTGTCCAGGCTGATTGTTGACCTAGTTCAACTTGTTAATTTTTAAATTAAAGTAATATCATTTTGATGTTTCTTAAACAAAAATATCTGTTACCTAACCTTGAGTTGTTGAATAATTAATTTGTTTGAATACATTACACGAACGATCTGGTTAAAATCTAATTTAGAGCTTAAAATAGGTTTGAGAATGCCCTGATATTTTAATCAAGAAAAGAAGACACCCCAAGTGCACGTACATCAATCATAGAAACAAAGAGAAACCTTTTGTTAACTTCAATACTTGCTTACCACAGATAGATAATAGTCCTTCCTCAGTTCTAGAGCAGGATATACAGGTTCTTTTGAGTATTTCTTTTCTTTTCTTGGCTACTTGCCTTTTCTTTTGCAGCTCGGTTTTCCATGTGTTTTGATTGGCAGGGATGTGTTTGCTTGGAAAGTTGACTTTTTCGAGGAAACCCCATTTGGGCTGTCAGCTTTCTGTTGTAGCTCTTATTTATGTCTTTGATTCTCTCTTTCCATGGATGTGATAGTCCTGTCATCTTTGTTTTCTGGTAAATGGAATTCATGGCTTTAACAGAATGTTTGCTTCTGTAGTTGGGCCTGATTGTGTTTTGGATCATCTGGCATTGCTGAATGTTGAATGTTTCTTGGTTGAAAATATGGACATGATCAGAATTTTTGGATCCGCACTTTTTTGTTATTATTCTTTAATGCTAAGTTCATTGATTGGCACGGTTGATTGTTGATGGATTGATGTTCTTGACTCTGTTTTACGGCCTATTGATTTGTTACCTTGTTTAACCATGACATGATTTTTATGTCCCTGTCACTCCTATCTCTCCTCCCCTTCTTTGTTTTTTCCCCAATATTCTTATGGGATTTCTGATTCATGGACTCTGATGCAATTACTATATTTTTGAAGGTTTTTGATGAAAATAGAGCAGTTTCAGACATGACACTAGAGAATCAAGACCAGAACAAGAAGGTAAATCTAGGTTTATTTGTTCTTTTAATCCTTGCCTTTTGCTGCTACTTTATTTCTGCTGTTTTTTCAATCTTTCTGTGATTCATAAGAATTGAATAGGTGACCATGCTCTTTGTTTTGAGAGATTTACATAATTCACCACAGGCTATTGCATTTACTACAGTTTTTTTTATCACTTAGAATACATTATTTGTTCAATCTTTCTCTGGTCTACAGTTATTTTTGCTGCGTTTTGCAGTCTTTTCTGCGAAAACTTCTCTTGCAGAAGGAGGTAAGAGGGAGGAAGGCAGAGGAAGTTTCGTTTGATTCATCTGGTATGTAAATGAATCACTTGCGATCAGTGTTCCTCTCTTGATGTGTTAAGGAATCTCTCTTTTTCAGTTTTTTTGGAAATGGAAGATTCCTAGAGATATAATTTTCTTCTCGTTAAGAAGATTCCATTCCATTTTCTTTCTTCCACGATTCAGATCATTTTCTCCTATTCTTATTTTTGTTTTTTGACTCCCATGGCAAGTCAAAAAACGAGTCCAAAATGTAAAGATGAAGGGTTGGGAAGGCATAGTTAAGAAAAGTTAAAGGTTGACAGTGACAAGAGCGTCATTGCAACTTGCTCCAAAATTGAGAACATATTCATTTTGGACTTGATCTAATGGAAGAAAGGAAGCAAGAGTGGTATATCTTTCTCTGTCTAAATCACCCCAGGTGGATGGTCTCTCCTATCCTTCCTTTTCTTTCTTTTTTAGGAACTTTTTAACTTTGAGATGAGTGGGTGTACTTTGAGAAATGCTTGGATTTCTCTGCAACCACTGATATACCTTTCAAAGCAAGTTTTTCTTGCACAAATCGCCTTTTGTCCTCAATTTCCGATTACAATTTTGAAGTTTTTGCATTGTTTCTCATTAGAAATTCCATCTTCCTCTTTCCAATTGCAGAAGCACTTTCAGATCCATCACTCAAGTCTCTCTTTTCTCACCAATTAAGCTCTCCAATGCCAAACAGTCAAGTCCAGTCATTTAGGTAAGCAAAAGATCCTAGTTTCGATATATATATATTTTTTTTATCTCAATGTGTCTGCTTATATGAATAATCTAATAGTTTCTGGTCGAAAACTTCTCCCTTCATAGAGTTTTCGTAGCAACATGGAACGTCGGAGGGAAATCTCCTCACAGTGGCCTAAACCTCGATGATTTTCTTCAGGTTCAAGATGAATCAGATATATATGTCTTAGGGTATGCTTTCTCCCCCTTCTCCTGCTGTTTCTTTGTATTTTAGATTTTATGATAATTGAAAAAAATATTAAATTCTTCAAGTGAAATAAGGTATGTTGATTTGCTCTTCATTTTGTTTCCTTTTTGGATTGCCAGTTTTCAGGAAATTGTTCCATTGAACGCTGGAAATGTGCTTGTGGCAGAAGACAGCGAGCCTGCCGCAAAATGGCTGGCTTTAATTAATCAATCACTGAATAGATCATACAGTGTGGCTTCAAGAGGATCAAAATCACTCCTTTGCAGCTCACTTCTCTTCCAAAAGCCTTCTCTTAAAAAGGTCTGCAAGTCTTTCAGGACTGAGAGTCGACGGAGGCTGAAGACTTGCAACTGCTCTCCCATATTGGAAAGGAAGTTTAGCAGGGATTGCTGTGTTTGGCCCCCATCAACAAATATGACCGAGGATTACTGTTCCTCGGAAGAGGATGAAGATGGACTTGGCAATTATGTATCTTTAGAAATTTCCACTCCAGCTAGTGCCAACCAGATGAAGTACAGCCTTATAACAGGGAAACAAATGGTCGGAATATTTGTTACTGTTTGGGCCAGGAAGGAGCTTGTGCAGTATGTAAGCCATTTGAGAATCTCTAACGTTGGCCGTGGGATCTTAGGCTGTCTTGGGAACAAGGTAATTTAAGACATAGACATGCATTGTTTATGAACATAAGCTGTCCATGGTTCATGGTTGAAAATCAAGATAGAATCATAGACCTTCCTCATTTGAAATCATGGTTAATTCTCTGGTTGCAGGGGTGTATATCTGTTAGCATGTCTTTCCATCAGACAAGCTTCTGCTTTGTTTGCAGTCACTTGGCGTCGGGAGAGAGAGAAGGAGATGAACTTAGGAGAAATTTGGATGTCATAGAGATAATTAAGAACACACAATTTTCAAGGATATGCAAATCTCCATGTAGTCGGATACCCGAGAAAATCATGGAACATGAGTAAGCATCTCTGAAATCATTGAACAATTAATAGTCTAATCCTGTCGTTGAAAAATCTTTCTTAATTGAATCCCTTGATTCTCTACTCATCTATGTTCTCTTTAATCTGTTTCGATGGCCCTAGTCGGGTCATATGGTTAGGGGACTTGAATTACAGGATAGATTTGAGCTACTCCGAGACTCGAAGGCTTCTGGAGCAGTATAAGTGGGACACACTTCTTGACAAAGATCAGGTACCTTCCTTTACGTTGAATACTAATAGAATAACTTTGGAAGGAGTTGTACGCAATGTGAAAATGGCATCAAATATTTTGTTCTCTACAGATCTGAAGAACAAATCTTTTCCTTATCTTTTTGTGCGAATCTTTATCTAGGGTTAGATTAAAAAAAAAAAAAAAAACCGGAAATCATCTGGGTGGAATACAAGAATGTTATGGTATATGGAGCTTAAGACGTGTTCATTGTTATTCAACACAGACGAGGAATGTTTGTTACTGTATGCAACATCAGCATCTTGTACTAACAGCCACAGTATTTACTCTCTCCAGAGGTGTGTTTAGCTTTAATTCCTCTCTTTTTGCCGCATGCTCCAACTGAATTCGATCGGTCCATGTTCTGGCAGCTGAAAATTCAGAGGGAAGCAGGGCGAGTGTTCAGAGGATGGAAAGAGGGAAAGATCTACTTCGCACCAACGTACAAATACTCCTGTAACTCAGACATTTACGCTGGAGAGACCATCGAAACACAAAAGAAAAGAAGAACTCCAGCATGGTATACACAGAAAAAACCTACACCTATCTTACTGAAATGAAAAACATTTACAGACAAGTTGAATAGTTAAACAAAATTGCAGGTGTGATAGAATACTTTGGTATGGAGATGGGATTCGTCAACTATCTTACGTCCGTGGAGAGTCCAGGTTTTCCGACCACCGGCCGGTATGCGCAACATTCATGGTAGGCGTACAAGTTACTAATAATGATGGATTAACAAAGGCATCATCAGGCTCTAACATGAGAGTTGCAAGTGAAGAGTACTTGCCTCTAACAAGAAGATAACATGCGAGTTCGTGTACACTGTTTGATGATTGTTTTGATTCATAATGGTGAGTTCTCCAACAGGTCTAACTCCTTTTGCTTTCATCACGAGCTCTCCATACTATGTTGTCTAACGACAGGTTACCGATAAACAGACTGTAGCTGCTAGAAGACAGAAGAGGCAGCTCAATTTTGCCATTTATATCGAAATATTTAGATGGAAAGCATGGTATTCTTGCAGTAAAATGTTGTGGCTGGGAAGCTGTGCAGAGAGTCTGTTTGTCTAAGCGGGCGTGTTTGCGTTTCTTCTAAACGTACTGATACAATCGTTTGGTAATTAATAAAATGTTATTTACTATTTATGGGACCTATCATAATTTGTGTTTAAAACACAGCTGCAATGAAAGCAGCTCGAAGCTGCTTCTCCTCTTCTCCACACAGCTGGAGTCGTGAGGCGATGATGCTCGTTTGGCTAGTTGGGCTACTGAGATCTGTTGTGAGGGAAAGCAACAGTCATGCCATTTTTCTATCTCTCTAGCTTCTTCTCTCATCCCCTTTTTTTTTTATAGGCCTAAACCTTGAAAGATATTCCATCCTTATCTTCTTGGGATGGTGATCATGTGTGAAGATAATTACTGTTTTAAATTTACTCCGTATTTTGTGTGATGAGAACACCAACAGTCATGCCATTGTTAGACTGTTGGTGATGGGTTTCGTTAATGCTAAGGGTGCATCGTGGGGGTAAAAGGAGTTTAACCAATTATGGGATTTGTGGTAAACAATCCGACCTATGATGTGACTTGGTTTTGGTGAGATTGGTGAGGGGATTGGATATGATCGATACTATTTTGGTGAATTTCTCATGCAGGTTTTCCTCGACTTCAAAGGAAAGGAGAATGAATAGTTAATTTGAATGGTGTCGTTTTAGGCCAAAATTATTATCTTTAATTTGCCCCTTGAAATTCTGATGTCTTATAATCAAGTCATTATCTTTGAAAATCTCTCTCTATTTTTTTTTTAATTTCTCTTATGAATCTATGTAATTGGACCCTTGAATTTTTGTGTTATTTACAAAATAATCTTTGGTTTCAAAAAATATTATATATAAAATATTATTTATTTCATGATGTAGTAGCAGTAGTTACTTCTACAATATTTAAATTAAAAATCATTAATATTAATATATATCTTTTTAAATTATTTTATAATCTCAATTTGAAAAGTATTCTTAATCAAACACATTAAACTATTTTTTTTATTTAACTTCAATTTCAACTACAGTTTTAATCAAACATATATAAATATCAACCCAACCTCAATCAAAAATACTTTTTATAAAATAATTTTTTTCAAACTATAACCATAAAAATTATCACAATACTAAATATACTCAAACTGAGTCTTCTGCGACTGGTGAGGTGTGAGAAGCTTTTCCTTGCTGACATGATTCTTTAAGAACTATTCTAAAATCATCATAAATCTCCTAGATAGGAAGCGTATTCTACTATAGTTTTTTCGGGAGCAAATTTTTTGTTAAAGAATGCCAAGTTTGCTTTGGAAATGACTTATGTTTTATGCTTATGGAGGAAAGCTTTTTTAAAAAAAAATGTTCTGTGAGGGATGAGATGAAGATAGGAGATTTAAACATAGTTATTAGTCGATACTGTACAAGATCTGGATATATACACACACACACCAAGTTAATTTATAGGTCGGCAGGTTAATCTCGGTCTATCATATCATAAAATAATGTTATTTTAAAATTAAAAAAATAAAAATAATATTATTTTAAATTTTAAAAATTAAAAAAATACTATCGCAAACGAAAATAAAACAATACCTTGGAGTTCACCTGGTGGATGTCATCCGAATTGACTCCCGAATCACTCAGATTTGACAACATTAACTTTTGTAAACCTTGCTTGGGCTAGGCTATGGGTCAAGAAGCTATCGAATCTATTATCGGCCGGTCCATGATAGCTATAGGAACTTGGGAGTTATGACTCTTAAATTTTAAAGCATCAGAAGTGAACCACCGTTCTTCAAGCTTTTACGTTCAATCTGGCCACCATGTTTCCTCTTAATTTGCTGCCCCTACCAAGTCATTGTTCTGCTGATGATTTCACTCTTAAATCTGGATTCCATTGGAGAATTTAAGAGAGTAGATAGAGGAGGTATATATATATATATATATATATATATATATATATATATATATATATATATTAATGATGTGAATTAAATGAACTATATAGATTGCATTATCATGTACTTTTCTGACGACATGTCCCGTATAAAACTTTATCATAAAAGTGAGGTGGTGAGATGAGCATGGCTCTGAACCTGTGAGCCTGTATACTTGAAAAAACCAGCCCAAGTCAGGCTCTGTACTGTAAATTAGCTCAGCCTGATCCTAGCTAGATCAGCCTATAGCTAAGGAACCATTTGGAAACCATGTAAATTGTATTTTTAAAAAATTTAAATTTTATTTTTAAAAAAAAGTAATATAATTTATATTTTTTAAATTATTTTGATGTGCTAATATCAAAAATAATTTTTTTAAAAATAAAAAAATTATTAATATACATTTCAAGTAAAAAAATTATTTAAAAACAACCATTATCTCAAAACAACAGTAAGTTTGCCTTCCATGCGCAATAAATATTAATAAAAGGAGAAGGAGATGAAAACGGAGATTGCAAAGCCATGCTGTAGTCAATGTGATTAGCCCTTCTCCGCACATATACGAGTCCCATGCAAGAATTCAATCATTCATGTGCTCCGGTAAGAATTCCAGCCTCAAAAACTGTTTGGTTTTGTGAGTCAACTGAGTCCGGTTTTAGTGATTTGAACCGACTCACATGACTGCCAATTAAAAAATCATGAGTTCAATAGCTACGTAACACTATTTTTTCATCAAGTGAATGCTGCCTTTCTTAGCAAGTTCCAAACACAAAATAAATATATTTCTTCAAATCCCACAAACAAACGCCACCTTCCCATGCCTCTAATAATTGTAACGCGTTTTCCCTCTCTATTTAAAGCCCGTGTATGCTATGCCTTTCTCTTCACATGCAAACACTTAATTTGTAGAAATTAAGTCAAGATGCAACACCCACCATTCTTGCTTCTCTTCTTTGCCTTTCTTTCCATCCTTTCACCTTTGTTAATCTCCTCTCAATCTCCACCACCACCACCGGTAGCACCACCACCGGCACCACCACAATCGCCTTCCGATGCATGCAAATCCACCCTCTATCCTAAGCTTTGTCGTTCAATCTTAAAAACATTCCCTTCATCTTCTTCGAACCCTTATGAGTACAGCAAGTTTTCAGTCAAACAATGCCATAAACAAGCAAAAAGATTGTCTAAAGTTATAAACTATCACTTAACGCACAAAAACCAACGTTCCAAGATGACCCATGAAGAGTTTGGTGCTTTACAAGATTGCCATGAGCTCATGGAACTCAACGTGGACTACTTTGAGACCATATCTAGCGAGTTGAAATCAGCCGAGTCAATGAATGATGTGTTGGTTGAGAGAGTCAAGAGTTTGCTCAGTGGGGTAGTGACCAACCAACAATCTTGCTACGACGGGTTGGTTCAGTCCAAGAGCAGCATTGCCACTGCTCTGTCTCTGCCTCTCTCTAATGGCACTCATTTGTACAGTGTGTCTCTAGCTTTGGTCACACATTCACTGGAGAAGAATCTGAAGAAGAACAAGGGAAGAAAAGGGTCCCATCATCATGGAATCTTGACGAAGGGGGTTCGTGAACCACTGGAAACTCTCATCAAGGTATCGTGAAATTCAATTTCTTCTCTCTCCAAAGTTCAATGCTTCCTCTTGCTAGCAACTGTTTATGATCGATTTATATATGTGATTATTTTGTAAACAAGGGTACTGGCCTATACGGGTCAGGTCTAACTCTATGAAATCTCGCTTAGACCTAAGCTTAGCCTAGGCTATTAACAAAAGGAAGAAAACAAGAAGAAGAAGAAACACTTAGCTTAGGCCATGGAGCCTCACAGCTTTCTAGATTGAGCTATTATAAACTAGAACATTAAGCTAGTGATTTAGGAGAAAAATGAATGCATACGCAAACCAAGGAATACAGTCTACACGGTGGCTCAGATGGCCGCTCTTGGTGAAGGCAAACATTAATTAAAAGTATTCCTAAACTTGAGCAGATCCTAACAAAGTGTGACTCGATAGAACTGAGTAGAAGAATAGGCCAGCCACATCCCCATGTGGGGCCTAATAGCATGTTTGTAGGTAGTTGTTTCTTAAATTATTTTTTTTATTTAAGAATATATTAAAATAATACATTTTTTATTTTTTAAAATTTATTTTTGATATCTGAAAAACATAAAAAATTAATTTAAAACAAAAAAAAAAAATTTTAAAAAAATACTAGCTTTAAAATGAAGTATATACTCGGTCAAATAAGTTATTGTCTATACTAGTAAAATGACCAGTACACTTGGAAGACTAGCCAGTAGCCACTTTACGGTAGTCAACGCCCAGCAAATTGGCCTTGCAATACAACTGTTTGTGAAGGACCAAATTGCTAAACCCAACAATTTTTGTAGCCAGTATTAAAATCAAAATTGAGTCCATATGGCAGGGGATGTCTACGTGTAATTTTGACTCACCTTTTGAAATTTAAATTATGGCAACTCATGATCTAGCTACTACTTACTCCAAGCTTAGATACTTTTTTTTATATTTGTGTTTGTGTACATTTAAAAAGTCTATTTTGTAAATAAAAAATATTATAGTATTTTTTAAAAATGCATGTTTGTTAAATATGGTTACGATTGTTTTTTAAAGTGTTTTTTACTTAGAAATGTATCAAAATAATATATTTTTTTTAAAAATTATTTTTGATATCAACACGTCAAAATGATATAAAATACCAAAAAAATATTAATTTAAAGCAAAGAAAAAAAATAAAATAAAAAATTACTTTTTTTTAAAAGCGTTTTTGAAATACAAAAACAAATAGGGATGGCCGCTGAAATCCTTTTATAATAAAATAAAAAATAAAAATCCCCATTTAACAGCATTTCTGATTTCTTTAAACCTCGCAAGAGTACCAAATCACAAGTGGTATTAGAGGGCATCTAGTTCTGGCTAAAAGAAATAATTTATAAATAATATTGTGAAAATAATTACTGTGAATATATATAGCAGACAGAATCTGATGCTAGAGGATGTAATGGATGTCTTATTGTTGTCTTTAACAATAAATTACAATTAACTACAAATTATAATTAATAACAAATAAAATAAAATTTCTTAGAGACAAATAAAATAAAATTTCTTAGAGACAAATAAAAGAGCTTGGAAAATAATCGTAGTGTCGGTGTGCCATGCACGATGCTTGGGAGAAATTAAAAGGTTTCCTTCACATGTTTAGTCAACTATTTTAGTCAAACTATTTTAGAGAACAAGCACGCTACTGCCAGAGGATGTCACGTGTTTGTGTATCTAAATGCATCTTTGAATTTTCTTAAAGTCAACTCTTTAAGCAATTATTAAATTATGGGAGATCCGTTTATAAATTATAATCAATAGCGTAGAATTAATTATATATACTCCCTCGTTATTTTGAATCCGTGGGCCTTCTTTTTTATTATCACTTCGGGTTTCAGCCCAGGAAAAAAAAAAGGCCAAAATATTTTGAGGGTGAAATTAAAAACAAATAATAATAAAGGTGCGAGATTGATTTTTTCCAAATAATCTGGAGGGTTTTCTTCTCTCTAGATTTTGTTCTTGCTTCATGTTTGATAAGAGATTTAGTATCAATGTATAGACTTATAATGGGCTCTCAATAATTTATATGGTTCGGCCGAAAAGGACAAAAATAAAAGAAGGCCTTGGATTGGAAACTAATTAATTATGTTTCTGATTTTAATTACTTGTATAGATGAAGAAACTGATGAACCCATGATTTGCAGGCTTTGAAGAAGACAGCATCCTGCCATAAATCAAGCAATTGCCACAGGGGAGAACGCATCCTTTCTGACGATGCTGACGACGGGATTCTTGTAAATGATTCAGTGATTGTTGGCCCTTATGGTGATGACAACTTTACAACCATTACAGATGCCATTGCTTTTGCTCCAAACAGTTCAAAACCTGAAGATGGCTACTTTGTAATATTTGTTAGAGAAGGGATTTATGAGGAGTATGCTGTTGTTCCCAAAAATAAGAAGAACATAATGATGATTGGAGAAGGGATTAATCGGACCGTCATCACGGGAAACCATAGTGTAATGGATGGCTGGACAACCTTTAATTCTTCGACTTTTGGTAAGAGACAGAGACCAAAGATCATGTGGAAAAGACAAAATACACTCTCGTCTCTTGTATATCTTTGTCTTGAAACATTAACATCTCAATTTATGTTTATTGAAGACTGAATTTCCACTGATGTTTAAAGTCCTGACGAGTTTTGATTTTATGCTGCAGCTGTTTCCGGGGAACGATTTGTGGGAGTATACATTACGTTCAGGAACACGGCAGGTCCTCAGAAGCACCAAGCAGTAGCTCTGAGGAACAATGCTGATCTCTCCACTTTTTACCGGTGCAGCTTTGAAGGCTATCAGGATACTCTTTATGTGCATTCCTTGAGGCAATTCTACAGGGAATGTGATATATATGGAACTGTAGATTTCATTTTCGGAAATGCTGCTGCTGTCTTCCAGAACTGCAATTTATACGCTCGTAAGCCATTGCTTAACCAGAAGAACGCCTTCACTGCGCAAGGTCGTACTGATCCAAACCAAAATACTGGGATCTCCATTCAAAATTGCACAATTGAGGCTGCACCTGATTTGGCTATGGACAAGAACTCGACGGGCAGTAGCTCCACTAGGAACTTTTTGGGGCGACCTTGGAAGGTGTACTCTAGAACTGTGATCATGCAATCGTATATCGGAGAGCTGATTCAGCCAGCTGGATGGCTAGAATGGAATGGAACTGTTGGATTAGACACTATTTACTATGGTGAGTTTCAGAATCACGGGCCTGGTGCAAACACTAGCAGGAGAGTGAAATGGCCTGGTTATAATCTTATGAATGCTACGCAAGCTGCGAATTTTACTGTCTACAATTTAACGACGGGGGATACTTGGTTGCCTTACACTGACATACCCTTCTCTGGAGGACTACTTTGATTATAAATAGGGACCTTATTGCTTCACAATATTTTTCATTCTTCTCAAGTCGACACTTCCTGGATTTCTTGTAATTCAGTAACAAGACAGATTGTAAGGACTGTCTGATCAAATTAATAAAATACATGGTATTTAGCAGTAACTTATGTAGCCAAGAAATTTCATTGTTTGAGATCGTAGTCCTGTTTCAAACTTAACTTACAATCAATCAATCTTGTAAGGTAGAAAGTATTGAAAAAAAATGGTATAGGAAAACAACATAAAGGGAACAGAAACATGAGAGGAACACAGAAAGGTAAATGTTCTCTGCGATATGCATGTATCACAGTCAGAGACCAGGTTTGTAGCTAATACCAGTGCCTTTGAGCCACTCTTCTCCCTGGATGAATGCCTTCACTGTAAATTTACTAGCTAGTTTATTGGTGATGGTTTTCAAGCCCTTCCATTTAACCCTGTTCTTTGTTGAGGCACCAGGCCCGAAATTCTCAAATTCAGCGTAGAATATGGTAGGAGGTGCTGTATCTCCTATCCATGGCAACCATCCAGCAGGGTCGATCAAGCTCCCCATCATCGAACGCATGAATACAGTTGTGGAGTAATTCTTCCAAGGTCGGCCAAGGTAAGTCTTGACAGAACTCAAGTCGCCGTAAGGCAAGATGGTACAGTTCTGAATTGAAATTCCAGTATTTTGATTGGGGTCAATCCTGCCTTGTGCAGTGATGGTGTTCTGTTGGCCTTCCATGGGTTTCCTGGGTCGTATGTTGCTGTTTTGAATGACAACAGCTGAGTTTCCAAAGATGAAATCAACTGTTCCATAAATGTTGCATTGACGGTAGAATTGCCGATTCGCATGTGTGTAGAGAGTGTCCTGAAAAGCATCCATGCTGCATCTGTAAAAGGCCGACATATCAGCATTTGACATCAAGGCCACTGCTTGATGCTTGATTGCACCGGCTGTGTTACGGAACCCCATATCTCTAGCAATGAATCCCTTCCCAAACACAGCTGCAGAAAAAGGAAAATGATTGTCAGCCATTTAGCTAATTCTAACCTCTATCTCCATACCTAAATTTTGGTTAGCACGCAACCATATAGGAGGATTAGTCCTGAGTGGGACAAGAATAAGGACTTACCAAATGTTGCAGTTGAGAATGTAGGAGTTCCGTCGACAACGTTCAGGCTTGCAGATACAATTGTTGCATTCATTCCATCACCGATCATCATGACATTCCATTGATTCTTCTCGATACGAACATTTTCGAAATAAATCCCTTTCTTCACATAGATCACATACCTCTTCTTGCTTTTTCCGGGAACATCTTTGAGGGCATCAGTGATTCTTTTGTACTTTCCAGACCCATCTTGAGCCACGATAGCATCAGCCTTTTTCAAATCAGAACTTTGAAGCAGTTTACGAGCTTCTGGATGCAGCCACCTGGGCATCTCTTGGTCTTCGTAATTCAATAAGCGCCTATGGATGTTCAGTGCTGAGCTTGCAACCTTGGAAATCCAAGTGATGATTGCCAGGCTATTGCTAGTCATTTCACTTGAACTCTTGAGATAATCATTAGCAGTAGCCTTTAAATTTGTCTCCGAAAGGCCATCGATGCATGTTTGATAGCAAGTGCCAGAAGTACTCAGCCAAGTTCTTAGATCATCCACAGTATCAATCACACTGACACCCTGACCTGCTTCCAAGGAGTTATCAAGATGGTCCAATGCCAAACTCAAAAGCTCTTGGCAATTTTCCAAGGCTGTAATTGTCATATTATCCTTGACGCCATTGTAAAGCGCCCCTCCATCCTTGGAGAAATACTGGGAGGCTTTTGACAATTCATTCCTGGCCACTTGGATTGCCAATTTGAAAAGCTCCTCGGGTTGGAGCTGGTCTGGCTTAGCCACAGGAGCAAGGTTATTGTAGCAAGAATCCTTATACAATGTGACATCACAAACAGCTTTGACTGATGTAGAGAGTGACTTATCAGCTCCACCCTCCTTTGAGTTTCCACCAGAAGCACGAGTCCCCACCACAGCAGCAGCAACAATGGCAACAAGAAGTATTGAAGAAAGGCTTATGATGGTGATTCTTTTGCGGGTTCTTCGACGAGCCTCGAGCCGTGCTTGCTCGGCCTCGTCGAGTTTGCCATAGGCTTTAAGAGAAGACATGTTAATTTAGCACCCTTTGTTGTTGCTGTTGTGTTGTTTATGATGCAAGGAATGGTGGGTGGGAGAGGCTTTTATATGTTTGCTAAAATGGTAGCATCGTTGTACGTGCAAGGCACTAGGAGAAGGCAAAGAATTTTTGCGAAGTTGAAATGTTGGGAGTGCTTCTCATGTTGAACCATAACAAGCTATGCCCATAATGTTTTCTGGTGCAGTTGTCACCGAAAACGAGGCTGCATAATGCAACGGCAACGCTTCTTGTTCTCCTTGACATTGCTCAAACATTATAGATCAGCCATGGTGTGCTTTAAAATTTTTTGAAAAAAACTCATAATTTTAAACAATGATGCTGACATTGTTAAGGTGATTTACCTTTGTTAATCGCCAACCTAATTGTATCAATGAATAATTTAAGAAAAATCGACATGTATAAAAACGTTTGAATCATTCCTTTCCATATTTTATAAATGTATCATTTTGAGTTTTGAGTACCGATAATTTGAATATAACCAAAAAAATTATTCTAAATCTAATTTTTTAATGTATCAATTTCATCACAGATCAAAATAAAAATAAATATTGATCGAGTAAATAAATTTTTATATAGTAGTGTTTAGTCGGCATCTTAGAATATAAAATAAAGATATAGTTAAGACAAATAATATATTTCTTCTTATATTTTATATTTTGAAAATATATAAGATTGTCAAAGAATCAATTCAACTCAGAAGCTTAAACTGTTAAGTGAAATTTCAGGATATTATCTATATTATTTTTTAACTTATTTTTTCAAGTGAAATGCTTTTTGAATAGATTGAATTGGTTCTCCCAATAGATTTATTTTATTTTTTCTTTAAAAGAGTATGTATTAGTTTTTTTCTATAAAAGAAAAGAAAAGGAAAGAAAAGGGGATAGCTAAATGTTAGCCTGAAAACAAAGAGAAAGCAGCCCACGAGTACCTGACCTTCCATGCATATAAGGCCCCTTTCATCTCAAGTGACCCAGTTCATAGGAACAGGCCATAACCTATTTTATTTTTTTTTAATTGGGATTTGATTTTTCATACATTTAATTAATTGGATGAAAGCCTACTGAGCTTCGGATAAACAAAATAATGCTTGATATTTTCTCATCCTTCCAAGCTGACAATACTCAGCCAAGCATAGTTGTTGACCTTATCATCTAGGCCCTAGCTTTGCAGCCATTATCACTCTCAAAATGAACTACGTAAAGAAACAAAAATCATATTATCCCCCTCAATTCTATAGGTTTGTGGAAGATATTTTAAAATGTTTTTTTAATAATGTTATTTTATTATAACCATGGTATCGTTCGTGGGATTATAATATGAATTTCGAGGCAGAGGATTTTTATCGTCAATTGTAGCAAAGTGTTGGGGATAGCGTTGTTAAGTATGGCTTTACTTGGGTTAGATTTAAAAAAAAAAAAAAGGTGAAAATTGATCGGTTAAATTTAGATAATTCAATAAATTAATCTATTCGGTGAAAACCCATTTTTTTGGTATCTTGTATTTTACCTTTTCTATTTACATCTTGTTTTATTCCCAAAATTTTAGACCAGTTTGTTATTTATTTATTTTTCCTAGAAGCCTTTTTGGGAGAATAATTGTAATTGATTTTTAAAATATTTTTCATGTTAAAATGCATTAAAAATAATATTTTTTTAATTTAAAAAAAATTATTTTTGAGATCAACGCATCAAAAAGATGCAAAACATAAAAAAAATTATTTTTTAATAAAAAAAATTAATTTTTTATGAAATTTCCAAACGGTGTCTAATTAAGCCGCATCGTTTATTTTTATCAACTCATTTAAAAATCCTTGTATTATTAATTCAATCTATTAAATATCTCTGTTTAAGATCCCATCCAACCGAATTAAAAAAATGAAACAGGTATGACATTAATAAAAATAAAGTTTACAGTAATAAATAATTAACGTGGTGAGAATGAGTATTCCATTAGACACGGGATAAACTCTTAATTTTAAGAAAACTATACTTGATTAATTGGAATGGATAGTACAATACTTAATTAACTGAATCAATAACAAATTATTATTTCCACGCTAAATCCCAAAGTTATAGTAAATGCAAACTTTATGCACTTTCAAAAAGCAATAAAGGAATGATTCCAGATTAAAATCATTAAACCCTATTTGATCCATGACCAAGTTAAGAATTCAAGTAAATGATTTAATGACTTGATTTGAGTTGATTAAAACAATGTTATTTAAATATTAGTTAAAATTACAATAATATTATTTGAATTTTTTTAAAAAATAAACTTTACGGTGGAATTCTTTCAATTCTAGAATTTATTATTATTATTATTATTATTATATCCAAGTGAAGTCCCGCGGCAACACTTATCCAAAAGGAATCGAGAGGGCGAGGCAGATCTAAAAACACAGCGTTTCAAGAACTACGGGTGGCATCCATATAATGCATCCACATGGGAAGAACTGAGGAAGAGGCAAGAAGGAACGATCAAGTTAAAAGTCCCAATCACTATCATGAACCTGGCTTGAATTACGAGAGTTTTAATCCCCATGTCCTCTAGTGCCAAACTATCATCATGTCCTCTAGCAATTCTTGCAAGGGGTGATAAGTTATTGCTTTAATTATAGGAGCTTCACCCTCCTCTTTTTTTTTTTTTTTTTTTTCCTTTTCTTTTATTAAAATAAGTGTTCGAGCAGCTTGAATGTACCTCGATTAATCCTACAAACTCTAAAGTTACCGATTATATAAACCTTTAATGAATTCTAGGGTTTGTTAGATTCGAATTGATAATCTTTAGAAAGCAAATCTAAAACCTGACTAGTTCACCTACATTCCTTATAATTACTCTTTTTTCTTTTCTACATGCCCTGTCTCTATATTTTTTCTTTCCTTCTCCCTTTAATCTATTTCAATTCTATACTGTTGTGATAGAATTATATATATATAAAAAGGCTCACACATAATTTAATTTTTAACTTAGGTTAAGTGAAGAGATATTTTTTTATTATATTTAAAGCTATTTTTATCCGAGAATATAAACCAGTGCTTTGTTTGTTTTGCATTACAAAAAACTTTTGAAAAAATTTAAAATTATTTATTTTATTTAAAATTAATACTTTTTTTAGTGTTTTTAAATTATTTTGATGTATTAATATTAACAATAATTTTTAAAAATTAAAAAATATATATATTTTTTAATATATTTTTAAATAAAATTATTTTAAAAAACAATTACATCAGACACAAAATTTTGCCAGGGAACGGATAAAGGAAGGAAGAAGGGGTTAGCTGCCACGTGATTGAATCATTTGATTCGAGGAGCGGACATGTCCCCCACCATTCTTAAGACAAGGTGGGACTCCCTGGAGGTAATACGTGTCAAGTTCTGAGAGGGACTTTTAGGTGAATTTTTTACAAGGAGGCAGTTGCTTGCGCCATCTGCGTGGCGGCTGCTGCTGTTTCCTTCTTCTTCTTTTTTTAAGAAAAAAGGGTTTTGATTTTTACTGTTGAGTAGAAATAATGACATCGACGGCAGTTTCTGTGGTCGTTGGATGAGAGGTCATATTTTTCCCGATCTTTACGGTGACCGGCTTTGCCTATGCCACACTTGCTGTTTTACTTGAATATCAGTAGATATTCTGTGGTCGTTGGTGAATACTCATTTTTTTCTTCATCTTTACTATGACCAGCTTTGCTTATGCCATTCTTGATGTTTTGTTGGAGTTTTTTATTTATAAATATATTAAAATAATATTTTTATTTTTTAAAATTTATTTTTTATATTAGAACAGAACACTAAAACAACCTAATAATATAAAAAATAAATAATATAAAACAAAGAAAAAAATAAAAAAAAATAAAAATACTTTTAAAAAACAAAAACAAATAGGCTCACAACCTTAGAATCAAAATTAATAAACTAATCACCTCAAGTTGAGTGAGTTAACTTAATTATTTTAAATTAAAAATAAAAATAAAAATAAAAAATATATTTTTTAAATTAAATCAAGTTGTAACTATGTTAAAAAGTTAATTGAGTATAAAATAATTAAGTATTGCTCAAATTAATTTAAAACCTAATATAAACTAAGTATATAATCGTGTTAGGTTGAGTCGCTTGTCAGACCAGATTTATTAGAGTGTATTTTATTTTGTGATTAAAGTTGAGGTTGAGATTAAACACAATCCAATAATATATAAAACTTAATTATAAAAACTATTTTTTTTTGTTTTTTCTAACTTTCCTAATAGACTCTATACATAAACTTCAACCTCAAATATAAAAACAAATATTTAATTTTCATCAATTACCAGCATTGTTTGTTCCTTATCTGATTGAGAATCTTCATTTTTTAGTTTATAAATTTGGTTTTTTCTTCTGTTGACAATGATAGTAGTGTGATGTCGATTTTTTATAAAAAAAATTATTATGTCATTAACCATTTCTTTGGGGGTGTTGGGTAGCGATTATTTTTTTAAATATTTTTTTTAGAAATGTATTTTTTAAAAAATATATTATTTTTGATATTAATATATCAAAATAATTTAAAATTTTAAAAAATTAAAAAATAATAATGCTTTTTTTTAAAAAAAATACAAAAACGAGCATTCTTTTACCAACATTGTTAAATGTTACCAATATAGTTGCCTGCGCAGAATCATTTTATATAAATGTGTGTGCGCGCGACGAAGCCATCTTTTCTTCCTGGTTTGCTTGCCATTCAATGCTAGCAACTTGGCTTCTATTTTAAAGTAGTTGATGAATTATAATATATAGTTTTGACCAAAACATATCATATTTTATTTTCTTAAAGGATGAGAGGTGTGATTAATGTTTAAATTCGTTTGTAATACACTGTCTAATCTTGAATATACGCTTGAAAGGCCATTGGACACGGCATTATTAATGCTACATGCATTAATTAAAATACATTTTATTACATTGGACGAACTAGTTAGAAGGAATAAAACTGAAACCAAAGCAGGAAAGCGCCACTTTGGAGTGTAGGTTCATTGAACCTTGGAGACACTCCAGCAATAATGTGCAGCCACACTCCACCTCATTGGATTTCTTTATTTTTATTTATTTTTAATTTTATATATAACAATATCGTTAACTTCTAATTACTCACATGGGTATTCCGCATAGATTCACCTGATAAAAATTAATATATCGAGAAATTCCATGTAATGTTGGATATCATAGTAAATTTAACCTGTATGTGTGTCCCTATTAGCAATTTCATAATTATTTCATTGTTCTACCTGGTTGCTATTAAAGTCAGTATAAATTGCGGGTCAATTCAATAACTCGTTGACTTCTCTAATTTAAATTTCAAGTTAAGTTAGATAAAAATTAATTTAATAAATTTAAACAAATCAACTCACTTGATTTAACTTATTTCCGACTGCTGAGTATATTATTTTTTAGGCATTACAATTATACGCTTTAGAATTTTTTGAATTAATTAAAATAAAATAAATTTAATTAAAAAAATTAATCATTTTTAATCGAATTAACCTATCAAATTAAAACTACATTTGGACATTTCACTCGTGCAAGAAACATATCAGCCAAATTCCTGAATTGACCCGCCGGAGCTCTACCAAAATCAAGTGTGCTATCAGCGATTGAAGGAGAATAGAAAAGAATTAAAACTTTGTTTTTTTTTCTTTTTTTTTGGAATATAATCATGACTTTCTTAATTTAAATCACTGGCAGGAAAAACTTTATTGTGATGACATATAGCAAAATCAGTGTACCGTACAAAATATATCCAGCAATTTTAGAAAATAAGATAAGATAGCAAACTGTCAAGCCCAAGAAGGGCTCCAAGGTCACAAGCAAAGCACATATTTAGAAGGTGTAAAAATCAATTTAATTATAAAGCTGGCATTAAAAATCTTAAAATATCTAGCCTGCTCAGATTTTGGTGACTGTCTTTGAACTTAAAAAACAAAAGGGTAAACTGAAGTCCAATAAAATAATTAAAAGAAAAACTATGAAATCAAGTAAATATAATTAATTAATTAATTAATTAATCAAGGTTG
The DNA here is from genome assembly GCF_005239225.2 of Populus alba. NCBI lineage: Eukaryota > Viridiplantae > Streptophyta > Magnoliopsida > Malpighiales > Salicaceae > Populus > Populus alba. Next base: position 502,776 of record NC_133291.1, read on the forward strand.
ACCTCCTTCCACGAAGCAAGGTTTCCATACCTGCACGTTCGGGCGCCGTCCCGACGCTAAGTGCTGTCCGTTTCCATTCCAGAAAACTTATGGTGTAGTCACTCGCACCATTAGTTTCATCATTCACTTAATTTTTTTCCTCACCACATTTTTTTCGAGGGGATTTCAATAGTTCGTGTTCATATAGAGTAGTTATTACAACTTTTGTTAAATCCCACTTGAGGGAAATTTATATTAGCTTGTTATGATTTTAAAATAATCAGAGCATTTTTTTTATTGTTCTTGAAATAATAAATTTGAGATTAATATCTAATTAATATATGATTGTTATGTGTTAAATAAATAAATTATAATAGATTAATAATTCTTTAAATCATCATACGAATTAACTATAAAATTTGAAAGATTGGTTTGATAATTTATCAGCAATTAAATAATTTTTGAAAATGAATGATTCATTTACTTTAATTTAGGTGTTTTTATAACTTCTTTCGAGTATTGATAGATTGGAGGGGAAATGAAATAGAAAAAAAATAATAATCTCATTTTTAAATTATCTTTTGAGATTTAAAAACTAGAAGAATCACACAAGGAAAGAAAAAATAATTAATTTTTCATTATTCTTATTTATATCATTTTCAAAAATAAATCTTACACCATTTATAAAATTCTACTTTAAATAAGTTTTGTTTTTAATGTTAAGAAATCAAAATAAAATCTAAATATGCAATCTATTAAGTAAATAAAAGGTAAAATATGCAGCTAGAAATTTCAAAATATCCAAAATGGCACCCAATTCTTTTGAACAAAAAAGGTTTTCAAAGAATTAAAATTTTTTTTCCTCCAAATTATCTTCTTTTTTTTTTTTTTCATCTACACCCATTTGTCCACCTCACAACATAGCCATAGAACACCATACTTTGAGTGTGAATAAGCACACAAGAGAAAATCCCAATATAATAAACTCTTTGCTAACTCTCAAGAAAATAAATAAATAACTCCAAATTATCCAAAACTCCAACCATCACCACGGTTTAACCACGGTGAAAACCACCCTAACCATGGTTATCTATAAATTCACCCACCCACATAGACTTCTTTCCATTTCTCTGCCTCTTTCAGACAATTTGCCACCTTTCTCCCTCCCTCCTTACATTTTTCTCCTTGTTTTTTTTCCTCCATGGGACAGTAGCAGTAGAAAAAGTTAACACAAGGGTTAAATGCATTTAAGGTCCCTACTTCTTCTCTCTCTGTCTAAACAGTAAGCATAAGAGCAATATCATGACACAAGAGAAGAGAGATTCTTCTTCTTCCTCTTCCTCCTTTTCTTCCTCCTCTTCTTCATAACCCCAGAAAGGTAGAAGAGAGAAACTTTGTTAATTTCTTCAATGGTTGCAGCAGCTCTTACGAATCCATAACTCATTAACTTGGTGAAGATACAACTTTTTTCTTCATTTCTTTATTTATCAATAAATCCATTGGATCCCATGTCTTAAATTTTGTATCAAACCATGTCTTTCGTGGTTAAGTGTTGTTATGTCGCTTGATCTTCTGTGCTTATTAATTGTACTGTCCTGGAATTTTGTACACACTATTAATTGTTGATTTCAATCAATATCTTGTAATTAATTAATCATCATTTATGTCACACAGAAAAAGGAATTCTGTTGATCCTTAGTGTCTTTTCATGTATCATGGTGATGACCCGCTTGGTTCCCTGCTAATTCATGGTGCGTTGTGTCCTTTCACCGCTTAGTTTTCAGGAAAGATGGCTCTAGGAGACTTATTATACTTGTTTGTGTAATAAAAGGCTTGAAATTCATCTTAAAAGATCAAACATCTGATTTTGTTAAAGACTTACAGTGTTGTTATTGTTGAAAGGGTGAGTTTCTTTCTTTCTTTCTCTGTTCTCTGCTTACTTAACAAGCAATTTTGCTGGAAGTTTTTTTTGTCTAATAAGCAATGAATAACCACACACATCTCTCTTTCTCTCTCTCTCTCTTTTATTTTTGGTAGAGAATCTTATACTGTTTAATCTTAGTTGTTAGTGATGTAACAAAATCCAGTTACAGGTAGATCTACGGTTTATATGGATTATAGTTTTGACCCTCTTAAAACTTCTGCTTCTATGTTATGATGATCATCAGTGAAGATGGGTGCCCTCTTGTTTATTTTGTAACTGTGCTTATGACTGAGTCGTTGGTTGCTAACTTTTAATTTGAAAAATTGTTGTGTTTTCTTGATATCTTGACATGTAAAATGGGGTTGAGATATTGTATCTAATTTCATTTCATTATTATTGGTTTGTTTTTGGTAATATAGGTATGCTTAGATGTAATTAAGACTAGTTGTCGGGCATGTCAAGACATAGCCCACCACCTAGATGCCCTGTTGACGTGTCTGAGTGGAGGCAGGGATCCGCGGTTTTTTCGCTTAGGGTTTGAATTTATGTTGTCTGCTTCTTGGTGATATTGATTTACCATCAGGTTGAGACAATCATGCAGTTTTTATTTGAATATCTCTGGAATTATTTTTTCTCACTGACATGAGAAAAGCAAGTTCATTTGTTTCAAACCGTAACTGATTCTGACGCTGTTGATGATAAAACTTGCTGTATGTTATGTTTGCATATTTGTTTTTTTTGTTTGTCTTACAAATGTCCAGCTAAAGAGAGCCGTAATGAACATATGATTATATTTGTATGTCGGTGGGTGTACGCTTTGTCGGTCTTCTAAAACAGTTACTCTGTTTTTTATTGTTTGATAATTAGGTATTAGTCTAATTCATGTTGTCTATGCTATTCCATACTCTGTGTTTACATTAAATCAGAGTTTAATGATTCAATGTACACGATCTACTGCAAGATAGAGTATTGGAGAATCTTTCACCAATTATTTAAGTGCATTTATTTGGCTCGCAGGAGCTTAGCTGTTGCTGCCTCTTCCTGCATCATATACTCTGAATTGCAAAGAATAAGAATAGGTGAGCTTCCAAGTGATAGCTGTGCACGGAGATTGATATCGCAAGAGAGGTGAAGCCAATCTTAATTGAGCTTAGTCATCGATCCATTTCTTAAAACCAAGCTGACTCTGGCGTGTGCTGAAATGGGAATCTTTGAAGAAATGGGATTTTGCAACAATCTGGACTTTTTCTCGGCTCCTCCTGGAGAAATGGATGTGGTTCCAGAACGCGAACCAGAGGCAACAATCGAGGAGGATTACAGCGATGAAGAGATGGATGTGGACGAGCTGGAGAGGAGGATGTGGAGAGACAGAATGTTGCTCAGGCGGCTTAAAGAGCAGGGTAAGAATACGGAAGTTGTTGATAATGCCAAACAGCGTCAGTCCCAGGAGCAAGCACGAAGGAAGAAGATGTCACGAGCGCAAGATGGTATCCTGAAATATATGCTGAAAATGATGGAAGTTTGCAAAGCTCAGGGTTTTGTGTATGGGATCATTCCTGAGAAGGGAAAGCCAGTGAGCGGAGCATCTGACAATCTCCGGGGATGGTGGAAGGAAAAAGTCAGGTTTGATCGGAATGGGCCTGCTGCTATTTCCAAGTATCAAGCAGACCATGCAATCCCCGGAAAGAGTGAAGATTGTGGTCCAGCAGCATCCACACCTCACACCTTGCAGGAACTTCAGGATACAACTCTTGGATCGCTTCTGTCAGCCCTGATGCAGCACTGTGATCCACCTCAGAGGCGTTTCCCACTGGAGAAAGGCGTTGCCCCCCCATGGTGGCCCACTGGGAATGAGGAATGGTGGCCTCAACAGGGTTTGCCCAAGGATCAGGGTCCTCCTCCATACAAGAAGCCCCATGATCTGAAGAAGGCTTGGAAAGTCAGTGTTCTAACAGCAGTGATTAAGCACTTGTCTCCTGATATTGCCAAGATTCGCAAGCTTGTTCGCCAGTCTAAATGTTTACAGGATAAAATGACTGCCAAGGAGAGCGCCACTTGGCTGGCAATAATTAATCATGAAGAAGCACTGTCTCGAAAATTATATCCAGATAGCTGCCTTCCCATGTCTGCTGGTGGAAGTGGTTCTTTTATCATCAGCGATTCCAGTGATTATGATGTTGAAGGAGTGGATGATGAACCCAATGTTGAAGTAGAGGATTGCAAACCTCTTGATGTCAATCTTTTCAACATGGCAACAGCAGCTGGAGCAAGAGATAGATTTATGATGCCGCCAGTGGCTCCACAAATTAAGGGAGAACATGTTGAGACAAACATGAGTTTCATTCAGAAAAGGAAGCAGCCTGCTGGCGAGCCACATATGATGGTTGATCAAAAGGTGTATAGGTGCGAGTATCCTCAATGCCCCTACAATGATTCCAGATTTGGGTTTCTTGATGTCACTGCAAGAAATAATCACCAAATGAATTGCTCATACCGCACTAACACTTCTCAGGGATTTGGAATGTCTAATTTCCAAATTAACAGTGACAAACCAGCTGTGTTTTCTCTCCCATTTCCCCAAACCAAGGCAGCAGCTTCAAACCAGACCCCTTCATTTAATGTTTCAGGACTTGGACTTCCAGAAGATGCAAAAAAATCGATTTCTGATCTTATGTCTTTCTATGATACCAATCTTCAGCGAGACAAGAACATAAATCCTGGGAGTGCCAATGTTATTGGAGATCAAAATCAGCAGCAACTGCAAGACCAGAAATTTCAATTCCATCTGGACTGTAGGAATGTCAATTTTATGGGGGATGAAAATCTGCAGCAGCAACAGCAACAGCAACAACAGAAATTTCAGTTTCAGCTGGATTCTAGGAATGCTAATGTTATTGGTGGTCAAAATCAACAGCAACAGCAGAAATTCCAATTTCAGCTTGATGATGGCTTCTATGGCGAAGGGGCTATGATGGGAAACAACATAACTGAAGTGACCAGCATGCCAGTGAACAGCTCTGCTTTCCCATCAACTGAAATTGAGTTTGATCACTGCAAGGCATTTGATTCTGCATTTGATGCCAATGTCAATGATAATGTTGCTGACTTCAGATTTGGCTCTCCGTTCACCATGCCACCGGTTGACTATTCCATGGATCCAATGCCAAAGCAGGATGCTGGCATGTGGTACATCTAACACTCTGGGAAGAAAGTCATCATCAACACAGAGTCTGCTTCATAGTTTGCGAAACTTCATCACCAACACGGTTTCCGCTTGATAGTGCTGAAACTTCTTCCTTATGAGTTTTAGTAGCTTAATATGTTCGTATGTGTAGATGTTTGTGAACTTCTGAGTTTATGTTCTGCTACTTTATGTTGCCAAGTCTAGGATTTCTAGGTTGCTTTCAATGCAGTATTGAAGAAGGGCCAATAAAGAATTGGCAAGGACCAAACCCATGTTCAGTACTGCTGTCGAAAAGTTTATATCGGCATGTAGTTAAATATATGTGCACATATATCAATATATGGTGGTGGTTTCTTACATTATGCTGTATTTTGTGTTTGTGCAAGATCCCTGCATTCCCTGCTTGGTCTAATTTTTTTATCGTGCTAGATATGATTTGAAAGGGACACCTTATAATGCCTCCACTTTCTCAGCTCGTTCAATGCACTTGACCAGTTTTTATAAAGGTACTTGAACAGAAATGCTTCTTTTCCTGTGTGCACAACACACCCTCACACAGACGGCAGAGACAAAGTAAGTAGTGGTGGAGTCCAGGAAGAGTTGATGGATGTTAGCTGAAGTTACAAGAAAGATGTGGAATTCTAGCAGGCAGCAGCACTCAAAAGCTGGCAACAGTATCTACCACATCAACCATGGCTCTTCTTTTCGCATCTCAGGACTTCCAAGCACTAATATGCTTTCATGTCTCGGGTCAAAAAACTTGATGGAAAGATTCTTTTGCACATTAAACACACGCCTTTCTTTTCTGCTTGAAGCAGCGATGATCTGATAGGGCTGTTTTGATATCATTCTTGTTTCTGTTTTCTCTATTTTGTGTACAAATTTCAACTCATACACGGTTAAACTGCTACTGAGGGTTCAAAACCCTTACCATGGAGCCAAGCTCCCTCTCCTCCCTGAATCCCCATCTTCCCTGCCCAAGGTTTGAGGCTAGGGTGTCCTGGTGGAAGACATGACATGGGGAGTTAAATTCATGCACCAAGTATATAGATGTGCGAGACTTCCTGGTCTGATTGGAGGCAGGAAAGGAGCTTCAACGACAATCGACTGATGCTCTGCTTCTGGTATGGAAAACTATTGATTTGATAAGATGGTTTTTAAAGTATTTTTTTTTTTTTTTTTAAAAAAAACTGAATTGATGCTTGTTTTAGATGCCAAAATCATGAAAAAATTCAACTAGAAAACATCAATTCTACAACCTTTTCAAACAAAAATAATTGAAACAAACACATTCAATGGCATTATCAATCAGACGTTTAAGAGATTAAGATTCACACAAGGAGGCAAAATATCAGACAGGTCCCATGTTTTTTGTTTGGCATGGGGAAAAGAAAATCCTGAGAAGATGAGTCAAAGTTAGGCAGGTTTTGGAAGTGAAGGTATTTGCCATTGGAGCAAGTCCTTTTCACCCCCTGCACCCTTTCCTTCTACCCCATCTCTTGTCTTCAATTTTTCCAATTTGGGCCTTCTTTACATTATCAGAACAAGCGTGTGCATACAACATGCTTTCACACTTTTTCTTAAAGCAAAAATAGACTCTACAAGATCTAGAACAGATTCTGATCCCCCCAATTATATTTGTGTTTACTATTTTATTTTTTTTTTTTTTATGGTAAGTTTCAATAAATCCTTGAGATATCATGTTATAAAAATATAAAATATCACATAAATCTTATTTTTTTTTTAATAAAAAACCAAAGCCTAATTGAGAATGAAGTGAAATTATTAATTGTGTTATAAAAGACCTCTATGAGCACTAACATGAAAAAAAAAAATTCAAATAACTAAATAATAATATGCAATATCAATTATTCATAAATTTTGTGTTTGTAGGTGAAACCCTCGAGAAGAGTTAGAATGACAGTTTCTATTTCTTGTTAGGTATCAAATAAATTACTATTTGAATCGAGATAAAAACTTTACTAACATGTAAAAAACAGGTAAGAAAAGAGAGAATTTTATAATATATTTTTAATCATAAAAGTAATTTATGTTAAAACATTAAGCTTTTAGGTGCTCCAAACGATTATTATAATAAATATTCTGAGTCATATAATTTGTCACCATCCAACCATGCGATTATTCACTTGGTAAAATTCAATGCAAATTCTAATGATTCCCTGTCATGGGTCCTCCTCAAGGAAAGTTGAGGGATACTATTTATTGTCCTGAATTCTTCTCTCTCTCTCTCTCTTTTTCATGTAGTTTTAATGGTGAAGAATCTGAAGATGTCTTAATCTGGTTTTGTTAGCTGGAATCATATAGCTTTATCACAAAAATAATAAAAAAAACCAGATTTTTTTTTTCCTTTTTAAGAAATGGTGGATAGATTTCAGCAAATAAGGAACAGGCCTAAGAAAAGTCCAAATAGGAAAAGAAAAAAATAAAATTAACGCCGCCTGTGTTTGGGTTAAGAGTTACACAACTCTTAGGCCACCCCAAATACGTTTAAAATATCATGTATGAGCCCTTAGAATGCTGATCAAAAGATAAATTTGCAGGACAACGAGGGCGGCACCTTGTTAGCTCCAAAAAATGGATATTCTGGTTAATCTGCACTTGGCCATGGAGATCATCCAATGGAATTGGGTCTTTTATGCAGTTATTTGGGGATCTATAGCTGCAACTTCCATTTGTGTCATGATCCTCAATGCCATTCCTATGTTTGTTGGCTACTGGTATGTCCTCTTCTCTTCCACAGATGTAGATATTACCTGTATATATTCTCCCTTCAGTTAAGTTCACAAAAAAAAGTAATGTATACATGAACTGACTAGTGCTTGCAACTGGGACGTAATCTGACAAGGCAATCTTCAACATGACGGGGAGCGATCTTTTTGGGTGTGCTTGCTTGGTATAATCATAGCAGCACTCCTTCCTCGTCTTGATGGCATTCAGATTGCAAGAGAAGCTGAGAAGTTCGGCCATCTATGGGACATAGCTGTAGAGGTAGAAATGAATCCCATCATGAAACCTCCTACTTGGAGATGATGATTGCTGGTGGTCTTGGTTCCTCGTACATCATCATACAATTTTGTTTCTGAGAAAAGAAGTTCAATACATACATGTACTTGAACTTTCCCATCAAAGAATCTGATGTGTTTCTTTCGTCTATTAACATCTGCTATTATTCCAATATAACAAAAGAATGGTTAAAAGATGTCATAGCATCTGGATGCTAAGGCAACAAACAGAAGAACACAGAGACACAGTATAATTTCACATTTCCAAATGTGACAGCAAAAACCAACCATTGAAAACAAATAGCAGCAAGAAGTTTTCTAAAGCAGAGCTTTCATCTGTTGACAAACAACCAATCACTAGATCCAAGATAGCAGAATGTAAGAATATCAAGATGATGAAGAGCCAAAGATGAAAGATGAATCTCAGTTGCGTCATTTAAGCAAAATGACTAGGCATATTAATACCTTAGTTATCATGGCTTCCTTTTTTTTCTTTTTTTCTTTTTAAATATTGAAAAGAAACCTTTGCTTTCAAGATTTTAACATGACTTCCCATTAGTTATTTTTGATGATGGAAAGTCACAGCCTTCATTGCGTAAACCTTTTTTCCCAGTAATAGTCATTCTCATTATACAGACCACCTAAAGATAATATAAAAAACATATGCTTGAACAGATGTCTAGACAGCCAAAAACCCATATACCATTCCAATCATGAAATATATTTATCGTTACAGCAGGATGATTCTTGACATCAAGAAGATTCTAAAATACCAGGAACCACACAACAACATTCAGGAGCAGCAGACAACAGAGTGAAAAAAGAAACACACTTTATGCAATAACAAGCAAAAAAAAAAAAAAAAAACTCATATTAAAACAAACAACCGGATTTGTTCAAGGAAAAAAAAAAAAAAAACCATGTCTCTAAAGAGAAAATGCACTCGATAATAAAAGTTCTAGAACCCATCAACTTATTCTAGCAAAACAAAATGAACTGCCACACAAAAATAGGGTTCTAACCGTGCAGGCAATGATAAAAATAACACCGCATAAAACAACATCAACAAGGGATTCTTTCAAAATTTGAAAAATGCAGAGACAAGCACAATGACAGATCTTGTAAGAGAACTACGCAAACTTTCAACATCTGAGTTGTAGTCTGCAACAGATCCTCGTGCCTCTAGCCTCACAAAAAACAAAAAACAAAATTGCAAAAGTTCAGCAGCTAAATTTTTACAAGTTCAAAAACTTAAGTTGCTGGAGTATTTAATAAAAAATGCATACAAAGGGGAGTGCAAGCAAGCAGAGAAGGAGCTACTAACATATTTATAAAGGAATCTATTAACCAGGTTTTCTATACAAACTATACATTACACGGATTTCCATCGTGAGGAATAGTTAGAAAACCAAAGGATGCCTAGCATTATTAAGCTTCCTTCCCAACCTAGTTACTATAAAACCTTAATCTTGTTATAAGAAGTACACATGGTGTGCACAAAAACCAAAAGCCCAGTAGAAGACTATGAAGGGGGCTAGCGAGCTAGACATATACATCTTGAGCTAAAAAAAAAATTAAAGGAGACCCTAAAACCAGAAAAATCAGAGTCGAGTGACCGAAAAAAAAACATCATCAAAAAGTTTTTTCTAAGCTAATAATGGTTATAGGCAATTGATGTTGGGAAATCCGACCGGTGATATTTTGATAGTTATCCATTGGAGGCTAAGCACACTGACACAATATTTAACGTGGTTCGGCAAATCTCCTAAATCCACGGGAGAGGTCCATATAATTAGAGATAGAGAAAGGATACAAAACAAATACATGAAGAAAAAGGATCACATTCACTCAAAACAATTTAATGTAGTAGACTTCAGTTACCTTTACTTCAGTGCCATGTTTGATCCAACCAATTTTATATGGTGCAGGATGCTTCCTGGTTTGCAATCCCAATTTAGTAACCATTGCTTTTGATACTATATTTTTGCTACTGCCACTATCAATGATAATATCACGGACCCTCTTGTTCACGGTGCACTTGGTTCTAAATATATTATGCTGCCGAGAGGGTTTTTCTTATTTTAATGCCAATAGCACCCACTGAACTATAAGAGACTGTGACAATATTTCTCCTTCGTCGCCTTCTATTACTTCTTCTTTTTCATACGTATAAGTTGCTTCATTATCATCTTTCTCTATGTTGAAGATGCACTCTTCTTCTAGCTCTATTAAGTTCATGGTACTCCTTCTTAGACACTAGTTGGAACAATATCCTGGCTATCCACATTTATAACATTTATCCGATCCTGGACGAGCATAAGGATTTCTGGGCATCACCTCGGGTGGAATGGTGTTGGCAGGCTTTGTTGGTGCTCACTGCTACTTGTTTCCCATATAGTGTTAGAGAAAGAGGGTTGGATTATTGAAGTCAACGGGGTCATCAGGGTCTTTCCTTTGTTGACTATTTCTCGATTATTATCAAATGGATTCTTGGTCCTAACCATTGCCTTTGATCTATCTAATTGGGCCTCTGCCTTAATAGCCAATGCAACGGCTTCAGATAGGGTGTAAATTGTTTGCATCGCCACACGATCTTGTATTGCCCAATGCTGCAACTTGTTGTGCCTCTGTTTCTAGTAGATTATTTCATGATGATAGCCTGTGGAATTCTTCCAGGAAAGCCTCAACAGTTCTGGCTCCTTGTCTATATTCCTGATATTGTTTAAATAAAATTTGCTCGTAATCTGGCAGTAGATAACGGGATCGTAATAGTCATTTCATTTTAGTCCATGTCCAAACCATTCCCTTCCCTTGTCGCAGCCGGGTACTTTGTAGTTGCTCCCACTAGGCAGAAGTCCCCCCAATAGTCTATATGCGACTAACTTCACCTTCTTATCTTCAGGAATGTCCATATAATCAAAGAACCTCTCGACTAATACCAACCAATCAAGGAACCCCACAATTTGAAGTTGTCCATTAAAACTGGGCAGGTCCATCTTCATTTGAAACATCTGTCGGTATGGTTCCCTTTGGTATCCTCTTTGGTTTCCCTGGAGTATAGCTTTAACTTCTTCTTCATCCTCACTTAGGTTGTCCTTATAGATTGGCTGCCTTCGTAGGATTCCTGGGGGCGTTCACAAGTTTCAGCCCTTTCTTTGTGATGTTGATCCCCTGATTATTTCCTGCTGTCAGCCCCTATAACCAAATTGTCCTCGCGGTCACCGCCGCCAAGGGTTTCGCTTTCGTTTCGTGGGTTCGCCATCTAACAGGATTAAGCCTGCTCTGATACCAACTGATATAGCGGAAGCTTCTGTGAAAATAGGACGCCACTTGTTTCCAAGAAAAATCGTTTGAATCCTCAAACCAAAAATTACACTCGAATCCACGAGTTCAAAAATTAAAGTTCTCAAAGAGAACTTTAATTATTGAATTGAAAAGTGCCTTACAATGAAAAAGAGGCAGCCTTTATATAGGCTGCAAATCCTAATTCGACTAGGACTATAATTGTTTAGGAAAGAAATAACTAGAATAAAGAAAGCAAATACTACAGCTGGGAAAGTAAAAAAATTCTGATATTATGACATCAATTAAGAATCCTAAATAAGGAGGCAACTGGCGGAAGGGTACTCCAATGGTAACTGCAGTTCCTGATTTTGCTGCAATTATACTATATCCTGCAACCTGCTCTTCCTCTCCTCCTGTAGACTGTTCTACATCAAATGCTGGTAGTGGAAGTAGCTTAATGAATATTGAACCACCTGAAATGTGGACTACTAAGAAAGAAGAACATGCAGTAAGGGTTAATGGTTTTTAACATGATGCAAACTATGACATTTAAAAAACAGAAACATATATTGCAGACACCTCATGGTAGATTTCTAGGTGATTTCTTCCATGATGAGTCACAAATAAGCAACATGCATGAGAAGGGGGGGTGAAACGATTCCAGAACTGTTCGGCCATCGGTTTAAACAAATGCGGAAACTTTATGAAAAAAGGAATATCAAAGGACATAAATTGCAAGGAAAAAATATGGAAGCAAAGATGCCACAAACTAGTAGACAAATGAGTGGCAGTTCTAATAGCAACGACCCAAGTCCAAACAAACGATGAAGAATCAACAGATGTTGCTGCTTATTTTCGTAGTTTTCAAAGGCTGAAACATAGAGTACGTGTGTGCAAAACACTTGAAGCAACAACCAAAGATTACATTGACAGTGTCTCATATAAAGCTAATAAAGCGCGTTGGTTTGCTAAGCACATCACAGTTCATTAATGTATTCTGTTAACCGAGCCACAAGAAGTTTAAAAGCAGGAGTGGTTGAATTAGTTACCTCATCCTTTGAGGGTGAAGACAATCTCCCCTTCTTGGCTGTCAGAGAATTGTCGGCCTATGTTTTTGTCACACCTTCTTCGTGGCCATGCTCCACCACAGACCACATGCTGCTTGGATGAAGAATATCATTCTTGTTAGGGCTAAATTCACGGGATTGAAGAGAAGCAGAAGCTAATAAGAGAGGCTAAAAAACCAGAAATGATAGTTCTCTAGTTGTAACATGCATTTCTTCTGCTAACTTGTTGGGAAGAAAGAAAAGTGGTCTCTTTCCAGAAACTTAACTTTTTTTTTTATTCTCAACCAAAGAAGCATCCTACTTGTCCTGTTACCAAGAGTATTTAGTGCATACTGAAATAGAATGCGACACAAAACATGCTCTGTAAGTAATCAGTTTCGAAAACCAGCTTTTGTTTGGCCTCGGTAGGTGCATCTGTAGACGGAGATGACTGTATTAAGGAGCTGGTTGAAAGGATTGACCCAGGTGTGGTCCTTGCGGCGGTGGTCAGGTTCCCTGGAGTGGCCATATGAGGTGGAGACAAACAAAATATTGACTGAGATGTTTAGCAAGTGCCATTAATCATGCATCGAACCCTGAAAAAGTCATTGATTGTCAAAACAAAAATTGAAAAGGTAAGGGACTGGGTGTGGAGATTCGAGAATTTGATGTTAAGATTGCAGTAGAGCAGGCCAGGATTGAATCGCAAGCTCTATCAATAGATGTTATATCCTTGGATGTTGCTGTCCAGTGTCCGGGAAGGGTGGCTGTTCACTTGTCCTGCAGGGAAACAAATGTGCTGAACATGTCAGGAAAGGGCAGTAGATGAAACATGAAGGGCCTGGTTTGAATGTGACAGATTAAAGAAGAACCACGTCAAAGAATAATGCATGTAAGCAAAAAAAGAATCGGTAACATAAGTTTTGAGTATATGGCTATCTAAATGGTGTGAAAGGTGGTTGTTTTGAACCAAAATCCAACTAATATTTAATTTGAAAGAACTATACGGAATCAAAACCCTAATATTTAATTAAAACGAAAACAGAGAGAGTGATAAGGAGATAAATCAATACCTTTTGGTAGGCGTTGAGAGAGAGGGGGGGTTTTGTGTTGTTCTGTCGCTGGCATTATTTGACCAGAGCCCGCCCTCCCGAATTTTTGGATCGGAGTTTCCCACGACGGACTGAAACCCTTACACCAGGGGAATCCGCCTTAAAAACAAAACGAAAGAGAAAGAAGAAAATGAAGAGGAAAAACTAAGAAGGAGCAGAGAGAGAAGAGATTTATGTGCAAGGAAGTCGTGTTTCCTATGTTTATAACGGTTAGGGAAGCACCGCGTGATTGTGACATTGGAGGAGTTTGGGCTTGATGTGTCAAATTTAAAGTGAACCGCGTATGTGTTAATTCACCTTAGGCCCGTATCTTTTAGGCCCATAAAGTCTTCCCACAAAAAAGACCCACTCAGCAGATGAAGGCCCAGAAAGAAATAACCAGGGCCTAATCATTCCTTGATTAATAGCTAATTAAAGTCTCATTGTAACTTAATTATGCAATTGTGGCCTTTTCAAGGCAAAAGCGGACCCTCTTAAAGAGTGGTTAGGGAAGCAGCCTCCCGTACGGTTTTTGTTTTTTACAGTGTTTATATATTTATAAGAGTCCCTGTAATTTATAAATCATTTAATTATATCCCTACATCTCAAATCTATGTGCAATTAGATCCCTACCTTATAATTTTTTTCCTCTCATTTCCAAAGCTCAAAACCTCTCTTTCCATGTGTGTTTTTAACATGTATACGAGTTTCAAGCAATAAAATACATAATCTTAACATAGATTTCTTTAATGAATATTCTCATCTCTTGTTTCTAATTTTCCACTATAGTCCGTTCTTTACATTATTATGCATACAAAATAAGAGATCTGGATAAAACTCGGGTTATAAATTAAAATGGGTAATGTTTTTTAAAAAAAGAAAATTAAAAAGTTTTGACTAAATTACGGGTTAATTTAGATTTTGATCAGGTTAATTTTATTTATTTATTATGAAATTTTAATAGGATTAAGTTTCAAATCAATCAAGTTCTAAATTAAATTATTAAATCGGATGGGTTTAAAAACCAGAAATGTATATCTAAGCACCTTAAAGCTCAAGAATTTGCTAAGATTCTTGTAAAACTATCACTTCATGTCTTTTATTAATTTTCTGCCTAACCCAAAACACAGCAGCATAAAACCTACAAGTTTTGGAAGGATTGGGGATTGGTGGTTGGGTCGTTTGATGCTCCCATATTGGTGGTTGGTTACATCATTTCTTGTGTATATTTTAACGAATACCATAATAAAATATCAAGAATGTGATTATATAAATTAAGATGATGTACGCTTAAGGGGCAGGTTGTAATGTTAAAGAACTTTGTTTTGTCTCTTGCTTCTTAAGTTTGATTCTCGAGATCCTCGTCTAAATGAATATGTCTTTAATTACACCAAATTAAATTTAATACCCTTCATAGAAAAAAAAAACCTTAATCTTGGTCATTCGGGTATATTTTAGCCATCAAAACCCCATTAAAAAAAAAAAAGAGAGAAGGAAAAGTGAATAAATATCAAGAGTTTTGATTAAGGTGAAAATGAAAATGTCCTCAAAATTTAGATTGGCCATGACTCTAATTCCATGTTAAACTCTTGCCTTGTGCCAAAAAGGAAAAGAGAAGAGAGCTTGTTATGCAATGAGGCAAATCTCTTTTACTATTACAAAATTATAGTACCAAACGCTCCATGATATGGACTGATGATCAAAGCTTAAACCTTGAGTTTAAGATAAAGAATTTTGAAGATAGATATGGAAACTCACTATACTAATAATTAAGGTTTAGTTGCCATGTCTCTGTCTGTTTTTCTTCGGCTCCTATCTCTTGTTTCCACATGAATTTCATCATAGTTTATAGCATAAACTAATGCAAAAACTCCTCTCAAGCTGATGTCAATCTTTGCATGAATCCGCGTTTCAACTTTGTCTCTTCTCTCCCTAATAATTGATGAATACAATCTGTCCAGTTCTTCCCATTATTTGTTTTTGTCTGAAAATTCCAAGTCTTCAAGATTCCATTTCTGTTATGTGTTTGTGTTTGGTAGTTAGTTTCCATTCCGGGAAATTGTTTTCATGGGACAGGAAACAAGAAAACTTTTAGATGAGTACGAAGTTTCTGACATCCTTGGAAGAGGTGGATTCTCAGTTGTCAGGAGAGGTATTATGAAGACAAGTGGAGATAGAAGGCAGGTAGCTATCAAGACATTGAAAAGATTAGGCCCATCAGGAATTCCTCGGTCTCGCGGTGATGGTGAGAGAAGCTTTGCTTCGTTCAAATTTCCAACACGGAGGCAGGTTTCCGTATCCGATGCTTTACTTTCAAATGAAATATTGGTTGTGAGAAAGATAGTAGAAAATGTATCGCCGCATCAGAATGTGATTGATCTCTATGATGTTTATGAAGATCAAAATGGTGTGCATCTTGTGTTGGAGCTCTGTTCTGGTGGAGAGCTGTTTGACAGGATTGTCGCTCGAGACAAGTACTCCGAGCGTGAAGCAGCAGCTGTAGTTAGGCAGATTGCAGAAGGATTGGGAGCTCTTCACAGGGCTAATATTGTTCACAGAGACTTGAAGCCAGAGAACTGTCTTTTCTTGAATGAAAACGATGATTCTACCTTGAAGATCATGGACTTTGGATTGAGTTCTGTAGAAGAGTTCACTGATCCGGTTGTTGGGTTGTTTGGCTCCATTGATTATGTCTCACCAGAAGCTCTTTCTCAAGGCAGAATTAGCTCTAAAACTGATATGTGGTCTTTGGGAGTAATCTTGTATATCCTGCTCTCAGGGTGAGTTAATTTTCTTCTGCTCAAATTGTACCCTCTCGTATTGTTGCCACAAGTTAGCAATCAATATCCCAATCTTCGGTTCAAGTTCTTAGGTCTTTTGTTTTGTTTCCTTTCATATTTGAGGTATCCGCCTTTCATTGCTCAGTCCAACAGGCAGACAGAACAAGTGATACTGGCTGTATGTTGATAATTTTTGCCTTTACCAAAGCTAGATCGTTTGCTTCATTGTTCAGTTCATCTTACTTCCAAGGTTCTGAAAGACAAATGCTTTAATGTGCAGGGTGATTTCAGTTTCTATGAGAAGACATGGAAGAACATTACTTCATCAGCAAAACAACTGATCACTGATCTAAATCATCCTTGGGTTAGGGGGTTCTGCAGAAGACAAATGGACCCTGAGATTGTCTCAAGGCTGCAGAGTTTTAATGCCCGTCGCAAATTCTGTGCTGCAGCAATTGCCAGTGTGTGGAGTAGCACAATTTTCTTAAGAACCAAAAATTTAAAATCCTTACTAGGATCACATGACCTCAAGGAGGGTGAAATTGAAAAACTCGGGCTATATTTTTCCAAATTGTGAGTACTCAAACTATTTCTTGCCTCAAATTTTCAGTTTTCATTGAGTTCTAGGTTTATCAGCATTTAAATTGCATAAAGAAGCTCTGGAATCAAGCTGGGATGAGTTTGATTGCCCTATATCATCAATCTTCGATATTCTAATCGAGAGATATATTTATGTGTAGGTGTGCAAAAGGTGATATGCTACTCTATCCGAATTCGAGGAGGTGCTGAAAGCAATGAACATGTCATCACTGATCCCTATGGCACCCCGCATCTTCGATCTATTTGACAACAACCGTGATGGGACAGTTGACATGAGGGAGATACTTTGTGGTTTCTCTAGCCTCAGGAACTCTCGAGGAGATGATGCTCTCCGTCTGTGCTTCCAGGTATGCTCTCTTCCCTGATTCCCCTCCAACTTGAGCAGGCTTTGCCCGAGGACTGCCTTCCAGCAGATATAACAGAGCCGGGGAAATTGGACGAGATATTTGACAGGATGGATGCCAACAGTGATGGAAAAGTCACCTTTGATGAGTTCAAAGCCGCAATGCAAAGAGACAGTTCACTTTAGGATGTCCTCCTCTCATCTCTTCGGCAACAATAATTTTCCCACTTTCTACTCTCGCCATCATCTTTCCATCTATGCTTCTTGTTTTTTTCTCTAAATGAGGTAAATGAAATTCTCTCTTAATTTGCGGTCGAAGTTAGGAACTTCTCATTGTGATGGATATCAAACCAGTAGAGCATAGATATCAGGGAATATAACTCAACCATTCTTGATGCTTGAATAGGTTTCACTTCATAGACAGAAGAACTTTTCAGGAGATCTTAGTAATATTCATAATGTATCCATATGGTCAGGCTCAATTCACCTGCTAATCTTCTCCAATAATTGTGCATTTGTCGAATCAAAATTTTGTTTGGCTAAATGGAATAGCCATACTACAGTCAACTAAATACTAATATTGGAATTAGTTCTGGCACCATAGCCTTGGTGGGTTCGACTCTAACAATGGCAGAAGAAAGGGGCTGGTACAAGGGACAGGGAGTTCATTGGCAAACTGGTGAAGTAGCAAGTTCTAGCAAGCTCTCTCAACTGAAATATCTGTATGCACAAAGTCAAACAATGCAAAACCTTCCCATGGGGTTATGCAGTACAATATAAAAATGCCCCACCTAAAATAATTGAAAATACGCATGATCTGAGTTGGAAGCTGCAGTAGTTTTGAATTTGCAGGGAAAAAAAAAAGAATTTATGCCCATCCACCCTGTAGCTTTGTAAAATTTACACACAAATTCTTGCCACAAAATGAAATCGTGCAAGATCCAAAATTCTATATTTCCATTCAACATAATGAGGATAATTCCCTTGATTTAGCAACTCCTAGTATTCCTACAACGTGAACGAAACTAGTTTCACAAATAGATTCCAGACAATTATATGAACTCTCCAATTTGCTATCCTATGACAAACTAAGGGGGTCACTACAAATCATCATCTCCATCAAGACCTTTTGTGAGATCACTGCTTCTGTCATCAGTACTCTCGTTGGAGTTGGAATCATCGGTATTTTGTACTTCATGATTCACTTCCTCAGTGGTGACTGTTACATCCATCCAGCTTAAGTCTTCTTCCAAATCCTCCACCCAGTCTCCCATATTGGCATCCATAGCTTCTAAGCATGTAGGATCAATGTTGTTTCTCATGCACCTGGATTTAGTTGCCTCAGCTCGCCTTCTAGGATGTAAAACAGAAAAATTAGCATTTGCAACATTTTACATTCAAGGAGAGTTTAATCAAGACAACAAGATCACAAGGGTGTAAAATCATTTAATATTATATCAGAACGACAACAAAAGTTTTTATAAAAGCTAATCAACTCTGATGAAAGGCAAAGAAAAGTTATTTAATCAATTACTCTCTCCAACGTGAATAAAGCATTGACAGACCTTATGAAATTGTGCAGGAACTAAGAACTAAGGATTGATCAGTGGTAGTGAAATTGGTATCATGACTTCATTAAGGATAACAATCAATCCATGAAGCTTAATCCAAGGAATGCTTGGTAAACACAAAAAAATGAACACGGAATCAAGTCATTGAGATTTCTTTCATTTTTCAGACCCAGAGGATGAAAGAAAATGTGTACGACAGAGCTTCCAGTCTATCGTCCAACAAAACAGCAGCAATGAAACTGATGAGGAGAAGGAAAATTACCTCTCTTTTAGGAACAAGTTATGGTGAACAAATGTAAGGTCACTTAATCTTTGCTGCTCCAATCGATTTCTCTTCTTATACTGGATACATTCAAACATGCTCCAGCTCCTCTCAGATGTGGTGATGCTACAGGTCTGACTTAATATCCTGACTGCTAAGCGCTGCAGATCAGGGTAATCTGCTGCATAGAGTGACCACCATGTAGCTGCATAAATAGACAGATTTATTTAGTAATAAATTATAAAAGAACTTGGTTATACAAACTTTGTTATGGACATTAACCTGGCACTAGTGATTCTCGTCCATGTAATGCCACAGGTCGACCAAAATCCCCTAGGGCTTCCTCATAGAATTTTATATGGCTAGTAATTGTAACTTGGGCAGATAAACTAGGCTCTATGGTCTCAATGCAATCAAGTAAACCTTTTTGAATGACTTTGTTGAAGGAGAAATTGGCATTATAGAATACAGCTGGGTTGAGATGGTATGCAGCTGCATGAAGAGGGCTATGGAATTCCTCTTTCCAGACATGATCAATAATCTTCAAGTATGATGCATAATCAGATTCCATATTGTCAAATGCTGCAATAATACTTTTCTTTGCCTTTTCCATCGCATCATATACATATCCCATGGATGGTCTATCTTCACAGTCCATGAGGTGTAAAACGGAAAGCAGGGGCTTTGCAACATTCAAAGCATGGTCACACATGGACCAGAAAAGTTGATCCACCAAAATTTCTGCCACCTCAATTCCTGCTCTTTGCTTAGTAAAAGATGACTGCATCCATGAGTTGCTTGTAAACATCTGCTCAAGATGGCCTTTCAAAGTTACAATTGTTTGCAGTGTCAAGAAGATGGAAGCGAACCTTGTCCTTGAAAGTTGGATAATATCTCTTCCACCTGTTTTCTTCCTCATCAGATTAAGGACCCGAGCATTGTTATAAATGAACCGAGTTACTTTTTTAGCCTTTGCTAATACCTCCTTTACTTCATCCTTCTTTGAAATTTCCTCAAGCATCAGGTCAATGCACTGCACTCCACAGGTGCTGCAGAAAAAGGTCTTGTATTTATCTGCTAAGAGTTTTCCAGCAGCTTTATAACTGGGAGAAGTATCTGTCACAAAATTGACAATAATCTTGGGACCAACTTCTTGAACAACACTGTCAAATAGATTAAAGAGTCCCTCTGTTGATTTTGTAATGTCTGTCGCATCCACAGATTTCAAAAACATGGTACCCTTGGGACAATAAACAAAAAAATTTATGACTGTGCGATTAATTCTATCCATCCACCTATCAACTAAAACTGAACATCCAGTCACTTCCCAAGACTTTCTCAATTCTGTGCAGTATTCTCCTGCATCCTGGACACTTCTATTCAGCAATCTCCCCCTCAAAGCATTGTAAGAAGGCATCTTATAGCCAGGGCCTACAGCAGCAATACTATCAGCCATCTGTTGAAAAGTACAAGAATTTGCTGCACTTAATGGTACTCCAGCTTCGTACATAAATCTTGCAACAGCGATATCAGCCTGGTCGATGCTCTCTTGGGAAGCAAGATTCTGGAGCAAAGGTCGAGCAACAACAGGCACAGTCATTGGCAGATATTGCTTCCTGCGTCTCTTGGTTCGCTTAGATGTCCCTTCCAAGACCTCTTTACCCCTTCTCCTGATAGCCATCTTTTGCAGTGGCCCCGCATCATCATTGTCCTCGTCATCTCCTTCCTTATCCTGAAAGTACGACAAAAACGAATTCTTTGCGCTATTTGCTTCTTTATGCTTTCTTAGCTTCTCCAAAACTTTAAAACCCAAATGCTGCTGTATCTGAACTTTAACTTCGTCGGGTACTTCTTCACACGGAGTTACATTCCCTCTTTCTCCAGCCAAATGTTGCTTCAGTCTAGAAATTCCGCCGCCAAGAAAAATCTTATGACAGTACTTGCACTTGATTTTTTGCCTACCCCCATTAACCATAGTCCCATGAGCCCATCCAGGATCAGTAGCTCTAGGAGGTGCCAAATTCTGGAGTTCATAAACATATCAAAAGTGCAAAACTCAAATACTCAAAAACTACAGTTACTTGAGGTTTAAGCTAAAAAGAAAAATCATCAAACACATCAAATCCTTACATGGTTATTATCCTTAAATTGCATCCTGGAAAACTGTTGGAAAAAACTCTCAACTTCTAACACAGTACTGACTTCAAAAATAAAACATCAGCAACCCAACAATTAAGTAAAAACAAGAATCAAACAGTCATAAAAAACGAAACTTTTTCACTTACATTTTTAACAACATCAATATCTACCCATAACTATGATCAATCACTACTAAACTAATCATGATTGGCAATTTCAAGACCAAAAAAACATAACCCATTTCAGCTTTCAAGCTAAACTTCATCAACTCACTTGATTAAGCTTCTAAAACTGATAGATTCAATCTTTCAAGTCTGATCATGAAAACAAAAGGAGTGCTTACTTTGTTAAGGAACTGTCCAGAACCGAAATCTCGGGTTTATTGGGCCGAAAAATTGCGATGAGACTCGGCGGTTTCGGGTGTCGGATCCGGAACGCGAGAGTACAAAGCTTTTGGTGTATCGGAAATGTATCGGCGGAATGTGATAGATAGGTGGAAGGAAAGAAAGTTCACTCCTTTTTTAGAGAAATACAAGGTAAAAGGGAGGAAATCTCGCTTTCATTAAAGTGGTGCCGTTTCGTAACTTTCGTTCAGCGTTTTGTTTTTTAATATATATATATATTTAAAATTTTGGTAATGATTAGTTAAAATTAAGAGTTTTTAAAAAAAACAAAAGGAGAATTATAAACATAGATGATCATTTTTTTTCCTCTTAATAAAAAGGAAGAAAAATATTAAACATGAGAAGATAAATTGTATGATTCTCTTCATAAAAGCTAATTCCTTGATTAGTAGAAAAGGAAAAAAAAAAGGATTTTAACTAATAATTTCGAAATCTCTTCCCCTTTTTTATCATGAAATCTCATCCCTCTTAATTAGCAATAATATTTTTAAACTACATATGCATTGATCCATTCCTTTATATATATATATATATATATATATATAAAAGTTCATCTAAATTAATATTTGAGTAAGCCTGACCTAAGATAAATGTTTCTTTTATTTTATCCAATGAAAAAGAACAGAAAAAACATTTCCAAAATTTTGATTTTTTTTTTATTTTTTTTAAAAAATCTGTTTTTTTTTTTTTAAAAATATTAATTTTTTTTTATTTTAAATTAATATTTTTTATATGTTTTAAATCATTTTATATACTAATATTAAAAATAATTTTTTTAAAAATAAAAATATATTATTTTAATATATTTTTAAATAAACATATTTTATTCAAGTTCTAGACTGCAGCAGAAGCCAACATTTCTTGGCAAGTACAAGCGGTGGTGGACAAGACATGGACAGTATGAAATGAAATTGAATTGTGTGACTCATCGTATGTTCAAGGAGCTTCTCTTGCAGGAATTGATGTTGCCTGTAGAGACTCCATCGGAGCCTCAGTGGAAGACGAAGGTCTTGTTTGGAAGTGTGGATCAGTGGCACAAGAAGAAGCTCTTGCTATTCGCGAGTCCCTAGCCCTGGCTTCGATTTTCCACCCCCAAGTGACTACAACTGAAGAAGAAGCTCATGGTAGTGTTGTTATAGCTGTAAGTAGGAAAGCAAATCATGCTGCAGATTGGATAGCCAAGGCAGATAGGTCCACTGTTCTTCCTTCTAATTGGGTTCATAACCAACCCGATAGCCCTAACAATTTTCTTGTATCTGCTAGCAAAGGATTAAAAGGAAGACGGAGTCTTGTGAAATCAACACATTGAGTGCTTAGAAAAGATGAATATAATCTCCAAGAAAATAACAAAATTTAGATAAGGATATAATTTCAAAATGAATAATGTTGTATCCATAGCAGATTTCCGATTGAAACCACAGATGCTTTTATTTTCGAGTTATGCCGAGATCATTAGGGTTTTTACTTGGAGGCAGCGAGCATAATTCCTTCTATTCTTTTCCATACTTCTTTCTTAATCGTTCTCTGACAAAATCATTACGAGCTTTGACACGAGCTCGTTGAGGAGCAATGTTGACATAGCATTGATGCAAGCCAAGAGCAAAAAGAGCAGCTCCAGAAGCAAACAATCCTATAGTCATGGCCAGTTTCTTGGGTGTTGAAGGAAAGCACAATCCCATTTGGTTACCTTAACTAGAAGCGCAGACCAATGATCCAAGATCCCTACACAAAACCAACTGAAATGCTTAAACCCCACAAGGAATTGAAGACAAAATGCGAGAAAGAAACGAAAGAAAGCATCAAATTCATCAGTGGCCGGCAACCGGCAATTCATCATACACATGATAGGCATTCTTGGCATATGACAGAACTCTAAAATCATTGAAGAAGAAGAAAATACAGAGAGAAAGAAAGATACCAGGAAACTTAAGCGAGATTCCGAAGCTTTTGGTGTGTCGGAAATGTATCGGCGGGATGTGAACCGGTGCGCGAGGAAAAAGGAACAAAGTTTTCTTGAGGAAAACAAGATAGAGAGAGGAAAGCTCGCTTTCGTTGAAGTTATGCCGTTTCGTGGCTTTCGTTTTTATTTGTCCAGTCTCCAACTAAATAAAAAAATATATCGCTTTTATCATTACATAGTATTTTGTACGAATCTTATTTTCAAAACTCTCAGACTTAAAATAATAATAATTTTTTTTTTTTTTTATCAAATTCCAAGTTTTTTTATTTATATTTTCATTCAAATTATGCTTTTATTTTGTAATAAATTATATCATTTTATATAAAATCTAATAGTTTTTGTTAAATAATTATAACCGAGTTTAAGGGTAAAATTAATATAAAAAATAATTTGGTTGTACGAAAATGATACTACACCGAGTATATTTTATGTTTGTCCCTTTTCTTTATGCCTTTTTATCTTCAAAGTTTGGTTATTATTATCTTTTTATCAATTAAAGTATGAGTTCACAGAGGATACATATACAAATTTTGCATCTATGAGAAGTTTTTTTCTCTTGGATTTTTCTTACTTGTACCAACTTATTTCTTGTGAGATAGAAGATCTAATGATTTTTGAGTTGCATAAAGAACAAGAAGGTAATAACCTTAAATTCTATCTTCACATTCTGTAATGATTATAAAGATTAATCCTTGAGTCAAGTTTGACATCAAGAGTGATCAAATAAAAACCATTGCTGGTCTTGAAAAACAAGTTTACGGTCTAGATTAGAATAGGAAAAGATTTGATTGGCTATTGTTTGAATTCATAAAGTGGTATGGCCTCGTTCATTTTGGGAGTGTTGAAAGAAAAATATCCTGAATTAGGTAGATTTATGATGGATCCATTCCATAGGCAGATAACAGAAATTGAAAAAATGGTTTTTCTCCCTTTTCACTCCTCAGAAATCTTCCTATGTAGGCAGCAGAGTTGCTGAATCCTGATGGTGATCTTCCAAGACCGTGTTGAACTCAGTATTGTGTAGCAATGTGCACTGTTGGGGGCCTGCACAGAGCATATGTAACCAGACAGATTAAGAACCCTAAAGATAGTTCTGCTGGCAGTTGCAACTACATTTACGAGAGGAGCCAAAACTAATAAAAGAAATGACACCAGCTCCAAAAGAAGGGAAACAATAATATATATGCAATGCTCATTCAATATAATATTATACGACTGTTCACAATTACTCGCATTTACAAATCAAGTTTCCAGCCCATTGTTACAAGGAAACCATGTATTATATTATCTAGACGTTAGGAATAAGATTAACAATGCCTAACTACAGCTAATCCAAACTTGGTCATATGGAATAGCAATACACCATACCTAACTACAGCTAAGGCCACACGTTGTGTGTCACTGGAGCATGCACATCATACACGAATGGTTACCAGACCAGAAAGAGCACATCTCCACTCCTGCTAGCTTTCCCGGTGTAGCTGGAAGCCTGGATCTATTTCGGGCTCAGCTCACCCAAAGGAATTCTAACAGATTATACAATTCTTGATTACAGAATTGGTAAAATGAAGCTGCTGCCGGAAAACCTGCAGGAATCACAGGTGTTAATGTCAGCGCACATTATTTCGTTGTGCCACATTGAAAAGACACCAGCAAAAACACTTCAAAGAGTGGATCGATCAAATCACATTCTAACATGAAGGTGTTTCTAACCCAACCGCAAGAACAATCTCCTCAAATTTCGGTCATTATATACATGAACCTCAGAAAGTAAAATTCTGACTTGGACATCTTATACTAGCAACTGCCATATTAAAACTTCAATTACTACAAGAACCCATGTTCTCTGAATATCTTCTTCGAGTGAGAATGTGTTATATAGCCAATGCCTAATGTGAGGTAACACTGCAGAACTAGTGTTGGTGGCCTGAAAATGCCAGCATATCATCTACATTCAGCTTAAGCATAATGGTAATTTACAATCTAAGAGTGGAAATTATCAGTATTTCATATCTTATAGTTGGCACATAAGGGATTTAAGCCAATGGCAACCTGTTTCCAACAACCATGCCAACACTGGTCAAATCAAAATCAACTAACCAGATTAATGTTTTATAGCCACGTCAAAGCAATGAAAATTAGTCCATTTTGCCATTCATGGGACAAGCAAATTGAACTCTGCTAAGACATGGGAGTTGGCCTAAAGATCTTGCTAATTATTCAACAAGTAGCAAAATTTTAAAATCCAAATGAATACACTTACAGCTCTCACAGTTGCTCACGGATGTATGCCATTGATCTCAACATGGAACCAAGTGTATCTCTAGAAACCTGAAATTTTAACTCTGTTTCTCCTGTCGTTGTCTTGGTATCTTGGAGCTGGAGACAATAAGCAAAAATAAAAAACCAAGCCTTGCATAATTGTCTATGTTGGCTTTTCCTAGTGATTTATAGGACTAACAAAAGATTGAAACTTTCAAGTGACCAGATGATGCAATACTACTTATTTGAGATGATAAGTAAAATAAAAAATAAATACTAACATGATGTACCTACCTAACATAGGAGCAACAAAAAACTAAAAGCCCTGACATTCTCCTAGACATCTAATATTAAGCATGCCTTTGGTGAAACTCACCGGTCACAAGATCACAAGGCTGTGAAATGCAAGACATGCTTGACATTTCAGGGTTTAACTGGCAAGTAGAAAGATAAAAGGAGGTTATGGGACATGGTAAGGTTTTGTGGATTTATAAGAACCGAGTTTCCAGAATCACTATCCCAGCTCTTTAGTGGGATCTGTGGTTGGATCTCAAGCCCATGTCAACGATGTGCTGCATATAGCATAACAAAGAGATTTTCTATACTTTCTTCAAGAGGATGGTGCTAATAGTGGAGGGAAGCAGCTTGTGAGCTCACGTATAATGGCCATCTTGGAGATTTTTTTTTACCTCAATTTTTTATTCAGAAAAACATGGAGCTTCATTAAAGAAATGCCTATGTCATACGAATCTATGCAGACCATAATATTAAACCTTATTAGAGAGCGCTAAAAATACACTGATGAAAGTGATTAAATCCAATCTGACACAAAGTATTTAGCCTTTCTGTTTTAGCAAGTTTTCACGAACAGGAATAGTAAAATCTGGTTTTGTACCTTCAGATTGATGACAGCAACTCGATTAGCTGGAGTTGAGAGCTGCTGGCTAATGTAGGCCATGGATCTCAACATAGGCTCCAGCGTGACCTTGGTTAACCTAAACTGTACCTCTGTCTCCCCTGATGGATTTTTACCATAATCTTGCAACTAGAGCAAGGACAAGGGAAATAATTGATAATTTATAGCATGCACAAATGAAACTGAAAATGCTAGAATAACAAAATGAATGTATCACAATATGCTCATAGCTAGCATCCATGCTTAATTAATTTGCAAGCAAATGAGGGACCAAAATGAACTAATTAACAGTTAAAATTTCATTGGACATGGCAACAACTGTGAAATAATATGCAAGCTTTGTGCAGAGGAAGCTGGTGCTTTCAGATAACACAATTGGCATAAATTTCTAGCAAATAACGTGCAACTAGCTAATGAAAATTTCTGAAAAGTAATGTAAGACTAAGTTTACAAAAGTCAACGGCTCAGTAAAGAAAAGACTACGTACCTTCAAGTTGATGACAGCTACTTTACCATCTGGTGTCAAAGTCTTGTTTTCAATGACCCAAGTCATGGACTTAAAATAAGTGAGAACCACCTGCATTATTTCAATGAAAAAATCACGAACTATGTTCAGATGCTTGTAAGGAAAAATTTCTATGACCTCAAATAGTATAATTTTATGACAATGATTAGACATTAAAAACATAGGTTCTGCTGCATACCGAGTTATCAGTTGGACCGCCATCACGGTGAATAGATACAGGGGCCATGCTGGGCTGATTCAAATCTGCACAAGGTACTCCCCCGTCATTAAGATTAAACCGAGGTGGCATAGCATCCTGCCAAGGCCACAATGATGGGATCATTTCATGAGGAGCAGTAGGGGTTTTCTTGTTATTTTCTTCTTGACTATTTCCACTAAAATGTGATCTATAAGGTGTGACTTTTGCAACACTTTTCTTCACAGAAGCAATCTTTGTTCCACCCTCTTTTAAATTACTGATTGCTGCATTATAAGTCTCAATGGCAATTGCTCCTTCCTCTGCATATTTAATAGCTTCAAGGCACAAATTGTTAAAGCGAGAGGTCAGAGTATCAAGACCTTGTGAATCCACACTCTGTTCCTCTGATCCAATCCAAGATTTTGCATTCCTTGTCCATCGCTTCAATATGTAGTGAGATGGGAGGGTAAGAATGTTTGTTACAGTGAAGACAGTTAGTATATGCCTACAGAGAATGCCACAATATTCAAACATCTGGCAGCTACAACTCGCTTGCATCTCAGATATATTCAACATCACTATGTATGCCTTGTCATCATGCTCATATTTTGCAACCCTGTATTTAGTGGTCATCCCATCTCGTTCAATCTTATTTGCTGTATACACAAAAGTTTCAACTAGTTCTTCCTGAAACTTTGTGAACACTTTCTTGGTATAAAGGTTTGCAGCTTGTTGTTCCATTGGCGATGGTGTCTTAAGTACAGGAGTGGTGCAAATTGTATCATAGTCTGCTTCTATTTCCTTTTCCAGAGAATGTTCAAGCACGAGTTCATATTGTTTAAAGAACAAAGGTATTGTGGTCTGTTGATTCACATACCCATCAAAGAGGGAGCTGATACCATGATTTGAAGAAAGGGCAGCAAAGAAAGTGTTACGAAAATAAACCGGTGCCCACTGTTGGCGAGCATTGTACACAGCTTGAAGCCACTCAATCCTTTGGAGATCGTATTTTTCAAGGAGAGAGGCCCATGATGATTCAAAATCCTCAATTGTCTCAGAAAAGTTAATGCAGCTATAAAGCTCTCCATAGAAGGAAGGATGAGCGAGATATGTATGAGCCAACCTATCTTGGCCTTCTCTCAAGATGTGCCACTTGCAAATACAGTGACGAGTTTCTGGAAATACCTGCGCAACAGCCATGTGTATGGCTCTATCTTGGTCTGTGGTGAAAGAAACAGGAGGCTGGCCATTCATTGCAGATAACCATGTCCTGAATAACCAAGTAAAGGAAGACTCGGACTCATCTAGAAGCAATGCACAACCAAACAATACCATCTGACCATGATGATTCATGCCTGTAAAAGGAGCAAAAGGCACTTGATATTGATTTGGTCTATACATCGTGTCAAAAACAACTGCATCGCCAAAGTGACTATAAGCAATCCTTGATCTTGCATCAGCCCAGAAGACATTAGTCATGCGGTTCTCATCATCAAGTTGTATTGCATAATAGAAGCCAGGGTTCTCAGCTTGCATCTTCTTGAAATAGTTCAGGAGACTGTGAGCATCTCTTCCAAGGGATTTCCTTCCGCCAGGAGCCCTGAAATAGGTTGCAGGCAGAGGTGCAACATTTCTGACTAGATTATTAGGTTCTACAGGGAAAGCATTCCTAACATGGTTTGGTTCATGAGGCACGTGGCTTCCGTCTGTTGAAACATAAACATCATTAGTGGCATCCAGTGTTTCAGCCATGGTTTTTGTAGCACCAGCAAAATGCCTGCGTGGTCGAAGGACCTTACCAGGAGTCCCCAGAGAGTGGTTATGTTCCTCAACAAACTTTGTTACAGCCCAATTGTCTGAATGTGAATCTTTCCTCACTATCCTAAGCACGGCATTGCAGCTCTCAATATTCTTCCTTTTGAAAACCTCCTTGGAACAAGCAAACTCCCAAGTCACAATTGGCCCATCAGGCCTACTACGTGTAAACTGACCAACATGGGTGCTAAATCCCATACGCTTAGCATACGTATCATAAAATGTCTTTGCAGCATCTTCTGATTCAAATTCCATGCCGACATGCGGTAAAGCAATTCCATCATCATCCTGATTTCTAACTGCTGCTTCCGTATAATTCCCGGTTGTATTCTGTTTCTCAGTCTCATTCGGGTCAGCAATCATTGCCAAGTGATTATTCCCTTCCCTGACTTCCACGTCTACCACCTCACCATCCATAGGTGTAGCGTGAATGCAGATTTTGTTCTCTCTGCGTGACTAGAACCAATTCTTCATGTTTATTCCAACTTGATCAGCAGTCCAAACAGCCTGAATAATCTCTCTTATCAGAATTAAACAAAAGTAACCAGTTCAAAACA
Source organism: Populus alba (assembly GCF_005239225.2). Taxonomy (NCBI): domain Eukaryota; kingdom Viridiplantae; phylum Streptophyta; class Magnoliopsida; order Malpighiales; family Salicaceae; genus Populus; species Populus alba. The sequence goes on from NC_133291.1 coordinate 532,621, forward strand.
TTAATCCATGAAGATTACTGAACATGTCTAATTATAAACAAGAATTGTAACAAAAACAAAAGGTGGCTATTGCATAGTAGAAAAAAAAAACATATAACAAGAAAACTAAAGATTTTGCCTTTATTTCACACTTCAAGCAAAAGTCAATTGAAAAAATAAAGCATATAGCAGCTTTCTTGTTTCTCCTTCATTCTTTCACTGCCATTGTCACTACCATGTAACCAGGCACTGCCTAATTACTATCCCAGCACAACATAGTTTTATCAAGAATAAGAGCAAAAATTAACAAACCCATAAAAAAAACAACGAAAACAACAGAATTATAAGAGCAAAACCACCCCAAGCAAATGTGCAGTGTGTATTATGTTTTACATATCAAAATTCAAGTAAACAAAAACCCATTAACCACAATAAATTCAGTTCTCGTTTTTTAAAAAAAAAAAAAAACACAAAATCATTTACAAAAATCAATATAGTTTCAAACTTTATCGAAATGAAAGCCATAAACTTCAACATAAAAAATGGGGTCTTCATAAATAAAATGAAACTGACCTTTATAAGGGTGATAGAGTGAACTAAGCTAATAAAACCTCTGTTTAACAAACACCCACTTCCCAAATCTTCTTTATCTCTCTCTTTTGTTAGGGTTTTTGCATAAAAATTGTCTTTTGTGTTTTTCTGTTTTGAAGAGTTCTGGTTTCTGATTTCTTGGAGCATTAATAACCCTTGAATTCTTGTTGTTATTAATTTTTACTTCAAGCCTTTTTGGTTTATCAGTTTCACATTTCACCCTTTCCTTTTTTAATATTTACAAAATTATACTCTGACAGTTACAAATATGGAAATTTTTATTTTTTCTTTCCGTTTTTAGAGGTGGTTAGAAATATGGATTTTGGGTGTTTGACAAGGGTACAAGCCAGGCCCATGGAAATTTTCAGTTTTCTTATGTTTTTCAACGAGGATTTTCATTTACCTTGTTTATAAAAAATGATATATTAGGAAAATATTATTTAAAGATTGAACTACCACATCTAAAATATATAAAAAAATTATATATTATAAAAAATTATAACTCAATATCTATCATTTTCTTAAAAAAACATAACATTTATCATGGTTTATAGTTATTTGAGGTTTTACTTGGCTAACTCCTTCAACCCAAACTTGGTCATACTTATTTAACTTTTCATGTGTGTTTATTTTTTTACTCAAAAAATATTTTAAATTTTTTAATTTTAAATTAATTTTTTATAATTTTGTATCATTTTGATGTGCTAATATTAAAAATAAAAAAATATTATTTTAATATATTTTAAAATAAAAAATATTTTAAAAAATAATTATTACCATAATTTCAAATAAATAAAAAAACTATCCTCTCAATTGTGTGCGTGGCTTTCCATGAATCAGTTTAAGAGGGTAATAAAAAGTGTTTTATAAAATGATTTTTATTTAAAAATATATTAAAATAATATTTTTGTAAAATTTTTTATATTAACACATGAAAATAAAAGATAAAAATATTAAAAAATTAATTTAAAATTAAAGAATTTTAAAAAGAACACGGCAATGCCCGGCAATTGAAAAGGGAAAACAAAAATTATTGAAGTTTTTAATTAATATTTTCTTCAAAAAGAAAACAAGCATGTAAGGAAAAACAAAAAAAAAAACACTAGGGATCTTTCAGGCCTTTTTATTCGCATCCACCCAAACAAAACCTAAACAATCCTCGGCCTACAAAGTCCATCGAAACATCCAAAAATATTAGTTACAAGAAACCGAGGTGGTCGTTGAGCTATTTGGAGAACTTGAAACAGAGTCCGACAACAACCTGTCCTCCGATCCCCATCCATGCTCCTTGCAACACCAACCTCTTCAACCCCTCCTGTGCTATTAGTTTCCATAGCAACATGCATCAAACATCAAGTCAATGTTGTCTTCGAACCCTGTATGATTGAGCAAGTCCGGCAGCTCGCAAGAATTCTCGAAAGGAAGATCAAGCATTGTGAGGTTCCATCCTGAATCCATACAAAAGCTCCATGCTTGCTCGTGCTCGTCGATGGTGTCCGTAATAACCATGGGAGATGCACCATCCAAGCTTGAATCTAGCTGTGTGCGTTGAACTTGCAACGACGGAGCAACTTTTTGCTCTTGTTCCTCTTGTTGTTGCGGTGATGGTTGTTCAACTCCGGCTTCTACTTCTATGCCGGGATTATCAATCGAGTTGTTACCAAGTTGTTGTTGCTGTTGTTCTTGGAGGATTTGGTCTATAGGGATGCCTTTCTCCCTCATCCGTTCTATATAATTGGTGGCATCAAAATTGGTCACAGCATTTGCTCCTCTATGTTCTATTGCTGCCATGTCATATGCTGCCGCTGCCTCTTCTTGCGTATCTTTACAGAAGAATTAACAAACAAAATCTGATTAGTGAATTAATTAATCAAGCAATCAGTAAATTAAAGATCATGCAAGAAGAGTATATTTTTATGGAACATAATAAACAGGGGCTGATCGCTTTAGGTAACAAAGCTAGATCGGGAGTTCACATGCCTGCCATATACTTGTTATTTTAACAACTGGATTCAAATCTCACTTCTTCAAACATTAAGAGTATTTTAAAATCGCTTTTAAAAAATTTTAAGCTCTTGATTGTGCCCTAGCTCATTGCTGAACAAGATCTTGCTGCTTGTAGACAAGCACAGCATCAAGAATCAGCCGTACCTTCAAGTTTTTTAACCCAAAAGATTGACCATTTGCAAGCATGTAAGGCCCCACACCACCTTGCCTTTTCTCTTTTGGAAGATGTTTTGTTGGGATTCTTCTAGGTGATCCATCCTATGTTTTTGGTGATTTTTTTTTCTGCCAGTACCAAGGGGAATGTTTATTTTAGCCCCTAAAGATTTATCGACATTCCATTTCAACCCATGTAGTTTGAACTTCCCAATTTTAATCATCTAGTTTTGAAAAAGTTCAAGCCCTGCCCTATATCCATCATGTATATCTAGCTACTACCTGACAAAATGCCCATTTTCCCTTCCTTTTGCCCTCAGCTTTTTCATATTCTCTCCCATCTTTTCCTTCCGAGCTCCTATGCATAAGTCAAGAATATCCCACAAAAAAAAAAATCTTAAATCTAAAAAAAAGAATTCACAAAGGAGGGCTCATCATTAGCTACTTGACCACACTGGGAATTCTTGGAAACCACATGATTCAAATTGTGTAATTTCAAACTACAAGGACCAAAGTGGAATGTTGTTGAATCTACAAGGGCAATAAGATATTTTACCCCAACTCTTACCTCTCTCGCCCAAGAGCCAGGTATTCTCTTCCAATGAAATGAGACAGACTGAACAGGTTTTGACTTCAAAGCCACCGTCATCTACCTACCTGCAACTGCTATATTTCTCCTAGTTAAGAAGCAACATAGCCCGACCATGACGGTGACCACGAGGCCGTGACAAGGGCCCCTCAGGTGGCCAGTTAATGCCTCATTTGTGGCCATATAAGCCTTACCTTACCTTGTAGTAGGGCCGCTAGAGTGGCTAATTAATATGCCGATGTTGTTTTTTTAATTAAAAATATATATTTTTTAATTTATTTTTGATATTATTATATTAAAATAATAAGAAAACATAAAAAATAATAATTTTTAAAAATTATGCAAGCAAAAAGATTAAAGATCCAGGGTTTTTGGCAAAACTGACACGTGCCCATTTTTGTCATTGTAAGGGTGTGTCACGTGACCTCGTAATGGTACTGATTGCATTGAATCTGTGGGTATCGCAGTCCATACTAATTCAGTAATTAGATTGATATTGTGAGCTAAAGATCTAATCTTTTTTATGATCTGACATGCTAATCTAATCTGGGCCTCTGATGCTTCTGCAGGTGCAATGAGCTAAAAAACTGTTCTTGCAATCAAGTCATCTAACCTTAAAATTTATTTCCAATCTACACCGACAGCTTTGTTTTTGGAATCTACCCAGCAGAAGAAGACTCGGTCCGCCTCCTAGTCTACTCTGCTTGCTTATTGTGCAATTCAAAAAAAAGATGTTGCATATTTTTTTTTAAAAAAAATTAGTTATTCATTTAAAATAATTTTTTTATATAATTTTTTATACCGGTACATTGAAAAAGATTTGGAGAAAAGAAATCCACCTTTCTAAAAGTTTCTTCAGGATCACTGGAACTTGAGTTGAGATAAAAGATTTGTTATCAAAGATTCAAAATTGAAACCAAATTTGCCAACTGGGGAGGATTTTGGAGAAAAGTCGAGGAATTGTGTTCTTCCCAGAGCACAAACTCACGCTCGACATTCAAGTAAAATAGCAAATTGTTGACAATAAGATATGGGATATGATGAGAGGAGAGACAGGGAGGGAGGAGCATACTATAAGTTCCAAGATAGAGATATTTATTCCCTTGAACCCGTCCAATTCTTGCTTCCCATCGACCATTGTGATGATGCCTGTCAAGATTCAAACCAAGCAAGTCAAACTAATCATAGCCAGTGCCAAGAATCAAGCGATTAAATTATAATAGTCCAGAAAACCAACTGTTGCTGAAGAGAGAGAAATAAAAGACGACAGAGAAGTGGCATTTACCTAGCCACCCCACGGTACTTGGAGACTCCTCTGGAGAATCCACTGCTTTTCCGTCTAAGTGATGCCAAGTACTCTTCCCTGGTCACCCTCTGCATCTCCTCGATCTCCGTTGTGTATGATTCTATCTGCATCGCCATCAGTTTATGCTTAGAATAGGCTTGTTCGATCAACTTCACTGTGTAACTTTGCAATCTATCGCATGAATCATCCGACCCGGTTCGCATGAGTCAAGATCGAGTTACAATTCGTAATGTGACTGGTTTGAGTGTAACTTAGCAAGTTATTCACACGATCTTTCCGACCCGGTTCATATGAATCAAGACCGACTCATTAATGTGACTGGCTCGATTCACATGCTCACACGAGATTCATGTAATAATTGGACATGTAACTTGCCATTGAAGTGCATGAATGTTGGCGATGGTCAATTCCTGAAAGAAAGAAAGAATGAAAGAAAGTCAAGGAAAGAGTGTGCTGTACCGGAAAATTCAAGGTTGTCTCTGCCCCCCAGTACTTTATGGCAGCAAGATCGTAGGTGTGTGCGGCTGCCTCGTCATTATCATAGGCACCTGCATGTTACACACAGTTAGGAACCCATGATCTTCATTTTGTGGTTGAAGGAAATAAAAAATAATTATGATTCTTTCTTTTAAAAAAAAAAAAACAGATTGAGATCATCAGGAGGAGTGCTTACCCAAATAAACTGAGCAGCAGACACAGTTGTGGATGTGACCGTTACAGTGACGGGGATGAGTGTAAAGAACAAAACATGATCAGAAAGTATTAAGAAAATAAGTAAAATTTTATAAGTAATAAACATGGATTATAGATCTCCTTGGTCTTAGTTGATCTTTAATTAATCAAGCAAAATCCACCTTGTTTTCCCTTCTTGTTTTGAATGTTGTTCCATGAACTCTTATCCCAGAGATGAGCTTCAAACCTTCCTGTCCATCTATGTCTGCTCTTGATCAACCAACAAGAATGTCACACGTGCATATTTGAAAAACCCCACAAGGAAAAAGAATCATAATTTGAAAAGATGAGCAAGATTTTGGTACCTGGTTACTCCTCTGTAAATGGAACTTCTTTTGCCAGAGTTAGGACTGTTGGCGGCAGCAGCAGCAGCATTCTTCTGGGATTTCCCCTGATTGCTCTTTTGGTTTTTTCTAATGCGTTTGACTTTTGGCTTCTGAATGCTTTCAGAGGCCACACAATAAGGTGAGGAGGAGGAGGAGGAGGAGGAGGAGGAGCAAGATGACGACCTCTTCATTTACTTCTTCTTTTAGCAATGTGAGAGCACAAAATATGATGGAATGCAGGCAAGCAAGACTTGTCAGAAGAGAAATGATGGGTCTATGCTATGCTCGCTTGCTAGGCCTCTCTTGTTTTCCTACCCTGGTTTAGATTTTGTGAGTTTGGAAATTGAAAGAAGTGTATTTTGGTGACCAAAAGTGGTTTACCAAAACAAGGAGAGACAACGGGAAAGGAGGAGTGGAAGCGCAAGGCATTAAAATAACGCACAAAGCCGAGGCAAGAGAGGGAGAGGAGAGGCCTCTTCACTAGACCATGTTTCTTGGCCTCGTGTGGTTTAACTTTAACCATACATGTGGTTAGAGATTTTTGAGCTGGGTTAGTTAACATTGAGTTAGTACCCTACACTTGGCTAACTCGTGCAGCCATGCCACCAATAAAGATTTTCCTGCTTTTCTACTAAGCAATTTAGAGTTAAAGAAGGATATATGTCAGTTATTTTTATTGTATTTTCTGGTTTTTTTGCTGCTGCTGATGGGTTGGCTTTCTGTGTCAGATATTTTGGTGAGTTTGATCTGTGACTCACTTTATAACAAGGGACGTGTAAGGACATGTCTGCAGAATGTATAGTTATATTTTCGCCCCTAGCCTTTATTCATATTACCTCAGACCCTGTAGAGCAAAGATTGCCTGGTCCCACACACACCATGGCAGATAGCAATTAGCAGAGCTGCTAGTGGAACAAGCAAAGCTTAGCGTTGATTTTTTGGGATGTGGTTGTGACACGCTTCTAAAATACTTTTTAACTTTTTTTAGTTTCAAATTATCTACATTACATCCATGCCTCGTCTAAAATTACCAATTCCATTACATTTTACATAACGTTTTTAGTTGGAAAAATAAAAACAAAAACATCAAATAAATTTATTTATAGGATAACAGTACAGTGAGCTTGACAGGAACAAATATGAATCTGTAAAATTGTACCCAGAGGTGGAGAGATCAGTTCCTTGAAGAAAAAATAAACCTTATTTTGTACTAAGAACCATGGGGTATTGGAAGTCCTTCTGGGTCACCACTACTAATCATCTTTGGCTTGAAACTTATGGCAGAAAAGAAAAGAAAAATCAACAATGATACAAATATGATTTATAGCAGTATCTTACAACCATTATATGAGCTTACAAACACCTTACAAAATGTGTGCTCCACACAAACCTGAGCCAACCCTTTCTATACAACACCCTTGTTCAGGGACCCTAAGTAGAGGTCCCAGGCTCCCAGCCCTTCTACATAAATCACATATCTGTAACCCTATTGAAAGTTCACTTTGCAACAAACTTCCTATTTTCTATTCTCAAAGACAATCTTGAATCACTGTATACAAGACATCAAACTAGCACAAATTGCACACAAAAGTTCTCCACATTCCAGATGGTCAGGATGGATTTGTGGAAATCTAACCACGTCATTTAGATTACGGCAGCAAAGGGTGAAAATGAAACTCCCATGCCTCCGTCGCACAGTAGCACACTACCTGACTGGATTCTGTTATTAAGGAACACTGTGTCAAATAAGAAGTTTTGCCTCGAGGCCTGCAAATTATATTCATCCAGATCGAAGTGGTTTGATCTTAAAATCTTTGAATTGATGGCAGTTTTTTCTGTGTCTTTCTCAAAGCTTTTGACATACTTCCTAATATCTTGCTGAAGTTCGATGGAATCATTTGGCTTTTGAGCAAAAGAAAATTGCAACCTCCGACTGTCTGGTGTTTCTGAGCTGTTTAGAGTGACTTCCTCTAGAGCAGGCTCCTGGCTGCTGCCAGTGGTTGACAGCACTGATGCACCGTGGCTATGTGTACCAACCAATTCCTGAAAGCATAAACATAATTTATCATTAGACTAAGATTCTACTTTTGTTTCTCCAACATGATATTGTATGAAGTATATGAACGCTTATATTTTTTCTCCTTCAGCACTTCAACCTCACTGTCTTGAACTTTCTTTTCTAGAAGGGGGGTGGGGGGTGCGGCGCACAAGGCATGAAGATTCTACTTTTGTTCTTCCAACATAATGTTGCATGAAGTATATGGGTGCTTATATATCTCATTTAACACCTCAGCCTCATTGTCTCTCAGTTTTTTTATAGAAGGAAAAATAAAACAGACATAGCAAAGAACAAGACAGGAAGAACAAACACCTCCACGAAGAAAAGGAATTAAGTTTAAAATGAGATGGCATCAGTATCTTTTGAAAATAAATCACTGATTCAGCCAGCTGTATTTCTTCAGAATAGAAATAACAGATAAGAATGTAGAGAGGAAAAAACCTGTTTACTGGTAGCAAAACTGTTGGGATAGCAGTTGGCTGCAGTGTTAGAATTTTCCTGGGAAAAGGATGCACAATCACCAACACCAACTAAGTTGATTGGTGGATCCTCAGGTGATGAGAAGTCAGAGCTATCAAATGTTGACAGCGACACACATTCATCAAAATAAGCCATGGCTTCATCTGTTAATCGTTTTGACACCTTACTTCTTTCAATGCTGGACTGTCATCAGACCAGAAAAAACAAAAAAAAATACAGTTAAAACACTCATCTATATGGTAATGACATAGAAAGTCCAATGACATTGAAAGCCCACAACTGCTAAGCATGTGGAGGATGAACCATAATGTGAATGAACAGAACAGTAAAAACATGGCTAAAATCATTATCAAAAACCACCTCTAAGCCAAAGATCTTCAGGGGGAGGGAGCAAGAGAGACCATAACCAGATAAGATTGAAATTATAGTTAGTTTATTTACTTAAAGCATGGATAATTAAGTTCCATATTTTAGAATATCAACCATATGCAGAACATGTAAACTCAGATTCAGAAGGATATTGATTTGATGTGTGTGGTATCATCCCTCACTAAACATATTTAACTGTTTTCTCCTTCTGTTCTACATCGATGCTAGACGTGCTTTTTAATGCATCTAGTGAAATATGCTTGAATGAAAGCCACACGTGCAAAAAGAAAAAATAAGGATGTACCTTTCTTCCAGCACGGGGTTTCTGCACATTTGACATCTTCGGATGCGGAAGCACTTCCTTCAGAATTCTACTGAGCTCTAAGCCACGGTGCTCCTCTACAGCAAGGTCTGCTCGAAGCTTCCTCGCCCGTTCCTGGGACTGCAAGTTAAAAAGAGATCCAATCGTAAGTGCCTGTTCGAACTAAATTATCGAAGAGAATTGAATAGGCATAAAGCACCACAGACACGACATCATGAAAATTATGGATCTCAACGACCATTTATCAAAACTAGGAAACAAGAGCGACCCCACCCCCTCCTGTCCTTGTCATTTCTAACATTTGAATCTAGAATCTATCCCAATCCCATCCCTCCTCTTTTGAGCTTTCAAGCGTTCTTCAAGTGGCAGCGGAAGTAGGAAACAGGCATCAGCCATTTTTAAATTTCATCTCAAAATAATTTTCATCAGGCCATAACATTAACAAATTTTCTTAGAAGAAAACCTTACTCTGCTCGGTAGTACAGTGGCTACAAATCACATGGCAAACACAAGCATCGACTATGCATGTCAAGTTTTCCTTAACTTAATTTGAAACTAGAATCTAACACACACCAGCTCAACTCAAGCAAATGTCAACGGCTAGCAAGTTTATAATGATTTCCTATGGTCAATCTAACTTCTCAATCACAATCTCAGCTGAAAATGAGCAAAACTTACCTGCTCAAGCTTCTTGGCATATTCTCTTCTGATGTCCAAAACTAATTCAACTGCACTTGGGTTGACTAGATCAGGAGGAATATCATTCACATTGGCCAATGCAATAGCAGTTGTGTTACTCCTCCGGATTGTCTGAGCTCAAAACAAAGTCCAGAGCGAATTATGAACAAGCATAAAACTTGGAAGCAAGCAGTAAAATACGAAGGCTGCAATCAAATGTGCAAGAAGTAATTAATATTCTATAACACATCCCCCCCCAAAAAAATAAAATCAACGGAACCATAAAATCCAGCAGAAGCTCCTGAAATTTAATGCCCTCGCATCAAATATCCAACCGACCAATCCAAAGAGTCAAGGCAATATGTCATGTTCTAGGTTGGCAAGTCAGGTAACTAAGGTCTCTTGAAACAAGTGCGTGCCAATACTAGTTGGCTAAACTTATGCCAGGCATTCATAACTAGTAAAGCATTATAAGAGACATCAAAAGAATTTTTTTTTAAAGGGACATCCTGCATGGAAGCAGCACAACTTAGATCATGTAAGAAAACCTTTATCACCCATGAACCACAGGAACTTACACTTTCCAAGTCATTTTGGATGTCAGCAATGGCGCGTCTAACTTCAGATCGAACAGTTTCATATATACGACTAGAGGTGCCATCTCCCAAATTATCCCCTTGGAATGACTGCAACATGAGGTCATAACCAAAACTATATTAGGATCATGCATCTTATCCATTGATGTTTCAGAACCATTCATGTAAAAAGGCAGCATACAATCTCATTCATTAACCATTTAGAACATCGGCACATAAATAACTCCAAATCACTCGTGTCCAAACCAATTAAACATAACAGCATTCAGGTCTCACCTGCATTTGTTCAAAAACTGCTTTAATAGTTCTCTCTTCAGCTTCTGAAATTGAGCTTCCCAGACCTTTATCTTCCCAACTCCTCATGGGCAAAGAAGGCTAGAAAAAAAGAACAAATAAAACAGGAAACATCATTTAACTAAACAGCTTCATTCAAATCTTATTTATAAATGCCAAAAACATAAAAGCATTTCTTGAGACAATACCAAGTCTGAAGCAGATCCATCTGATTGCATCGGAAAACTTCTCATCTTCTCAAATTTACAATCATAACTCCTCGCTAAATCACTATTTCTCCCAGCATTTGACACACCACTCAAACCGCCACTCCCATTTCTATACTTCGTCAACGAACTCCCTTCTCGTTCAGCATCACTCTGTCAAATACAACAACTAACAATAAGCAAAACATGCTTTGCTACTCTCAAATTCAATAAATAAATAAATAAACCCTTTCACAACAAATAATTTCAAAATCCTTCGGGATTCTTGAATCGAATCAATAAAAAAAACAGCCTTTAACTGTAATTAACTAACCCTTCTTTGCTGTCCATGAATTGAAAATAAAATAAAATAAAGCTTTCATACAAGAAAAATGAAAGCCAAACCTCGGAATTCACGAAATGGCCTCTAGAGCCAGGAGGCCGAGACACAGACCTCCCTCTGGAAACAGGACCCCTGGACAAACTCCTACCAATCCCGGAAACGTTTTTTCCAGCATCAGCCTTTCTTGACACAGATCTCCCTCTCCTACCATCACCAACAACATTTGGCTTTGTGGGTGCACTCTTAGACTCTTCCTTATCAACCACAACTTCACCGACTTCTTTATCAGGTGGAGAAACATTGCTCCAGTAAAGCGGGTTGTCTCTTTTAATCAATAAATTTGTTGATCCTGTAGCTGTTCCTTCAGCTGCTGTTCTTGTTGTTGAAGTATCAACAAGATAGGATCTTGACACTGCACTCACACTTCTTGATCTTCTTGGAGGTACCGTTTTTGTTGGTAAAGCGTGCTGATTTGTTGAAGTTTCTTTATCTTGTGTTGCTGTACTTGTTGTTGATGCTCTTCTTGACGTGGATTTAAAGGCTGCCACTGCCATTCTTTCTTGATTCTTTGACAATTGCTGTGGATTTAAAATATGAATAAATTATTGAATTGGGCACCAAAGTTCTTTACTTTTCAATGTCAGATTGAAACAAATGAAAAGGAAACTGTTCTGTGTTGGTGTTTTTTTGAGCTTTGGTTTGGTGGGTGGTGGTGATGATGTTGTTGATGTGTAACTTATGTAAGACAAAGTTTTCTGTGTGGGATCTTCGCAGAGAGAGACAGGTTTGTTCGGCTTGGTCGTGCTATCCGGGCGTTTGGTACAATGTTGGATTTTGGAGGCACGGTACTGTCCTAGAATTATTTATTTTTACTTTAAAACAAACTGAGTCAGTGCTTGGTTAGACGAATAAAGTTTTTTTTTTTTTTTTTCTGTGAATAAGAGTTAATTTAGTTTGTTTTTGTGTTTTAAAAATATTTAAAAAAATTTTATTTTTTTTTATTTTAAATTAATATTTTTTTTATATTTTTAAATTTTTTTAATGTGTTGATATCAAAAATAATTTTTAAAAAATAAAAAATTATTTTAATGTATTTTGAAGTAAAAAAAACACTTTGAAAAGTAACCGCAACCACAATTTTAAACAGCCATGAGAATTCCGTGTATAGAAATTTTAAAAAATATTTTTTATTTAAAATATATCAAAATAATTATATTATATGATTTTGTGCATTGATTTGAAGTTGAGGGTATATTTTATAATTTATTGATGAAAATATAATTTTTGAACCTATGTTTTATCTATTATTATTAAGTTAAAAAAAATAAAAACACGAGTAAATTGAGTAATTGATAAGACATATTAAATAAATAAAAATTCACATAAGATCTATTCTAATCCAATTAAGGACGTATTTGATGATTTGTTACGAAATATTTTTTAATTGAAAAAATATTAAAATTGATTTTTAGATTTTTTTTAAAATTATACTAACATATTAAAATCATCCAGAATTATATATAAAAATATTAATTTAATATCTTTTATATAATTAATATTTTATATATATATAAAAAATAAAAATAAATTGACACTAAAAAACATACACTCCTTAGTGAAGATGAATGATTAATTTAGATATTTTAAATTAAAATTAATTTAAACAAAATTCAGATTCAACATGTTTCTAACTCCAACATCAATTTATTTTTCTTCAAACCCTCCATAAATCATTGTTATCTAAGAATTTACACCATTAAATTATACATTTATAACTAATTAAAAAACCAAAAAATTTTTAATAAATCAAAAGCCATTCAATCAAGGCAACTTGGCATTCATTCTGAAAACAGATATAAAACAGGTTTCTACATACCAGACCATTATTATCAATGGAGAGTCATGCATTTGGATCTCAAAGTGGCTCCCTTATTATTTCAAAAGGCTATGATTAAAGTATTTGAACTCATGCTAAGAGGTTTTTTTAGAAATGGATCTTGGATTTAGCAAGACTAACTTTCTGACTGCACAAAAGGACTCCAAGCAAGCTTTAATGACCGGAACTTGATCCATTCATGCTTTAGCGAAAAGGAGCAAGTCATCCACAAAAGACAAATGATGAAGCTAGGGACGATCAGCTTTAATCTACATTGATGATGTTTTACTTTTTTTCACAGATGAGAAATCACATTCTACTTTGTTAAAGTAATTTGCAAAGATTGTTCACCACTATGGTATCATGCTTTTTGAAAGTAAGATGCTCATCTGTAAAAAAAAAAAATCGAATTTCTTGGCAAGATCTTTGCAAATGGTGTTTATACACCTGGCACCTATATAGCCGAAGAACTCTAAAAGTTTTTAGATAACCTTTTCACAAGAAAGTAAGTCCAACAGTTTTTAGGAATTATCCAATATCTCATAAATTTTATCCCTAGAGTTGTACAGATGATAATGCCACTTCAGCTCATGCTCCAGAAAGATGCGGACTCTTGGACAGAAAAGCAGATTCAAGATGTTAGACAATTAAAGATAACCACATAAAATTTACTTGTTTTAGTCATTCCATCAATAGGATAACACATACTCCAAACTGATGATAGTGACAAGTATTGGAGTATTGTGCTCCTAGAAGATAAAGATGGCCACTGACAAATATGTGGCTATAAAAGTGGGTCATTCAAAGAATCAGGAATCCACTACCACTCCACTTTTAAGGAAATCTTAGCTGTAAAGTATGGCATCCAAAAATTTGAGTTTCACCTTACAACTTATTACTTTACAGTGTCATGGATTATTCCTCTTTTTCAAAAATACTACAGTTCAAACGCAAGATGCTTCCTCATCCACAGCTTCTGAGATTAACTGAGTGGTTTTCAAAGTACATCTTCACCGTCGAACATATAAAAGGAAGCAAGAACTTGATCCCAGACATGCTCACCAGACCACCCAAATCACAAACACTGCTCATTCCCTTGATTCTTATGGCCTTCTCTTCCAATCCTCCTCCACCTAAACAAGACAACCCTATAAATGACTTACCTCATTTTGCTCAAGATATGGTTTTTAACCACACTCTTGACCTGCAAGCAAAAGACAAACTATTTGGCCTCCAAGACTACCTTATTCTTAACTATGATATGTCTTCCTTTTGTTTCCAAATATTAGGCATCCATCCCAAATATCCTTTCATTCACCTCTTCACCTTCAAACCTACTGGATTGTTCCTTAAAGAACTATACCTTATAGTATTTCTGTCACCTATACCATATTGCTATTGAGCTTCCCACTAATTTCTTTCTTTCTAGATTTCTCAGGACATCTTGGCCTGCAGATTTTGGAACTGTACTCTAAAGTTCCTCACTTGGTTCTACAACCCCACACAATGGATCTCTCTTCTCTGACAGGAAAAATCCAAATGGCCCCATGCACAAACCTACCGGATTGAAGTACACCACAATACACTTTTGTAACAAATCTGTTAAGCAAGCTTTTGCCCATCAATTCTCTATTTTCATATTCCATAGGCCTTTCAAAGCTTTACCCGACAATCTGGTTATGATTTTTCCAAAAGCTGTAATATATAAAACTCATCCATACTCCCTGTATGAAAACCCCTTAGATAAGCTCTCGAACATTAGGACCTTATAAAAAACAGTGTGCCTAAAGAACAACATTATTCCTAATGAAATATAGCTAAAAGGAACAAATCCTGATGAAGAAATTGACTATAATCTGTATAACCCTCACTATTTTGCTTATCTTTATAACTTACAAATACGGTACAAAAATAAAAAACTTAAACAAATAATTTTGGGAATACCAAAGCTTCTGGAACCATATGAGATGGAAATGCTTACAGAAGATGACTATATGCTGGCCTTACAAGTCCAAAACTATTCGTCATCAAGAAAACATGTCAGGCCAGAATCTCTCTCCAGATCATGAATCTATTATCAGTTGATATTAGTGTTGTACTAACTTGTTATTTGTATTTTGTAATTGCTGCATCATAAGTCATAAGAGTGTGCATTATTAAGTGTGCTTCAGTGCTTTCTGATGTAATGAGTGATGTGAGCAAAAGCCTCAAAGTAGTATATATAGAGGCTATATATAATGTTATAAGGGCAAAACCTTGGGAAGGTAGACCCCGAAAGAGAAGCCTCTTCAATAAAGAACTTGTTTTTCTAATTCTCTGTTCTTCAAACACTTTTCCCTTTTTTACATTTTAAACTAGAAGCTTTTATTATCATCCACAGAAACATGACACTCCAATGAGTTACTGTTAAATGCCCATAAGGTTGGCCGTGTTAAGCACTCTGTCAAAGTATATGTCTCACAAATTGTGGTATTAAAGCCCTTTTAGTTTGTGTGTGACCATGACACCTTTTTCTCAATCTTCATCCCCTCTTCTGACTTCTTTTTCCTCCTTTTACCTTCAGCCTTCCCCTTCTATTTGCAAGTCTACGTCTACTAAAATTGACTATCTATATGAGGTTAGCCTTTTAGATGATACCCAAAAAATATCTAAAACAGATCTTCCTCTTGTAAATCCTTATCATGCTTTTGTAAAAAAAAAAGTCTCTTTCTATTATCCGCAGTATTAAAACTCTCATTAAACAACATTCTCGTGTGGCCAAAAAATATGTTGAAGCTTCCTCTTTTAACCAACATAAAATTCCTGCTACTTCTTACAAACAGTTTGTTACTCTCGAAATTCCATCTAAATTTCCAGGCCAGTAGATTTCCCAATGGTATACACATATTCATTTTGGTGCTATTAGACTAGCCTTGTCTTATCATGGCCGTAAAGGTTTACCTGTTATAACAAGATTAGCTCTTCTAGATACCATATATCTAGAGTATCAACATGTATGCATTGGATCTCTTGAAACCACGCTCATTTGTGGCACAGTAGCTGTTATTTTCTATCCAAACTTCAATATAGCTTTGGATGACCCTCAACTCCATCACTTTTTAAAAGTCCAACTGCAACCTTTGAAAATGAAAGAGCTTGCACTCAATCAATCGAAAGCGGAAAGCACTCTTCCGGGCAATCGAAAACAGTCATTCTCTTTTCTTTATTCATGGCCTTGTTATCTCCAAAAGTCACTTCTCTCGTCTCAGCTGCTAATGCCTTATCTTTCTTCCTCAACGACCCTGATTCACGTCTTTCAATGCCTTAAGTTCTTACTCGAGTGACTGAATTCCATAGTGAATTTCTAAACCGGAAAGATCATCCCAAACTAAAAGATCACTGGTGCTGATCAAGTTTTAGACACCTATCAAGCCATAAACCTTTTGACAATGCATCTGAAGAAGAGACTCCTGATGACGAAACTCTTGTAACTTCTGAAGAATCTTTCACTGAAGATGATTCTTCTGACAATTGTTCTATGCCACCACCACTAATGGTTGATCCTCCTCTAACACAAACATCAGATCCCCAATTATCACAGACTCGGCAAGAGCCTACTTTGATCTCTACCACAAGAGTTAGCGTAGATGAATCAGTTAACAGTGATGATGAAGTCATTAAATTTGAATGACGTAATAGTGAATTTGTAACTCATTAAAACTACTCATTGAACTTTGGTTTATATGTTAGATTTTGTTACCCTAAATTTTGGATTGTTTTGGGTTTTTGTTTGGCCTATAAAAAAAACAACTAAAACTTCTTACTAGTAAAATTTATGATGGTGATGCCAACTCACTTAAAATTATACAGAATAATTTAGAGAAAATGACTCATGAGTTGTGTCAAAGATCACATTTCTCAAATATGTTAAAGCATATGTGGGCACAAACTTTAGCTTTAAAGAGATACTCTTCTTTTTGTCTTTATGTCAAACTATTTTGCATTATCTAATTTCAACATTGTTCTATGATGTACAAAGGTCTATAGCATCCACTCTTTTTGTATTATATATGTAAATACACAACAAAAATATTAATAGAAGATGTTAATTCAAAAGACAGTCCTCTCAATCAACTTTAAAGGAAGAGAGGAGGTGAATTAAAAGACTGAAAAGCATGTCTGGTGGATTTTTCATCTACGAGATATAACTTTTATTTTTGCCTACCAAGCTCTTAATTAAAAAGAAAAATCTAAATTTAATGGTTATTGGATAAGGACTAAATTGAGAATATCTTGAAACAACATGATTGAAATTGAGATTTTAAAAAGAAGGAGCCTTATGTAAAACATTGCTAAAATTCATAGGAGCATAAATATAATGTACTACCCTTTTTTTGCGTGGAAGAAATTGAATAAAAATAGCATAGAGAAGAGACTAAAAATTGATGGACAAGAAAAACCAAGAACTCATGGAAGATTTCGAAATGAAGGTATCCTTAACAGATACAGGGGCAATGGAGACTGAAGCAGCCGCCAGTAGCAGCAAATCCTCCAACACCCTTCTTTTGCTACGCAGATTCCTTGAAATCCAGCAAAGGAGAGCCCAAGCTTATGCCAAGCTCAAACAGTACTTTCTCTCCCTCCCTCTCATTTCTTTTTTTTCCTCCTCCGAAAAGCACTTCATTTGAGCTTTTGATATTATTACTGAATGTAAAGCTGGAAAAGACTATTTGGGGCAGCTATGTTTATGGATTTTATTTGAGAAGCTTAGTTCTTTTTTGGGTTTTAATTGGCTTATATCGATGAATTCGGGAGCGAAAAAAAGATTGATTTTTTAGAGGTAACCCGGCTGTGATTTTAGGTCTTTCTTCCTTAGAAAAGTTGTTTCTTTTGGGTTCTTGACTGGTTTCAGTTAAAGGGTTGAGATTGAGGAACAAAATGATTGAATTTTTAGAGTGATCTTTAGGAACCCTGTTGTGATTTTGGGTTAACTTCTTTAACTGGTAAGAAAGTTGTGTTATTTTAAAAAAATTGACGGTTTCAGATAAGGAATTAAGACTGGGGAACAGAAAAACTGAGTTTTGATGATCGTTTGGGAACCCCAATCTGATTTTAGGTTAATCTTCCTTTTATGGTTGTTTTCCTTTATATTTCTCAAATTCAACTAGTTTCTTAAGTATTTATTTGATAAAAATCTACTCCGTATGTTCTTTCGCAGCTAGACTGTGTCACAATTTGGTATATTTAATGCATTAATCATGTCCACCTCTTATCTTTCTTTATTTTTTCCTTTATCTATTTCTGCTTATGCCATGTAGGGTCAGTATCATTATGTTAAGTTTCCAGTTGTCCCATCCGTTATATTTGTCAGTTTCAGTCCTTGTTTCTCACTGAAAAGTTTGATCCTTCTTGCTTGTTCAACCAATCCTTCATGGGATAATCCAACTTGCTTACAGTTTCCTGGGAGTCCATATGGCTTCATTTGTGCCTAAGGACCTCTTCATGGATCTGTTATCTCGATCACATCATAGAGGCCTGATTTGTCTTTTTGGGAAATGAGTGAACAAGCTCTCGGAAATTGGACACAAGTCTCCCATCTGTCTTTTGATCTGAAAGTTTACTACAAAATAAGCTTTGGTCTGCATTATGTACAACTAAACTATTTATGGGGGATTCTAATGCTTGTTTTCCAGGGGTTTTACTGAATATATGGTCTCAGGAGGGGAATTAGCTTACCAGCAGCTTTGCAGCAAGATCACAGAAGAGTTCAATGACTGCTCCAAACAAGTACACCCACGATCCTACTCGTAGTATTTCTTTCTTTTCCTTTCCTTATCACTCTCTCCCCTTTTTTGTTTCTTCCTGGAACTCTGTATTTATTGATTTTTCCTATTCTACTTGAGTGCAGGTAATTGAAATGGAGTCCCTATTTCTAAACCCTGACCATGACCGAGTTGATCTGGCTCACCTTCTCAGAGACATCCAAACACAAGAAAAGCAGAAGTTGCATCTGGTACATGCTCGTGCAAACCTGTGATTTCTTTCATTGGTGTCCCTTTGGGAACTTTGGATAGAAACCTGCAATTATGTCTTCTTTTCTTATTGATTTTGATCTATGTCTAAGTCATTGGTTCTTTCAGTTGCTGAGTCAATAGTATTCAATCTTGTGCTGGGTAGATTCTATTTCTTTGTTTTCTTCCATAATACACATTTATGCCACTAATATTTTTATCAACACTCAAATGGGTCCTCTTAAAGACACGGAAGTTCCATTCATCAATTACCTGCTTCATGTTTGGTAGCATTTACATTGTTTCCTTTGCTTTCTCTTAAAGACAGCAACCATTCAGCTGTTAAAGAAGGCTGGTCGGCCATCAGAACGTCTTGTGAACCATGAAAACTGCAGATTTTCAAAACCAATGGAGCATGAGTGTGTGCACCTTCATGAAATAACTGAAGCTTCTGGAACTGAAGAGGCAGAAGCAGATGCTGAGTACGACAATGCTCTCAAGGAAGCAATCAGAGGTGTACAGGATTCTGTAACCACCATAAATGAACACCTGGAAGAAATCAAATATGAGATTGCAGCCCTTGAAGCCCAGTGACGCAACATTTTTACTGATCCAAGACTGCATGGCAAAAAAATTCACTAGAGGTGGTAAGAGTCTGCGGTAGTGAAAAAGGTGGCAAGAATCCATAATGCAGATTGCACAATTTCCATGCTTATCGAGTTAATGCTGTATTGTCTGGGTCAATGAAATGCAGATAAGATGCTCTCCTTTTTGTTTTCTGCTTTTCTCACGTATAGCAATCATAACTTTTGCAATTAAACACGCTGGTTCCATGTGAAACTGCTTCTTCCTTATTAGAATCTTCAATACCTAACTGGCATAAAACAAATAATATTGAAACTGGTATGCTTCATATTATCAACCATTCAGAGGACAATGAAACCTGACAAATGGAACGACAAAGGCCTCAAGCTGAGCCTAGAGCAGCGTCCCTGCTTGATTGGTTATGAGATGAGTATCTCCAACTGTAGTATGGGGCAAAGAGGGAAGATTTCATGAGACTATGCTTGGCAAATAGGTTGATTCTGTAGCTTCCTGGAAATTTACAAGGAATTCTATATGGTAATTTATAAGGGTTGTTTTGCATCTTTAGAGATTATTTGGTATTGTGTATTATTTGGTACTGCGATAACGATTGTTTTTCAGAATATTTTTATTTTGAAATCTGTTGCCCGATTCTCCCTAAACCTTCTCGTTTCATGAGATCCACCACCTCATAATATTTACGAACCTAACTTGTATTCCAAAACTGCATGCATCTACTCGTTCACGTATGAACCTTACTAAATAGAGATGACAATGACAATGGGCGGGTTACAGTTCTCCCATACCCAACCATATTGATCAGGTTTGAGGTGGAGGGAAATAGTTTTTCCCCATCGGGGTTTCGAGTGGGTCTAGGGAATCCCCATTAATATAATTTATTGCATTTAAAATTACTATTTGATTGCTAATATCCAAAGAAAAAGTTAGTATATATACACATAAATGTTGTACATGGTTAAATATACAAGTTATCAAAATGTAAATCTAACAGAAAATATTATTTTAAAAGTTCGATTATTTAAAAAGTAAAAGAGAAAAAAGAAAAAAAATTGCATGAGTATATATAATCAGGCACGGGTTTTTCACATGATGGGAGCATATACCCCGTCCCCGTCGAGGAAAAAATGCCCACCATCTCTGCCGGGTCGGATTTAATCAATTACATATAGAGATGGGTAATTTTGCCATCCCCAACCCTAATTGCAAATTATATGCTCTAGCCAGAGGGAAATATTAGTGGATTCCTCTGGCAGGTTGCACTGATAATAGTCCACATGCAGACAAAATGATTTTTAAATTATGATGGTTTTTAATTTGGAATCAATTGTTTACAAATCAAGGTTTTTGGAGCATGGTTTTAAAACTCGATCTGAGCAAAGTCCACATCACTGGTTGGAGGGTTAATCCAAGCAATTTTTGTTTCAACTTTGACCCCATGTATTCCTTTCTTGATTGACAATTTGCCACCAACACCAAGTGCAGAAAAACTGGACAAGCTAGCTGCTAGCTCTAGTGCTGACTGCAAGCAACTTTGTGGATGTTACGTGGCAGCTATGAAGTCTTCCCCTATTAACTCTGAGAGAGTTCAGAAACTCCCCAAACTTTGCCAACTCCAAGTCACCCTTCCTAGTGGCCCTAAAGTCGATTGTAGCTAGTGTTATTTGAGAAAATAAAGCTCAAGGGCAATCTTATGCAATTTCTTCAGGGATTTGATTCTTTTGTTGTTTTTGTGATGTGCAGGATTTGATTAAACAGTGAAGAAATTCTTTGAGACGGTGATATATATTGAGGAAACAAAGTTGGAGGGGTTGAGCATGGCTAAAAAATGCACTAAGAAAAGTAAATGTTTGTCTATTTAAACATGAATCTTATGTAATAAAACTTTGAAGAATTAATATGATGTTCCATGGGTGAGTTCAGAAATGTTCCATACCAACGCACATTTGTCCAGAATGGTGCCAATGCATGTCCACGCTATAATTCGAGTACAAAGACCATGTTGACAAACTTTAATGCAAAACTGGATAGTTAATAAGAGAGTGAACATAGTTTACAAATCCTGAAGGGGTGGTTTGAGGGGTGGTGGAATTACAATGCTTGACACATTTAACAGAAGGTGCAATGTTAGTCAACAATTTCTCCCTCTTCAACCCTATCAACTTCGTCAACAATATCACATTTTCCCCTGACAAAACAATTCCCCGGCTCGACTTGAGCATCATGTTCGATGTTGTCATCTCTATCACCAAAATTTTCAGCTATGGTGTTGTTCCTGTCTTCAGAAACTTCCTCCCTGACAAGTGAGGATTTTTTTTCTACAATCTCATCCTCATAACCATCTTCTTTGACCACTACTGAAGGAAATTTCAAGGGTTTCTCTGGCCAATCCTTGAAGAAAGAGTTCGCCACCATGAACCTAAAAACCTGCAACAATTGGCGCTTATCTCTCTTTATATCTGTGCTCAGAAGCTTCTCCAATAGTGTTGGCTTCCTTTCTTCATTTGCTGATCCAACCTGCTTGGCTGACCGACCTTTTTTGTTAAATCTTCCTCTTTTATCATTCTTGTTCCAGAATTTCCCTTTCTTAGTCAAGGATCTTCTGTTATCTTCCCTTCCATGCTCTTGTTTTTCTGAATCTAACAGATGCCGTGGTGGTATTTCTGCAACCTCAACTCCTAGTTTCTCTGAATTTAACACATGTGGTGGTGGTATTTCTGCAACTTGAACTCCTAGCTTCTCTGAATCTAACAGATAGTCTGGTGCTATTTCTGCAACTTCAACTCCTAGCTCAGCCTGCTTTGCCAAAATCTCCTTGAGTTGCTGCGTCAAACATGTCCAACAAATTACCAAAAGTTGAAGCATATTGCAGCTTAAGAATTTTCACTAGTTCCTTTCCTTGATATAAATTTCCATCACCTTAAGAAAAACCAACCAATCCTTTCATAATGCACCCATTCTTACTCTCTTTCACTCCGTTATAAAATGAGTTTTCTAGTGATGAATTATGTAAAAGGCTATAATTTCAAACAAGGAAGAGATCTATGCTGTGGAATAAAATGTTCATTGGCATATATATTTTGCCAGAAAAATGTGACCATCCATGGAATAACATATTATACAAACAAGGTCTTGTCAAGTGGCCCTAGTATATGGGGGGGTTTACCTTGCGACGAAGGTTGGCCTCTCTATCAATGACCTCCACCTGCTTCTGCCAGGTGTCAAGTTCATGATCAGCTCAATTATTTAAGTTAATAATTAAATGCAGCATAATAGTACAGAACAGGATTTCACCTTCTCGATGTTGGTTTTTGTTGGGTAGTGCTTCCTACGTGATTCACGCCATTGATTGATTTCTTGTTCCGTGTAAAAAACAGTTCTGCTAGGTTTACTGATGTACAGAGTTAAACCAGTAAACAAACAAAATGCAGAAATTAGTAGTGTAAAAGTGAAGGCGGACAATAAATCATAAGACTGGTATATGCAGTAAAGGGGTCTTCTTTTTTTCTTTTTTTTTTTTTTTTTTTGGGGGGGACTAAACTTCAGAGGAAAGAAAAGGCAAAAACAATGGCAGTTTACCTATCAAGCAAACATTACCTTTTCTCTTCTGTAGCTTGGTCTGTAAGATCAGTGCGACCAAATTTTGCTACCCTCTCATTGCCGTTCCCTGACGCATTTTTAGAGAACAAGGTTTAAACCACCTATCTCCCTCAAGACATACGAAGAGGAGGTGAGCTTGTAGTAAGGTCTAAGATTACAAACCTTTTCTGCCATGTTCATTAGAAAACTCAAGCTTTCTCTTTCCATTATCCATGCAATTGAAATCAGATTTCTGGTGTCTGCAGAAATTGAATTTCAGATGATTACAAGACAGTTTCATATAGTAGTGGAAGTTAGAAACCAAAAGTTTCAATACACACCCTGATTGTGATCGCCCTCTATTTCGATTATTTTTGAAGTTTTTTCCAGAAGACTTTTCCCATTTGGATTTTGGAGTACTACTCTGGCCATTTCTGGCAGTATTACCCTACAACAAGGACAAAACACTGGAATTCATCAATAATTGTAGGAATGCCATCAATTGGGAATGCACAACAGACATTTTGGAGAGGTAACAAAAAAAATGAAGAGAAAAGCGTCGACAAAACTACATAAAGATTTGGAACAAATTTCATATACAAAAAGCCAAATAATTAAATTGCAAGTGAGTAAACCTCACTAAAAAATTAGTGAAGCAACTTGAAAAACTTGCCAGCTACAATGAATGATAGCATACTGAAGCATGGAAAGTGCATAAAACAAACCATGATCACTGGATTGCATAAATGATATGAACTCAGAAAGAAATCGTCCAAGTTAAATACGGTTACCTGCCACCTATTGTATGTAGAGGGCTGCGAGTTCCAACTTTGCTGAGACGCAGATGAGTTCGCTTGCCCTTGCTGAGTTGCAATAGGCAATGGCTTTGCTCCATTTGCAGCCATTGGAACTTTCTCACTTTGCTGTAATGCAGGCGAGTTCCCTTCCACTTGCTGATTTGCAACATTTGGTCCATTTGCACCCACTGTGGGCATCAAAAAGCTCTGACCTTGCTGTGACGCAGACAATTTCCCTTGGACTTGCTGATCTGCAACATGCAATAGCTTCGATCCATATGCACTAGTTGTCGGCATTATGAAGTTGGGTTGGTTTGGATTAACTCGTTGCTCAGCTCCAAACGGTGGATTTACAAAAAAGTTCTGACTTTGAGCACCTACCACTTGGTGATTGCTTGAAGGGACATTAAAGGAACCAACTTGAGAATTTATTGACATTTGCAAAGGCATAACAGGATTCATCATATTCTGCATTGGATTTTGTAACAAACCCATATTTTGATTGAGTTGTTGTGGCAAATTGGGGAAACTAGGACCAAACAGCTCTCCTTGCAATTGGTTTACTTGATCCATCAACATCTTCAAAGCATTCAACTTGTTGACTTGATTTTGTAACTGAAGGATAGCCAGATCATTAGGTCCACTCAATATACCAGGTTGTTGAGCGATCAAAGGTGGCATATTAGCCATGGCCTGTCCATTGCTTAAAAGGGTGTTTGAATTATTGAAAGGAATTGGAATCTGAGGATTGACTAAACCCAGTTGCGGTTGCATTGACATTGAATTTGCTAAAGATGGGTTTGTTGAAAAAACCTGATAAATTCAACAAACAAAAGAGGAAAAAAACAAAAACAGCTCTAAATTAGAACAAAGAAAAAACCCTTTAACATACAAAATTATCAGACAGAGAGAGGGCTATAGTACCTGTTGATTAAGAGGAGCAGTGTTGCCCTTTTGCTTGTGATGCTTAGGACGACGGGAATTGAAGAAAGGTTTCATCTTTTGAGCATCAAGACTGCTACTTTACAAGTTGCAGAGATTTTTACTCAATTTAGAAAGCTAGAAGAGAGGGTGTTAGGGTTTAAGCTTTAACAGGAGGAAGGCGGGTTTATCTTTCTAGAGTTTGTACTTTGTAGGCTAGCCAGAAGCCACTAACGTGCTAGCACTAGCGTTTTTCTCTTCTCTTTTTTACTCTGCTAAAAATAAAAGGATAACTACATGCTTGTCCTCATGTGTACAGTTACTAAGCAATAATTCCCCAATCTTTAAACTGTAGCCAATTGTTCTCACATATTTCTTTGATTTATTACATTTGTCCCTCCTCATTGTTTCTTTTGATTCGTGCTAAAGAAAACTAGCATTATGCAGATGTCCAACGTGTTAATCATAAGAAGGGAAGAATTCACGAAAAGAAACTGGGACTAATTTAGAATTATAAGGACTTCTTTATTTTTTTAATGACTTCACTTTATGGCACCATTTCAACTATATATCATTAAAAGGGACTAATAAATTAATTTAAATACATTACAAGGACTAACATATAACTAACCCTCAAAGTTACGTTGTACTATATCTTAACGAACTTGACTCTTTTTCTTTTTTTTTTTTAAGATAAAAAAAGACAGAACATCCAAACTCAGATGGCACAACATCTACGACAATGTCGACCAGCACCACCGGCTTCTTCCAACCGGCCTCCGTGACCAGCAGTGGCTGTCCAGTCCTCCACCAAACCGAAGTAGAGTGCCACCTCCTTTCCGCCGTAGACCTTGAAACCGAACCCGCCACAAAAACCACCTCCATCAATTCTCTTGATTCCCGCCATTAAAATCAGGCCTCCTAACGGTCACCACACACCGCCTCCTCTGGTTTCCTTCCAATGCCAACACAGACAGTTCAAGTCCAATAACAATCTCTTTGAATTCTGTAACACATATATTTTCATCAATGAAGTCGATCAAGTCAATGTTTCACTCACCCCGGATCCGGTTTCAAATTTCAATGCATTCGAGGAGTGTTGTGGTGACTTTAGTGATAAGAGGGAAGGGGGGTATTGATGATTTTTTTGACAAAGTTTTGGGATTGTTGGAGAGGAAGGGCTTGGGAGATAGGTAATGATAGTGGTGGTGGGTCGGGTTCCGGGTCTGTTCGGGTTCGGTTGGTTGGTTATACTCCAGTGATGGGTCATTGAGGCTGGTGGGTGTGGCTGGTATATTGAGGAAAGAGCAGGAGATGTGGCAGAGTACTGGCAAGGGTATGCAAGAGGCTTTTCAAGACTTGAATGCTCTTTTGGTAATTGTTTTTTTATCAGAAAGTTTATTGCTCGTAGATGGTGTTTAGTTTTAACTGTTGTTATTGAGTTGTCTGATAATGGATTAGTATTTTATAATTGCATATGAACAATGTGTTCATGTATGAGCTTGTAGGAGATAATTAGTTGTAATTATTGGGTTATCTAGGAAACATTAATGGATTAGTGGTTGAAAATAACTCGATGCTGAGGATATGGTCTTGCATTTGTTAGATTATGCAAGAAACGAGAACAATAATTTTGGTTTTGACTTGTATCTAATGTGTTAAGCCAAATTGTTATTGCTCAATCACTTTCTTTTTGGTCATTCTGAAAAAGATAATAGCTTGCGGGAGATGTTTAGTTTCATTTTATCGCTACTTGACAATAGAGTAATGTATTAGTATTTGAAGTAACTTGACGTGAACTATTACGCACATGGACTGTTGCATTGCATAGACTACGTGAGAAGCAAATTATCTGAATGTTTGGATCTGTAACGAGACTGCAGTAGTTAGGTTTTGACATGGGCTGGTGTGCATTGCTTAGATTACGTGAGAAGTGAGTTATCTGAATGTTTGGCTTTGAAACGAGACTGCAATAGCTAGGTTTTGGCTTGTGTACAAGTGTTGAGTTAAATTGTTATTGTTTTATCACTATGGATTAGGCTGCTGCTGCTTTATGTTCTGTGGTTTTTAAATCTACAGAGCAAGGTTAAAGAGATGGTCATGCTAGCAGAGAAGATGAGGCAGAAGCTTTTGTCTGGCTCGAGCTCTCAAAGTAGTTCTGGAAATGATGAGGAAATGGGCTCCAAAGAAGACAAGCAAGAGTGGCTGTAGAGTGTTGGTATCATATCCCCAGTAACAGAAGAGTCTGCTGGTGCCATGTATCATCAACAACTGTCTCGTCAGGTCTATTTCGTTTGCCACCTGTCTGTATGCGTTTCTCATGGCTTAATTGTTTGATAAGAGAAATTTAGGTGGATCTTCTTAATATTACTTGCTTTTGTTGGCTGAGTTATGCTTCTTAAATATATATTGTTTTACTCGATTTTCTTCCCTTAAAGAAGAGAATCTCAAATTTTCTTTTTCGTTACTTGGTTAGCAGATTTTGTCAGAATCCCCTTAGAGAAAGCTGGAGGAATGATCAATCTTATAGATATCTATTGCCTCCTCAGTCGTGCTCCGGGCACGGGTTTGTATGATCTCTTGCTGTTGCTGTTGATAATGGGCCCTTATTCTTTCTGTGCTGTTCTACATAGAATTGATCTCGCCTGAGGATTTGTTGCAAGCATGTTCTCTTTGGGGGAAGTTTGATGTGTATGTATGATTCTATCCTCAATTACTCGGGCATTAAGTTGTCTGTTTTGAGATCCAAATATGGGGAGTAATCAATTTCTGTAGAATTCAAATAAACTTACTTGTGACGCGAGAAGAATTTGCTTTCTTAACTCTGAATCAATTACTAGAATTACTAGAACCAAAAAGAGATATTTTTTAAATTAGTATTTTGGCTTGTCTCACAATCTGCCCCATGAAATGTGTTCCTAGTTAGAAGAGAGTTTGGCATGGAGATAGAAAGGGGGGAAAAAACTATCCCTACAACAAATTCATTTCCTTGTTTGAGATCTGTGAATCGGTGTTCGCAATAGAAAATTATTGAAAGGGGTGAAACAACGCATATTACAGTACTGAATTGTGTGAAGATTGAGCAATTGGATGATACACAGCAATGCCCTATGGCCAAGGCATCAATGCTAACTCGCTTTGAGGGAGGGAGGGAGAAGCTTTAATTGAAGTGCTTAGAAAAGAAAGAAAGGTAAACAAAAGAGAGAAAAATTGCACAAAAAATTAATTACAATTTTCCTTTCTCTAATTGTGCATGAACACAAAAGAATACTTTTATTATATTATTCCCACATATTTCTGCCTACCTTCTTTTATTGTAGTGGGAAGCCCACATGGAATACTTACTCCTCACCTCCTCCATAGCTTTCCCCTCTCCACCAACCAACACCAGACAGCTCACCACCACCATACTTGGCACACAAAAAGGAAAAAAAAAATTAAAAAAGAAAAAGAGAAGAATATCTTGTGCTGTTCAAAGGGCCTCAAAAACTAAGGACAATGACCCTTTTCTTCCTATGCAATCATGGAACTTGAGTAACACAAAAACAATAAGAACATCATCACACCATGATCCCATTTCACCTTTGGTTGTCGGCTTCCCATGTGAAAAACTAGAACCTATTTGTAGAGAAGAAAATTCAGATACAAGGACTTTACATGATCTCAGCAGCTCACCTGCATTCAAGTCATATCATGCTATCATTAGCATAAACAATTTACAGTAAAACTTCAATTTTTAGGCTGTGATTTCCTTTTCCGTTGTGGTGGAAAGATGCATTTACTTTACTTGAAAGCAAATTGTTGCCCTTTTCAGGTTCAGTAAAACAAACTAGTCACACATTGACATGGAATTAGCTCAAACATCAAGAAGGTTCAAAGGGAATTGTGTGTGTGTGTGTGTAAAAGAAGAAGACTTTCTTACATTTTTTTAGTTTCACAGTGATAAATTACCATTTGTTTTGGTTAATGTGCCGGGATAAAAGGTAAAAAAACACATCTGGTTGGAAAAATAAAGATAAATATGTAAATTAAATCTTTAAGGGGCAATTTGAAGTGAATTTTTATGAAGGATATGAAAACAAGTTCCTTTTATCTTTACTATCTTTTTTTCTTTTTTTTTTTAATCTTAACCAGATGACGCTATCTTGTAGACATCAAGTTCTATACTTTCACCATGTATTCTTTTCTAACATCGTGCCTTTTTGTCAATGTGTGAGCTCTTGAAGGATGTAAGCAATGCACTGGATACTGCTGGGAGGTTGACCTCAACAATCACATGCTGCACAGCTTGGAATGAGTCTAGGTCATGGAGAAATGATATAAAACAATGTCGATTACATGGAATAGACCTAAACGAGCGGTTCCTATGTGATTTTCACTGGTTGTTAGGTTGCTGTGATTTGTCAACGCAGATTAAGAAACCCTAACGAAGAACAACGACATCAAACCTTTTATTTTATAGATGGATTAGGAGTAGAATCAACCTAAGAATTTCACCTTTATCCTTCTTTGAAGTATTCCTTTTCATACAAGCAAGTCTTTATTTACTGGCATGTGGTGAAATGTGAATCTTGCCCAAACGTCCCGAGCATCCTGCAAGCCACTTCAAGCAACTTCCCTGCCAAATATTATAAACATTAATGTGTTAAACACCCTTTAATTATACATATCAACTGAAAGCTACATGCTAACTTCGACAGGTTCGTGAAACCAACCACTCGACAACAACATAAAACCTAAAATAATTGCCCTAATCAACCAACCAGCATGCATTTGTATTGATACTTAATTTTGTCATGCATACTAAACAATGCCATTAAACACTCCAGAGGGGCAATTGCATGGAGGGCATATCCTCCGTGTAGCTGTCCAAGCCTGCCATGGGAGAGATCTGTGCAGTTCTTTCTCACAGCTAGAAAAGCAACGGTAGAAACAGGAACAGAGAGGTCTGATTTCTTATATATAATACAAGAAGTCAAAGAAACGTGTGGATACCAACTCTATGCCTTGAAATAAATAATGGAGTTTCCAGTTTGCGTAGCGTTTGACAGGATACCCCAACTGTATGCTAAAGATGGGTCCCAAAACCACTGACTGTATACTTTATACTCAAATAACTTGTAATAAAAACAAAATAAATCATGCCCTATAATTGTTTTCAAACCAAATGAATTTATTGTGTGCTAAGATCATAGACATAAATGAGCAAGAACACCCTGTCTTTTGTTGGCCTTTATAATTAAGAAGGGTGCAAGTCGGCATTACAAACAAAACACTATAATTCTTGTTATGGTAGGAGTTAGTGTGAGTGTGTATTTTTTCATCCAAGTCTTTTTATAAATTATAAGCGTGCAAGTCTTTATTTTTATTTAAAAATAAATTAAAATGAAAAAGTCATTTGTTAAAAAAAAAAAAGATCAGTTTTAAAATAAAATAAAACTCAAATACATCAGGTTTTAAGCCGGATTTTATAACAATAGATGAAATATAACAAAAAATAAATAATTTTATTTTATTTTCTCATGTTATATACCATTCTTGCTATAATCTATATAATTGGCATAGATGTTGACTTCACAACATCTTCATAAATAAATGATAATGTCATAATAAACATGATTGGTAGTTGCAAGGCATTGTCCTAAGAGATCATGAATCAAATTAAGAGAGGAGATGGCTGGCTCATGTAATGTTAAAAAGGAATATTTTCAGAAAAATCCCAAATTTTTTAGTCCACTAGCTTCTGATAATTGTGATTAACAAAAGAAAGGGCAGGATAATTAAGCTAAAAGCACCACAGATTTCATATCTTCTGCAATGTACTAATGTCTCACAGACACAACCCTAAATAAACTAAAGAGTAAAGACCCACCACAAGGTGGGGGGAAAGGAGGAAAAGACAAATATGCCATTCTGGCGAGCTCTGACCACCGACACTCACAATCCCCCATGCCAATACCTAACCCAAAAGCCAAAACCCACCCTTTTTCTGCCAAAGCCACCACCGGAACTTTTTTACTAAAACCGAAATATCGGTCATCATTAAAATTAACTCCCAAAGAAGTCCACAAAATAGGAACCTCAAGACTGTAACAATGCAAGGTCAGCAAATTCAATAACATGGTCACAAAAAAGAAAGAGACAAAAGAAAACCCTTTACCCTCCCCGCGAAATTAACCATCGAAGTATCTGTACCGAAACAGAAATATCGGCCCATATCGAAATTAACCCTGGAAGGTGGACAGTAACTAAAAAAAGAAAAACTAGCAGAGCAAGCAAATTCAATACAACACACCTGTAGTTAAAAAAAAAAAGCCCTCTACAGCTCCGGCCAAATAAACAACCAAAACATCTAAACCAAAACCGAAATAACGCCGAGACGAGATTTAAAAATAAAACACTAAGCAAGCGAAATTCAAGGGAACATACCTCTCCTTTGCGGCTTAGCAGCAACCTTAACACTCTTCATTTCCGTCTTGGTATCCGATTTCTCCTTCTCCTCTAATGGAAACAGAACCCCATCAATCCCCTGAACAGAGATCCTTCCATCTGTGTAAATATCAGGATCAAACAAATAAGCAGAATTCTCAGCATGTCCAAATTTCACAGACCCGTCAGCTTCTTGTGCCAAAACTTTGTGTGGCAATCTTAATGTATCATAAGAAATCTTCCCAAATCTTCTAACAGCATTGTACATGCTTTCTTCAGTTTGATACTCGGGTATCACATGGTAATAGATTATCTGCTCCGGTGCTCCTGGCTCACTCAATTGGTCTGTTGTGAGCTTAGCCATTGCTTCATCATTTGGGGCTAAAACTGTTAGCACATAACCTTCAGATACTAATCTTCCCATTTCTGTTGCTAATGATGTTAAATTAACAAGAATATCAGCCATTTCATTGTATCCTCCATACAAAAGAAGGGTTTCAATGAAATCTTTAACTTGTCTTTCTCCATTGAAATGGTGATGAGGTCCACCTGGACCAGGAGCTGGAGCCGGGGCAAGGGATGGGCCGGGTGCCATTGCATCGTAGATTGGTAGAACCGGGGCTGAACCGGGTTTTGCTGGTGGTGCTGGTTTCTTCAACCTGTGTGTTCTTGGATCAACCTCTGGTGCTCCTTCTGGTTTCACAGCTGAAATTGATTGCAAACTCCTGCGATTGTTGAAATCTTGTTGAACAGATCGTGGGATTAGCAACCTTTCAATCCCATGAATTACGCCATCTGGCCTCTCCACCGCATTCACTTGAATGATTTTCGCCGAGTCTATTAACTTCTCGCCGGATTGACTGCCGAGCTTGATTCTATCGCGGCACAGGGTGCTGTGGTGGTGAAGAGAAGAGTTATGGCTGAGATTGATTCTGTTGGGGACAATGTGATAAAGTAGGAGAGTCTGGAGAGACTTGAGATTGCCGGGTTCAAGCAAGAACCGCTTGAACTCGGGATCAAGATCACGTTCGAGAGCTTCATTTCTAGGAGCAAAGATGGTGATGTTGTGTTTACCAACAGCATCTTCAAGGGTTTGTAAAAGAAGTGCCTTTTCAACAAGTTCAGCCAGCTCTGTATAATGTGAGTCAAGAAGAGCTACAAGAACTGAGTTTGAGTTGATTTGGCCTGAATAAGACCCATTGCTATGGTTCTCTTGCAATGTAGAGGGGGAAGAAGAGAACCCCTGATTAAAATTTGAGAGAAGAAGAATAGAAGCGAAGAAAATGTGGATGCAAGGAGGTGAAGGCGCCATGGCCATTGAAGAAGGAAGAGATTGATGGAGGGTTAAATTGGCTTCTTGAGGAGGTGATGATAGATATATAAAAATAGAAGAGGCGAGGGGTAGGGTTGGTTTTGCTTGCTTCAAAGGCCAGTCTTTTCTTTCTTTCCCTTCTCAGTACTTTGTTTTTCTTGGGCTCCCTGTCTCTGGTGTTGTGTTTTATACTTTTATACATTCGTTGAAGGTACATAAAAGGATGGGAGAAGACAGTGACACAGTGTCTTGTTGGGTAGTTTACTGTTTTTCTGGCGGTTAAATCAAAGCTTCTTTCACAGTGTTTTTCCTTCTGCGGTAAAGATTATATATATATATTTTTAATGAAAAAATAATTTTAAAAGCAATGATTATTAAATCCACGAATATTTTTTTTATATAATTTTATATTTATTAATGTGTTTGGTAGTTTGATAGAATATATATTTTAAAAGTTTTTTTAATTAATAATCTAGTAAAATAATATTTTTTAATATAAATACATTAAAATAATTCAAAACACTTAAAAAAATCTTGATTTAATGTATTTTCAAGCAAATTAAAATTTTAAAAGCAAGCTATAAAAACAAACAATCTTTATTAAAATCTGAGACTGAGCACGTGTCATGATACTGTAAACATCATTTTGAAAGTAGAGGATTGATATTAGTAAATAAAAATACAGGGAGGAAACGGTATAAAAATAAAAATACAAGGACTAAATAAAGGCTTCCAACCATTCTGTGGTTGGGTGAAAAAAGCGTCGGTTGCTGGTTAAGGAGAGGGAAGGGAAACACGTGGGGGACAATTCTTTCTTTATTTTTTTAGTTGCCGGCATCCCAAAGGTCTTCCCTAGCAAGCAAGATTGGACTTTGGGAGGGTTTTTTTTTTTTTATTTTTTTTTTTTTATTATTATTATCTATCACGCGTGTCAAAAATGCTAGACAGTCCTCAAACTTTGTTCAGGATGTTGGTCCACAAACTAGCCTGATGCTCTCGTGGGCTATATAGTTTTATTTATAAACAAATTTGCGATGGGCCATTGCTGGTACCACAATGCTTGCCCTACACAAAAAGTCTTTTTCTTTTTTCTTGATTTTATAATTTTTTTTATTAACGTGATCTTAATTAATTTATGACTAATTTTATAGGTTCTAAAGTTAATAATCATGTAAATTCTTAATAATAATTATATTAGCAATCACAGAGCTCGAGTTTTAAATTACAAAGAAATGAAATTTTTTAGTCCCGAGTTCTTATCATTTAATTATTTATTAGATGACTTTGAAATTTTTTTAATAATATTGGAGATGTTAATTTTACTACTTTTATATTGATAATAATTGCATGACACTCATGAACAAAGGGGGTAAATATTTTTTTCTAGCATATAATTACAAAAAAATCTTTTTTTTACCTTGCATTTTAAAAAGGCTAAATTTAATTATTTTTAAAATTATTTAAATACTTTTACATCTTAAAGTAGTGTTAAATTATTGTTATATAACAAAAAAAAAGATGAAAAATATTAGAGATAGAAAATACATATCTCCTTGTAATTTATATTTTAAAAATACATCAAAATTACTAACAAAATATATTTATTTTATATTTTCATCTTTTTTCTTCAACCAAACATATATTTATCTCTTATGTATTTCATCTCCTTGTTATAAAATACCAACAAAACACAACCTTGGTTCATAACACACACCGTAAAATACAATTCATTTTAATATTTATAAAAATATTTAATTTTTTCTTCAGCAAGATCACCGTTGTCAAGTTTTACGGGTATAAAACCCAGCGATAAATTGATGGGTAATATTTTTAAAACTCTCTCTCTCAAATTAGATTTGATGACTATAAAAAATCATGCATTAATTCTCAAAATAACACATCCAAGATTACCCAAGAATATATCCACATCAATATCTTGACTCAAAGCCCAATAGTCCAAAATCATGGGCCATTTGATCCAATAACAAAACCATACTAGGCCCATTCCGACAGCATCCGACGTTACAACATAAGAAGGGAAAAACCTCAGAGCATCTCCTGTGTCCTCAACGATCGCTGTAACGATTTTTAACCTTTTCGCTCCAAAAAGAAGATGGCCTTACGCTTCACTCTCTCCTCCCCTTCTCCCTCTCTACAGCCACCACTCATCCATTCTCCTCCTCCGCTTAAACTTTCAACTCTGCCCCTTAATTCAAACTTATTCACATATTCTGCCACTCGCTCTCTCCGTCTCCGCTCCACCCGCCGTCTTCCTGCAGTCACTGCCTCTGTCCCTGCCGTAGAAACCACAGGGACTACTGGAACCGATTCAGGGAAGAAAAGGCCGTTGCTGGAAGTCAAGGATTTGACCGCTGTGATTACTGAGTCGAAACAGGAGATTCTCAAAGGCGTCAACGTTGTTGTTTACGAAGGAGAGGTTGGTTGATAAGTTAAAGTTGTTCAAAGATTAATAAGTGTTGATTTATTTTATAAATAAATAAAACTCTGCTTGATTAATTATGTGGGTGTTTTTTTATTTGCGAATAGGTTCATGCTATTATGGGAAAAAATGGGTCTGGTAAGAGCACATTTTCAAAGGTTAGAACTTTATGTTAGTTTAATTATGGTTAAGAGGATTATGGGTTTAATTATGGCTTTATGATTGGAAGATTTAATGGTTTTCTGTTAATTTTTGTAAGGTTCTTGCTGGGCATCCGGATTATGAGGTAACTGGAGGGAGTGTAGTGTTTAAAGGTGAGAACTTGCTTGACATGGAGCCAGAAGAAAGGTCACTTGCTGGGCTTTTTATGAGTTTTCAGTCACCAGTTGAGATTCCTGGTGTTAACAATATTGATTTTCTTAATATGGCTTACAATGCGCGAAGACGGAAACTCGGTCTGCCTGAACTTGGACCTATCGAGGTATGAGTATGAGATTTTGCGTTTGTCCAGTTGAATGATTGTATCTATATTTTTCTACAATGATATTTTGTTTTTTTATTGCAGTTCTATGCGTATTTGTTTCCAAAACTTGAGCTTGTGAACATGAAGAGTGATTTTCTTAATAGAAACGTGAATGAAGGGTTCAGTGGCGGTGAAAGAAAGCGGAACGAGATTTTACAACTGGCGGTAAGTTTTTACTTGCTGTAATGTTTTTGGAGTTTTTGTGAGAAACAAACTGGAATCTGTTCTTGTGTTGTTTGGAAATCAATTTGGGCTTTGTGTATTCTAGGTTTTGGGTGCAGAATTGGCTATATTAGATGAAATTGATTCTGGGTTGGATATCGATGCCCTTCAAGACGTAGCAAAAGCAGTGAATGGGATGTTGACCCCAAACAATGCTGTTTTGATGATTACTCATTATCTACGGCTTCTGGAATTCATCAAGCCCACGTGCATTCATATCATGGTGAGTCAATTGGAGCATCCTATTTGCTGTTGGTAACGGTGTGCTTGATGTGATAAAAAGATCTATATTACGAAGTAGTGCATTGATCCCAATGAATCTTTTAGTTGGATGTTTGTAATACTGGTCAGTCTTCATTGGAAATCAATTTATAGTTGCATTTCATGAAATAATACTATTATACAATGTATATAAACACCCAGGGGAGCTACAAAAAGTTATGTGCTTCTTCTTACACCTCGCTCCTTGGCTGCTTCCTGTGGCGGGGAATCTGATATTCTCTGGAAGATTAAAAAAAGTAAAAAACTTCATAGCTGTACTTGGGGGGGTTTTCATTTGAAATAATTGTGAGAAATATCCTTATTTTGCAATATTGCTCAACTACTTGATTTCTATTCCTGTGGTTGTGATGCTCTTTAATTTGTCAAAAACTGTTCGCGTTACTATACTGTGAGATAGAGAAACTAATGTGGCTGTGATGAATGTTTTTATGTTGTCCTGGCTCCTGAATTTGTTTGTTTCTTTGTTCTTTCAGGAGAATGGCAGAATTGTAAAAACCGGTGATATTTCCATAGCAAAGACACTTGAGAAGGAAGGTTACAAAGCAATCTCTGCCTCTTAACTGCTGGCCAATGGGTACTTGCTCTCGCACTTGAATATCTGCTTTTTATTCACTGGGTTAACCACAAGTTGTCATGTGGGGAGAAACGGAGACTAGAACATTTTTTCATTGGGATAAGCATGACCAATCACGTGAGGAGAAATGGAGTAGAATGTTCTATATTTTTCAGGTGTCAAACTATGCAAAACTTGGTGTCCTTTTACCTGGTACACATGGATTTAATGGATTTTATTAGGAAGAATATTAGGACCACTTTTGTTGCTGGGACATAAGAAAACTGCAAGATTTGCATCCATGCTCTTTATAAGCGCAGGGATCTCCTTTGTTTAGAATTAGTAGGTGGCCAGCGCACACGTCTATCTCTTAATTCTCTTTCATTTCAATTCTTTCTTCAGACGCTGATTTCAACTTGAAAGCAGCTTCTGCGTTCTTGCGCTCTGAGTCTGAATAATAATATTTCCTTGTCATATTTTGTATGGCCGCACAGTAGCATTGGCGTGAAGAGAAAATACTGGATTGCTAGATTAAATGTTGATTACTGTTGAAAGATGCCTCAGGTATGCCCGCTTAAACATGCTGACTTAGATTCTGACTGGCTTCTTGATGAAACAAAAGGGAGTGAGAACAGATAAAATAGAAGATGATGAGTATCAAAGGCCTCTAAGGGGTTGGAAGATCCCTTAGAGGTCATGGTTTAGGTTTTTTCCAGGAAAAAGGAGGGGGGGGGGGGTTTGAAACGACATGCTGAATAATTTCATCGTTTCTTTTCATTTAGAATAGGTTGGTCAGAAGCAACAAACAGTCCTTGCTTGATGAAAGAAGAAAAAAGAAAGCACATCTCATCATATGATTCAGTATTAGTTAATGTTTTATTGGCTACTCATTCTTGCAGGTCCATTTTTGACAAGAAGGATTATGATGTAATTCCTCTCGAAGAATGGCATTGTTTGTACAAAAATTTGCAGACCCTGTCATCAAATGATAAGTTTTTGGGTTCTTTGAAATTCATAATCTTTCATCTTAATTTGAACCATGTCTAGCATTCCACTTGGCCACCTTCCTCTCTGGAGCACTGCTTTTGTTTTTGGTTCTCTGTAATTCACATGAATAAAAAATCTTTTGTCAATGTGTTTTATGATCAAATTCTAAAGAAGTATTTGAACTCTTGATCCCAGGCAGATAAAAGAAGTTAAGTTCGCCAAATAGTTATACAACCCAAACCCAATTCAAGATAAGACATGGATCACAAGTCAACTCGGTTGAATCGGTTAATGGTCGGGTTTTACCCCAAGTAGATCATGTTATGGGTTCAACTGAATTTTTTCCTCTCCTGTTAACCCTTCATTCAAATAATCCATCATTAGCACCCTTCATTCAATTAATCCGCCATAAACCTCCTCATTCAAGGTTTTTCAATTGATTTACATGAAACCTTTCTTCGTTCTGGAATACGTGACTGGTTATCCGACATTCAACGTCAATGCATCCATGGAGGAAAAACAAAGGGATTTGGGAAAGTACAGGGAATATACATGTCAATAAAAGCCTGGTGGATTTTGCAAATAGTCTGAAAGGGTGTTTGGAAGAGTTGTAGCGGTTGCTTTTCAAATAGCTTTTCGTGTCGAAAAGCTGCTTAAAATAGTTTCAACATCAAACCAAACACCCTCTGATTGTGGGTCAATTGTGGCCTGATTGGTCAAGACCTTGAAGTCAGTTTCCTGGCTATGCATGTTTCTCGACGAAGACTTCTGAGTTATTCTTTTCCAAATTGTTTCTCAAAAATATTTACAGCATCTTTAGCGTAGTTTGGAATCTATTAAGACTTTTCTTGGAGTTGGTCATGATCATGCTAAGTGCTTGACGGTTTTGGATAATCTATGATTTAGATTGAATATTATCAAAATAGATAAATAAATAAATTAATTAATTGACGATTATGTTAATGTTATCTTATAATCCATTAAATTATGATAATTCAAATTGATTCTAATATTTTAGAGTTGAGAAATTTGAAGAAAAAACTCAATCAACGCAGAATATAATGATGGAACGCAAGATTTTAGTAGTTTTATAAAATATATTTTACTTGAAAATATATTAAAATTATTATTTTTATTTTTTTAAAAATTATTTTTAATATTAACATACTAAAATAATTTAAAATTTTTTTAAAAAATCAAAATTGCCAAATTTTTATTTGAAACCCAATACTAAATAGGGATTTAATTTCTCCGTGTTTGCGTTGTTTTATAATTTTAAATTGTTTTTATGGAAAAAAAGAAGAAGAAACAATCTTAATGACTCACGAGATGTACCTCTTAATAAAAAAATTAGAAGGAAAAATAAAAATAATCACCAAAACATTTAATTTTTCGTCCTTACCCATGCAAAGTACCGTATCGCAATGCACTACGTTTTTTACTTGTTTCATATAAATGATCACAAAATACCAATATTGTCCCTTTTCTCGTACTAGAACAGTAAACCCCTCTTCCCTTCTCCCCCCCCCCTTTTTCTACACCAATCTCCCCCCCCTCTCCCTGAACTTCTCACTTTACACTCCTCTCCGATTCCTCGATCGGACGGTCACCAATCACCCTCCATCCATGACTCTAATGACTCCTCCTCCGCTAAATGTAATTGCTAAATCTCCCACTCATCCTCGCTTATCTTTTCCACTTTAATTTCGATTCTTGAATCAGTTAGGTTTCTTTGTTTTTCTCATTTTTGTTTAATCTTAGTGTTTGATTTTTAATTTGTGCTGCCCGTCGTTAGCTCTCTAGGGTCTCGATTAACAGATCCAAAGCTCTCACATTGACTTTTGTTCTCTGTAGCAACAAGAAGACGATGAGATGTTGGTCCCACAAACGGACTTGGCTGATGGACCTCAGCCAATGGAAGGTGCCCTTATTTTTCTGTTTGGTGCCTGATAAAATTGTTTTTTTTCTTTATTGGTTTGAATTATTTTCTTTGATGCTTTCTTTTTATTTGTTTTACTGAGCTAATGTGAAAGCAAAGTTTGCTTGTTTTAGAATTAAAGTATGATTTTTAATGCATGATTTAATTTTTTATCATGCCTTTTGCTTGATTTTTTTTTTAATATTTTTGAATTATTTCTTTGATGCTTTCTTTTTACATGGTTTACTGAGCTGATATGAAAGCAAAGGTTACGTCTTCTTTAGGATCGAAGTATGATTTTTAATGCATCGTTTTTTTTTTTTTTTCATTGTGACTGGATAATTGGGTTTTTGCTTGTGTTTGATGGGAATTTCTTTTTTCTGGGATCTGCAAGGGATGATTTTTGATAGGTTGGGAGTTTTGGTTTTGGATTATTTTTATTTTTATGGTGGTTAATGTTTTGTAGTAGCACAAGCCGAAACTGCAACAGCAGTTGATGCACAGTCGGTGGATGATCCACCATCTGCTAGGTTCACTTGGACGATTGATAATTTTTCGAGGCTAAATGCTAAGAAGCTCTACTCTGATGTTTTTGTTGTTGGAGGCTACAAGTGGTGCGTGGATCATTTCTTTTCTTTTTATTGGACAATATGATGTATTCTTCTTATTTGTGTTTTTTGGTGCCTGCTTTTGATCATTGAATGTTCTGTGTGATTGGCTGTCAGGCGGATATTGATTTTTCCAAAGGGTAACAATGTGGATCATTTATCCATGTATCTAGATGTTGCTGATTCAGCAACTTTGCCATATGGTTGGAGTCGATATGCACAGTTTAGCTTAACTGTTATCAATCAACTTCATCAAAAGTACTCAATCCGGAAAGGTATTCTCTCACTACTGGTGCACCTGAACTGATCTTTTCTCCTTCAAAAACATTTTTATCAATATCCTGGTGCTAAGGGTATCTTGACAGTTCCATTTAACTTTGGTTGGTGCATGTGTGCATGCATGTTTGTGTGTAATCACACAATACTATATCAATGGTACATAACCTGCAATAACTATCGTGATAGACAAATCAGTTTGTTCCTAAGCAATCATTATATTAGGCATCTTTTTGTTTATGTTTTTCTTTTAAGTTTTTCTTCTCAATTTTTTGCCGTGTTGTTGGCGGAGTAGTCCTCCTGGATCATTGACAAGTTTTATTTGATATCAAATTACTTGTCAAAAAATGAGCTCTACTTGTATCATATTTGTGTCTGATACTGTTTGCTCCACGTACATGTCTTGTCACGTGTGATAAACTCTCAGGGTTCATCTGGAATGAAACCTGGAAGTCTTGTCCATTAGATATGATGGTGGAAAATATGGGAGGGCTGCTTAAACTGAATTTGGTGTACATTGGTGATTCAAGCATGGGTAACTGTAACTGCAACTCAAATGCTTAAGGAAATAATCGCTTGGCAAGGGGGCATTTCATGTGCTTTAACTAGATAGTGGGCATTCTTGTTCATGTTGTCACTATGGCTAATAGCTTTCTTGTATGTTGAAATTCTTACCGTTTTATATTGAAGACAAAGAGATCAAGACATAATATATGAAGGAGAAGAAATGTTACTTGGTTCCTTTAAATATGAACCTCGGATTTTGTTGACATTGGCATGGTGATTAATTGGTCAGACACGTGTTATATGCTGTCCAGAAGAAACATGGACTTTGTAGTTTCCTTGGCATTGGTAAAGTATGCAATAGTGCTGGGTTAGATGCAGTCTAAATGTAATCTGGTATGTGGAAAATGGAGAATACCTAGTAACAGCTTGTACGAATCCATTACTGATTGGTTTTCCTGAAAGAAATGAACATATATGCATATTTTCCTATGACGTAGGCAAAATTAACTGAATGCATGGTCATGACTTTCCTCTATTTCATTATCAGACACGCAGCACCAGTTCAATGCACGTGAGAGTGATTGGGGATTCACTTCATTTATGCCTCTTGGGGAATTGTATGACCCTGGGAGAGGGTATCTTGTAAATGACACGTGTGTAGTTGAAGCTGATGTTGCTGTTCGTAAGGTCATTGATTACTGGTCACATGATTCGAAGAAGGAGACCGGTTATGTTGGTCTAAAGAACCAAGGAGCTACATGCTACATGAACTCTCTCCTTCAGACGCTGTATCATATTCCTTATTTCAGAAAGGTTTATTGTATTTTACTGTTTGTAATTCGAACTATTGAAATTACGAAGAAGAATTTCTTTTTTAAAAAAACTATTAAAATTATGCACAAGCCTCTTCATGTGAGATGTTAATTGCAGGCTGTATATCATATGCCAACAACTGAGAACGATATCCCATCAGGGAGCATTCCTCTGGCTTTGCAGAGTTTGTTTTATAAACTTCAATACAGTGACACTAGCGTAGCTACAAAAGAGTTGACAAAGTCTTTTGGCTGGGATACATACGACTCTTTCATGCAGCATGATGTCCAAGAACTTAATAGGGTTCTGTGTGAAAAGCTTGAAGATAAAATGAAGGTAAAGGGTGTTTAATAGTCTTAGGATGTGTTTGTTCATTGCTAAAATGTGGGTGAAGGACTACTGGATTCATATTCATTTTGGTTTACTGTCACAGGGAACTGTTGTGGAGGGCACTATACAACAGCTATTTGAAGGGCACCATATGAATTATATTGAATGCATCAATGTTGACTATAAGTCGACAAGAAAGGAGTCATTTTATGGTACAGATTTTGGTTACAGCGGATAATAGTAAATTATCCGAGATTCATCTTGTGGACCTCATGGAATTTTATATATATATATATAATTGTAGATCTTCAGCTTGATGTCAAAGGCTGTCGGGATGTTTATGCTTCTTTTGATAAGTACGTGGAGGTGGAACGTCTTGAAGGTGACAATAAATATCACGCTGAACAACATGGATTACAGGTGACATGCATTTTAAACTCTGGAACTTGAAGCTTTTGCATATTTTAACTTCTTTGGAAGTGCATTTAAATGAAAATGCTGCAATGCCTTTAGTTTTTGCATGGTTTGCTCTTTGACAAATGTCTTATGATGTGCTTTGCTTTTGGATGTTTTCAGGATGCTAGAAAGGGTGTTTTATTCATTGACTTCCCCCCAGTTCTCCAACTTCAACTTAAAAGGTTCGAGTATGATTTTATGCGGGATACAATGGTGAAGGTTAGTAATTGACTGGAATTATTTCTTTTATGAAATGCACATGGTTTGCTTGTTTTTTTTCCATTATACCATTTGTATTTTCTATTCTCATGCAAGAAATTTCAATTATATGATTCTTAGGACGTGCAACACAAGTTCTCGTATTGTTTGGTGGTCCTTTTATGTGTTTGTCTGATGATTGTAGAAAGTGCCTTGCTTATGTCACTTGTTTATGCAGATAAATGATCGCTATGAGTTCCCTTTGCAACTTGATCTTGATAGAGAGAATGGGAAATATTTATCACCTGAGGCTGACCGCAGTGTCCGCAATCTATACACCCTTCACAGGTATCAACTTTCCCATTGTATCTGGTTGCGCTTATCATTCTCTGGCTTTTATGACAAGATAGAAACTTTACCATGCCTTATTTATTTATGATATATGATATGTATTCGTGCAATTTGGTTTACGGTATCAATCACTATTCTTTCTTTCTTTCTTTCCTTTTTTGCAGTGTTTTGGTTCACAGTGGTGGCGTGCATGGTGGACACTACTATGCTTATATCAGACCAACTCTCTCAGATCAGTGGTATGCAATCTGTTAATTTAGGCTGGTTTCAGCAATCTATATATATCCTTGCTTTTATATTATTTCCTTTTAAACTTATCAGTATGGTTCTACTGACTGAAATGCTTGTGAAGGAAATGAGTGTCTTACGCAATTTTTTTTTCCCATCCATACCATCTTGATTTTGTTGAAATTTTTTTGATGAAACTCTACGAGATCACTTATGTATCTGGTTTCTAGTTGGTATATATCCTTTCTTAAACTCGGCTCCACCACTCTTTCATCTCACTGGCATGCTTGAACTTGGGTATTTATGCCTTTTCTTTTAAGCATATTCTCAAGCAGCATCTTTGCTGTGTACTATATGAGTTCCACTGATCTGTTTTTGCATTGAACTTGGGCTGTCTGATTGTGTCTTTCATCTCACAGCTTAAAACTCATGGCATGTAGGTTCAAATTTGATGATGAGCGGGTGACCAAAGAGGATATCAAAAGGGCATTAGAGGAGCAGTATGGTGGTGAGGAAGAGGTAAGATTTTCCAGCATTCTTGTTAGTTTACATTTACTTTCAGTTCATTCATATAATCTTTGTGCTCCTTGTTTCTGTCAAACAGTTACCTCAGACAAATCCTGGCTTCAACAACTCTCCCTTCAAGTTTACAAAGTACTCAAATGCTTATATGCTTGTGTATATTCGTGAAAGTGACAAGGAAAAAATAATCTGTAATGTGGACGAGAAGGACATTGCAGAGCACCTCAGGGTGAGATGTTGATTATTTTTTTGTTCCTATAAAATTGTGTTTCCATGTTCTATTTTACTAACAATGATTTTGCCATGCACTTCAAATATCTCATTTCAGATAAGATTGAAGAAAGAACAGGAGGAAAAGGAGCAAAAGAGAAAGGAAAAAGCGGAGGCGCACTTGTACACCATAATAAAGGTTGCGTCTCTCCCTCTCTCACGCACAAACACATGCCAATTGCCCTGATGCATGCATGAATTCAATGCTGTGCTTTATGTTTGCTGGAATATCATAGGATCTATATTTTTTGGAAAATAAGTTACTGATTCAGTTATTCTGTGCCTTTAGGTTGCACGCAGTGAGGATCTACTTGAACAGATTGGCAAGGATGTATATTTTGATCTTGTGGACCATGACAAAGTACGAAGTTTCCGTATCCAGAAACAGATAACCTTTAACCTTTTCAAGGTACATCATTTTTCTTTGTTAATCTATATTTGGAAATTGTGGCTTCATTTTCATTTTTGCAGCCACTTTTGTTGATGTCTTATATCCCAATTCACAATTTTAACATATTGACATGCATCCACAAGTTAGTCCTCAAGCTTGCAGACA
The DNA here is from genome assembly GCF_005239225.2 of Populus alba. Classification (NCBI taxonomy): domain Eukaryota; kingdom Viridiplantae; phylum Streptophyta; class Magnoliopsida; order Malpighiales; family Salicaceae; genus Populus; species Populus alba. The sequence goes on from NC_133291.1 coordinate 577,177, forward strand.
GTGGCACCAAAGTTGTTATTGTCTTGCATATTGTTAAATTTTCAACGATACAATTGAGTGCTCGAACATGCTGACTTGTGAGAATATTGTTGAATTTCAAATCATATAACGAAGTGAGTGGGTTCATTCTGGGGAGCAGTCACTTCATAAAGCACACTTTTTTTCTTGATTTCCCCTCCTATGCCCCTGCTTCAAATTGAGTTATTATTGGATAATGGACTATGCTTTGTGTCAATGCTCAATGGTGGGAATATCAACTTTGATTCTCTAATGGAGCATCCAACCTAAAAGTTTAAACCAGCACAGCTGAATCCACACAATACAGCCTATATGGGGTCATACCAATACCAAGTTTCATTATCAACCAACATTGGATCCCATGTATTAATAATTCTTCCTTGAATCTTCTTCTTTGTGACAGTCTTCTTCACTATCTCTTTTATGGTACAAAAGTTGCTCGTATCTGATTTTCTATTGTTTTCTTAGTAATAGTCTTATAACTATGAATTCTTATTGTATATTTATTTTGGTCTTTCTAATTGATGATCTTCCAATTTATTTTCACAGGAAGAAGTTGCTAAAGAATTTGGTATACCAGTGCAACTTCAACGTTTTTGGCTGTGGGCAAAGCGACAAAATCATACATACCGTCCAAATCGGCCACTGACTCCTCAGGAGGAAGCACAGTCTGTAAGTAGAGATTGATTATATCCTCTTGCTTGGTCATTGCTAAATATGTACGTGTGCTATTGCATACATCTTGATTCTCTGGGTAATTATGTGAACAGACGTGCTAATATAGATGACCCTTCCATTGACATGAAATTTTGTGTGACTTCGGAAGTATGGAAAATTGAGTCTTAGTCTCACTCAAATGAGAGCTCAGGGAAATGTTATCATGGTTGTTGAATTAGGGTTTTTGGATATGCATTTCTTTCATCATCCCTGAAAACCTGAAGATGCAGGGCAGTTGTGAATTTGTATTTTGCTTTGGTGAATGATTCCCAAAATAAAAAAAAAAATATGTGGCATGTTGAATTATGGTTTTTGTGTTATGTTGTATTTGTTTCCACTCTTTTTTGTCCCAAAATGAGAAGTCCAAACACCAAATGATCAGTCCAAACTGAACCTACAGATATACAAACTTTGACTGTTCTGTAGAAGTTTATGCACTTCTGATTGGTTTAGACTCATGCAAACTTAAATGTATGCTTATGGTAGTATTAGCTTTAGGGGGCACTTGTCCATTTTGTTTTCATAATGACTGGAGCATTGTAGGTTGGACAATTGAGAGAGGTTTCTAATAAGGCAAATAACGCGGAGCTAAAGCTGTTTCTGGAAGTAGAAATTGGACAGGTTTGTTAAATGCTTTAACCTTTTCCATTGATTCTTTTTTAATGGTTTTTGGGTTTATTTTGATGAATGTTATTTGATTTCTTACTATAACTTATCTCTGTGATGATCCAGGATTTGCGACCTGTTCCTCCACCCGAGAAGACTAAAGAGGATATCCTTCTTTTCTTTAAACTTTATGATCCATCGAAGGAGGAACTCCGGTATTCCCACGTGCACTTTACTTTTGTTAGGAATTGCAGACAGTTACTGTTGCTGAACTTGTTTGATGACAGGTATGTAGGGAGGCTGTTTGTAAAGGGTAGCGGCAAGCCGTTGGAGATCCTGACAAAACTAAATGAAATGGCTGGCTTTGCTCCTGACCAGGAGATTGAACTTTACGAGGCTAGTCATTTACATTTTGTTTGTAGTCCAACACTATTCTGTTTTTTAAGGGATCAAAATTTAGTTTCAGTAAATATCCCTCTCTTGTTTTCTTTCAGGAAATAAAGTTTGAACCTAATGTCATGTGCGAACACATTGACAAGAGGCTCACTTTTCGTTCTAGTCAGGTACTTAAAATCAACTTCTTAATGCAAAGTTCTTGTGAATATATTAATCTTTAGCAAATTACTTTATGTCTACAACTTTGTATTCATACCTCCTGGCTATTTTGGCAGCTTGAAGATGGAGATATTGTTTGCTATCAGAAACCCCCTCCTATGGGAAGTGATGAACAGTGCCGCTACCCTGATGTGCCTTCCTTCCTTGAGTACATGCACAATCGCCAGGTATACTATGATTTGATAAGAGATTGAATTCTCTATATACCGTTGAGCAGAACATTTTGCAGTTGAAAATTTTTTGATTTCTGTCCTACCATTCCTTGTTAGTTTTCATTCTAATAGCCGGATGCTTGGTATTGGTATAATGGCACATTTCCAACCTGGAAAAGAGTCCTGGGTAACTGGCTTTACCCGGCAGGTCTGCAATTTTCATTCTTTCCAGCGAATGGAATGCAAAAAGAAACCAAAACCAAAACATGACTTTAGCTATTATTCTGCAATATTAAATTATAAGAATAAAAAAGAATAGAAATAGTAATAAAACTTGTTTCAAAAATTTCTGATGATTTTTTAATTTTGAAGGCAAGTGGATGGTCACAAGCTAGAAGAATGAAAGTCCAAAACCATTAACAAGAACAGTTTCAGGCATTGAATACAGAATTAGCGAAGAATCTGAATGAAGATAACATAACCCGGCATGGAAAACCTAACTCAACTAGATACAGTTATAATAAATCAAATGGAGAAAAATCCAAATGCTGAAACAAGTCAGTAGTAGTACCCATCAAATTCCATTTTCTATCTTGCAGTATAACTTAGAAATAGTGAATGGGTTGATGATGAGACCTAAGTGAGAGATCACTGATGAGAGAGAACAGTTGATGTGAACTGAAATATAAGTGATGGAGAATTGCTTTGTTTCCCGAGCTCAGTTATTTTTGGGATTTTGCTTTTATTTGGGAAGGAAAAGAATGCAATTTAGTTCTTTTTTTTTTTATATCCATTTTTATGGTTGACCTGCCAGGTCTTGACTGGGTTTCACCAGGATACCTTGCCGGGTCTCTAAAAACCCTGCCAGGTCACCTGGGTTTGGCATGGTGAAAGAATAGAAACCTGAATTGGTCCTTGGCTGGAGTCACCAGGTTCAGGTTCATATCTAACAGGCCTGGCTAGTTTAGACAACAATGGTTCAAACCATGTTATCATGAGCTGTCATTTTCTAGAAATACTAATACTACCATTTGTATATTTTGTATTCTGCTACATCAGTTTTATGTTTCCTGATCCATAGGTTGTTCGTTTTCGATCTTTGGAGAAATCGAAAGAGGATGAATTCTGTCTTGAGCTGTAAGTGAATTTAACCTGGAATGTGACTAATTGGTTGAAGTCTTTATTTTGTGTTTGCTTATACTCTTTCCTATTTCAGTTCAAAGCTCCACACTTATGATGATGTTGCGGAAAGAGTAGCTCACCATCTTGGCTTGGATGACCCATCCAAAATTAGGCTTACATCTCATAACTGTTACTCCCAGCAACCTAAACCCCAGCCCATCAAGTACCGAGGAGTGGATCATTTGTCTGATATGCTGGTGCACTACAATCAGGTATGCCATAGAAGTTTAGATCTCTACCAGTTGTTTTTTCATCTCTCTGTTATAATGCCTGATTTTTTGTTTGTTTTGCTTGACAGACATCTGATATTCTATACTATGAAGTATTAGACATCCCTCTACCAGAATTGCAAGGCCTTAAAACATTAAAAGTTGCTTTTCATCATGCGACTAAGGATGAGGTTAGTGCAGATGATGAAACATTAGTTTTCTTAGTGCAATTACTTTGTGTATTATATTTTGTGTGCTTAATGGAACCTCATGATCTCAGGTAGTGATTCATACCATTAGATTGCCAAAACAGAGCACTGTAGGTGATGTCATTAATGACCTTAAGGCAAAGGTAAATGGTTGCAACTCTCTCTGGACTAAAGGAAGTTTTTAATCCACCTCTCTTTTGCACCTTTTCTGCTGGATTTATTTCATAATTTGTGTGGAAGTTGCACTTACTGATGTGAATACCAATCTCATTCTCAATTGCTTCTTTTGCTCCTTGTGCATTTCTTTTTGGACTAAGCATATCACCATGTTCCATAGGTGGAGCTGTCTCATCCTAATGCTGAACTTAGATTGCTTGAGGTTTTCTATCACAAGATCTACAAGGTATCATATTTACCTGTAATTTTTGTGTACTTTGAAAAGTATCAATTATAAAGATTAGTTGTTTGTCCTCTGAAGCAAGGGTCCTGTGATGTGTTATGCTTTTTTTCCTTTGTTTTTTCTCTTTAGAAATAAGCAAGCTCTGTTGTAAATGGATTAAATATTTTAAATAATTTAGTGATAGAATTATGTGGGATTCTTTACGTTATAGGTAAAATGTATTTGCAAATTCATTCCCTTTGTATCAGACTTGAATCATATGCATGTGCATATTAGAATATGTTTTTACATGTGTCATGGATGGTATTTGATCTACTTAAATCAAATAATATGAAGAAAAAATCTACACTAGCTCGCGTTAATTTCATTTATGATGGTTCCAGAATTTTGTTTTCAACCAAATTTTTCATGGATTAATGAGATATGGGGTTCTACTTCTAAACAAGCTCAGTTGAGTTGAAATGTGAGTGTCAATCACATGACCTGTCAGAGAATTTGGGTGGGTGTAGCACTTGATCTCTGGTGTGACTTGTGGGTTGCAATTAGATGTTCACGAGTATAATGCTTAAACCTCAAGGGAGAGTTGGTTTATGAGAAGTCCAGATCTATGCAAAAGCTAAAAGTCCTCTTACCATGAACATATTCATCAGCTTTATATTTGCAGATCCTAGGAAACACCAAGGGAGTTTGAATGGGCGTGCATGTTCTTTTAACCTGTTATGTCAACTTTTCTTTCTTTGCAGTATTTTTACTAATTAGGCTACTTCATCTTTTCAGATCTTTCCACACAATGAAAAAATTGAGAACATTAATGATCAATACTGGACACTACGTGCAGAGGAGGTAAGCTATCTCATTGTGGGTGAAATTGAATTGTAAATATCTGTAAGCTAGATGCATTGAGCATTTGGCTGTTGGTACATTGTAGCTGACCATTCAGTTTGACATGGAGTTATGAATTGCTTAAGCCCGCACATATTCCATCTTGTGCATTACTCATATTCCATCTTATGCTTTGCTCAAGTTTTAAAGTAACTCCTGCAGAAAGATTTATATGTTTTGTTGTTCATTCTCCTTCGTTTTTCCTTTATACTTAAATTCTCCTAATGTGGGTCCACCAAATGGTTTGTTAGCTAGTTTAGTTTTTGTTTTTAATTTGTCTCACAACTGTTCAAGATTGAAATTTTCTTTCATGCTGTTCTGTAGAACCTTGGAATAGAAAGGTTGAAATGGGATAAATGAGTCCTTGTTTGTCAAATGTGATGTGGGAAAACTTGGTGAAAGAGGATAAAATTGAACAAATCTCTCAGACCTTTTTTCAGCTCTCATGTTTTCAACTAATTTTCTGCTTGTTTAGTCTCTGTACTTGTTTGCATATCCCTTGATATGATTCATTGATGGATTCCATTAATGATGCATCTATATTGTGCCACATTGCCTTAGGTTCCTGAAGAAGAGAAAAACCTTGCTCCCCACGATCGTTTGATTCATGTCTATCATTTCATGAAAGACACTACTCAAAACCAGGTGGTAAGTACATTTTAATTTTATTTCCAAATGTTTTTTTGTTGGCACTTTGATTAAGTGTTTCTTCTCCTATGGAAGTTATCAATTATTTCCATGTTTGGATGGTTATATATGCTTCTGGTATATCTTTTTCAACACTTGTTGTGGTTTATATTTAACAGCAGGTTCAGAATTTTGGAGAACCGTTTTTCCTGGTCATTCATGAGGGTGAGACTTTGACTGAAGTCAAAATACGCATACAGAAAAAATTGCAGGTTCCCGATGAAGAATTTTCAAAGGTATTCTTTTAATGCCAAAACAATCATTGGGCCACACAATATGATAGACCAGATGCAATGTTCAAGGTGTTACATTGCATTTCCAGTCTTGAGACAATATTTCACCATGTTTTGTATTAACAAGATTAGCTTTTTGTAGATACAAACTTTTGGTTTCTTTATTTCTAATATTTGTTTGCTTAGTTCTTGTTCTTGTATTTTTTTTTTTTTGGTGCAGTGGAAGTTTGCTTTTTTGTCTCTAGGTCGCCCTGAGTACCTTCAAGATTCAGACATTGTGTCCAGCCGTTTTCAGGTCTCTCGCTCACATGCGCTCATGCATGCACACACCCACGCACATGCCTGTCTGCCATTTTTCATGGGCACTGACATGATAGCTTTTCTGACAATTTCTTACTCTTCCATTTTCTGTTTGATCAGAGAAGGGATGTTTATGGTGCTTGGGAGCAGTATCTTGGATTGGAGCATTCTGACAATGCTCCTAAAAGGTCATATGCTGCTAATCAGGTATGTGCTGTCTTGTAATTAGAAGTAAGCATTAAGCTTATAGGCAAGGTTATTGGTCAAGCTAAAAAAATGATTTTTGATAATTGAATTATTAACGGCAGATAATGGTTTTAAGCACCTCCAATAAAGTGCATTGTCATGTATTTAGAGATGATAATGAATTCTATTGTCTCAAAAGCTTTGTGGTGATCTTGCCTTCATTTTACAGAATCGTCATACATTTGAGAAGCCGGTAAAAATCTACAACTAGGAAGCAATGAGGAAGCGAAACTAGTGCATCAGCTGAATCAAAGACCGTGATTCCCCCACAAACTGCTGCAAAATGGACCAAGGAAGAAACAAGCTTGCAACCAGAGCAAAATAGTGGTTTTGATAGATGTGTAATTCTTTCATGTAGGGAGAGGGTGAACTCATGGCATAAAAACATGTTCCCTCAATAGTTTTGATCTCTCTCTCTCTCTCTCTCTCTCTCTCTCGTCTTTCGGGTTAAGTAGATGACATTTGATCCTTAAAATCCCATTGTAATTTAGTACATAAGATTTTGTTGTGGGGGATGTATAGGGGGTATAGGTGTGTGTTTTTAATTTATTTTGTCTTTCCTTTTGCTAGCATCCTTCTGTGGATTTCCCTAGATGTATTAGAGAATCATTAGAGCCTCCTTGAGGCGCATGTATAATGTGCTGTTTGTCTGCTTGTTCTGTGCTTCCCTGAAGCTGTGCAATTGAAACAAACGCCGTATCTCTTCGAGTCCACCCTCACTTTCTTCTTCTTTACCTTTGATTGCTATGTGCTCGTCCTTCTACAACGTTGAGGACACTTGTAGCTTCATTGCCCCTTCAATTTGAATTCCAATTTATGACATCCATCCATTCATGGCTGCAGCCTGCAAGCATTTATTAGCACCGCTTTTTTGTTTTCTTATAGGAGTTATTTTTAACCCAGACAGGTCTGCAATGTTTTAAAATAGTGCATTGAAGTGTGTACCCGCGCAAAAAAAGAAAAGAAAAGAACCCCATTAAAGTGTCATTTTCTTTGCTGGTGTGCACGGCTGGGTAATTACTGAATATTGATGGTGCGTAGCTGTGAAATCCACATCTGCCACCTTCCTCTTTGACCAATAATGTCCACAACGTTTAACACACCCCTTCCAGCATCCATACATTGAACTTGCTTTGCAAATCATAAGCAGATCTCAGAAAATATTTCAAAAACTATCTGGGACAGAGTTTCAAGTTGTGTATAAATGTTTTGGATTTTTTAGTAAAAAATAATAATATATATTTATGTCAGCAAGAATTGGTAGGTAACGATTAGCCGATACTTGCTAGAATTCGGAATTTGTCCACGTTTGCCACCTACTTGCTTGCCTGCCAGATAATGTTCACACACAGGATATGCCTACATGATTACAAATTTACAATCCTTTCATTAGGAGTCGAAGTTTTGAGACAGAAGGAAAGGGGCTACAGCAATGGCATCCATGTTGTCTTGTGTTATCTTTCCTCCACCACCTTCTTTGATCATCTCAGTCATGTCTGTGGTTAGTCTGGTAGCAATATCTGGTCTTGGAATATCTGAAATCTTAGGAAAGCATTTACAGTACTCAAGATTCTGGAATTTGAACTCTGAAAAATCTACAAGAATGCAGATCAAACTCTCTAGCAGAACTGGCATGCTTGTGTTTTATGTGCCGGCTTTTCTTTCTGGTGTCGCTTCTTTTGTGCTTTATCCAAATCACGATCTCAGGCTGTTCCTGGTCAAAGCAACTCTCACCATACATTTCTTCAAGAGAACCATTGAGGTAATTAATACACCTGTGATCATGAAACTCTTCAATACATTGCTAGGAACTTAGGTTGCTTGAACCTGAGTAATTCTGAACTTGTTCTACCATGTTATGCAGGTGCTGTTTGTTCACAAGTATAGTACTAGCGGGGTGGTTCTTGATTCTGCAATTCTTATAAGCTCTAGTTATTTCTCAGCTACTTCAAGCATGATCCATGGTCAGTATTTAACACAAGGGTTTCCTGAGCCACAAGTGGACCTGAAGTATCCTGGGGTTTTGCTGTTCTTGTTGGGGATTTCTGGCAACCTCTACCACCACCTTCTTCTCGCCTCTTTGAGAACAAAGAGTGAAAAAGAATACAAGATTCCCAAAGGTGGTTTGTTTGGCCTAGTGATATGCCCCCACTATCTCTTTGAGGTGTTAGGGTTCATAGGAATATTATTCATTTCTCAAACACTGTATCCCTTATGCTTCACTGTGGGCACAATTGTTTACTTGATGGGAAGGAGTTACGCAACAAGGAGATGGTACCTCTCCAAATTTGAAGATTTTCCTAAGGATGTCAAGGCCCTTATTCCCTATGTATTTTGAATGTCAAATTCTCCTTCTTCTTGTTTGATTAAATAAAAGATTCATATCCTGTTTCTTGCGAGTTTGTAAGAGATTGCTTTCACAGTTTTTTTAAGATTGTAGCAATGTAATGACAAAAATCTCCTTGACAAAGAAGCATGCAGTTGGTGGTATAATTATTTTTTTATGGGATACATTTGATATTAAAAGAATAATAAGAGACAATATGATCCCTTCAGGTTTTTTTAGGCTACAATATAAATGCTAGTTTTCCTTTTATGGCACAAAATTTTAACTTTTGGGTTGGAGATTTCTTTTATCTTTTTGTTTAAAAAATAAACAGTGAAGATACAACCATTCTTTTGAGAGGAATATGCATGTGTTAGAGGCTTTTCCATCCTTTTTTTTTTATTTTTACTTCAACAACAACAATAAGGCTACATGTAAGAGTGTTTTCATCGTTTCCATATGGTTGCCAGACCAAGCGCAGGATTGGCATGGCTGCTAGATCCATGCGTGCCTTGGGCCTGATATGGTTGTCAGGCCCAAACGCCTTGAGTCTGACATGCTTACCAAACTCATTCTTTGAGGTTTATCTTAGACAACTCATTCATCTCGTAGCCCCACTCAAACGATTCTAAGTAAATCCCTTGCCTTCTCTTTTTTTACTTTTAAACTAAAAAAAAAAAAAAGTAAATTTCTTGCCCACAACAAAAAATGGCATGAAGGAAGTTTGGAGACATAAATTTTTTTTTCCCCGGCTCCACAATATAGACGTTGGGTTTTATTAGAATAAATATTATATATACCACTAATAATTTTTTATCCAAATTATTTTTATATCAATCTTATCATTAAGCTATGCTACAAATTATAGTTGTAACATAAAAACCATCTATATAGTTGTAAAATTTTTTATTTGGTTCTTAACTCTTAATTTCTTGATTATCGTCCCTAATTATTGGATGATTCTTCATTTAGCCTCAAAATTCAAACAACTCAAGCCCTAATTGAGGCCTAACCAAAGAGAAAAGATGGGAAGAGAAATGAATGGGACAAATTATCATATCAAGTTAACTCATTATGCTCATGTTATGTCCCGAGTTGTGAATTTAATAGATGAACCCGGGTTGATTAGGATCAATTCAATATGACGTTGTTTTTTTATTCCAATCCCTAACCTTTTGTTTTATTTTATCCTTTGGTGATTAACTATTTCACTTGATTAAGTTAGGCAAATGTTAGAACAATGGTGAACTTAAATTTTTTTGAGAGCCTGATTGAGTTTTTAACATGACGACCAAGTCGCATGTTGGTTAACTTGATCAAATAATTCATATTGAGCCAACTCTAACACACTTAAAGTTAAAACCTAGATTATGCAAGGGACTATAATACAATGTAGAGCTGGATAAATATATAAAAAAGCATATGAATTGTGTTAATAAGTTAGTTTTTTTTCTTCAAATTGTATTTTTTTAAAATAATAATATTGGCATGTAATTAAGTAAATATGCTAAATATCATGACACATCATTTAATTTTTTTTCTTTATTTATTATTAATAATTCTTTATTTATTTATTAATACATGTAATAATCAATTAGTTTTATTGACCACAACAAGGAAACTTTTAATGTATATTTAAGATTCTTCAAACTTGTTTGACAGTGTGGTAACGATTGTTTTTCAAATAATTTTTTATGTCAAAATACATGTTAATGATTTTTTTTTAAAAAAAAAAAATTATTTTTGATATTAGCACATTAAAATGATATATTTAAAAACACTAAAAATATATTAACTTAAAATTTATAAAAAAATTAAAAAAAAATTAAACACAAATAAAAAAATACAAAAATAAACACGAATTATCCTTGCCAGATCCGTGGCGTTTGAAAGTAGCAAGGAAGTTTTTCAAAATAACGAAGAAGTTTTTACCGTAACAAGAATATTGCCAAATCATTTCCCAAGTGAACTCTCACTAGGGTTTTTTTGGCAAGTAGCTACTACTTTGCTAAAAAGATTTGTATGGCTAATTGGCCAGGTCCGTGGTTAGAAACTGAAAACAAGGAGAGGAAGACAAAAGGATCTGAGAGGGTAAATATTCCTCAAACTGTCAGCCACAAATGTAGAAAGCCACTGGAGCTAACTTTGGATTAATCACCATCCCTCCTTATGGTGTCACCATGCTTGTGGCAGGTAGTGCCTCGCAAAGCAGTCCACACCATCCACTAGTTCTTACAGATTGATCACACCTCTACCCTTCACAGAGCTCTCGTTCATTTGAGTGCCTCAAAAGTCTGGGAGAGGCAGCGACAGCGGGGTTGTGGAATTGGTGCCTATGTTGTCTCGAGTTATTTTTCCAACACCAAATCCTTTGTTCATAACAATAATGTCCATGACCAGTCTATCATTTTCGTTCCTTGGGTTATTTGAGGGTTTGGGAAAGAACTTTAAGTACTCAAAATTCAGTAACTTCAATGTTGAGAAGTCTACAAGCAAGCCGAACAATACAGTTTGTAGTAGAGATGGCATGCTCGTGGTTTACATACCAGCTTTTCTTTCAGCTGTTGCTTTCCCTGGGCTGTTTCCAAATGTTGGTCTCAGGTTCTTACTGGTCAAGTCAGCTCTTACCATCCATTTCTTCAAGAGGATCCTTGAGGTTGGTACCACTTTGTCTCTTTCCACAGAGTATAATATCAGATTGATTCTCCAAAATGTTAAATATCAGTTAATCCATCACTTCAATTATTTTGGTCAGTGATTAAAGAAATAGAAAGAAAGAAGCATCCGATTACATTTATGTCAAAGAACAGTTAAAGTTGGGTTTCATTTTTATTCTTCTTGTACCTGATGGTGCAGTTCTTTTCTCCTTAATGTTCGAGAAAGGAGTTGACTTGGCATTTTCATTTTGTCAGCAATGATGTTGTCATGCCATGGCTGACAATATTTGTGCTTAGAGCCTAGAACCCAGTCTATGCACATCTCTAATTTTTACAAATATAAAAGCACAGGATCTTTCACTTAAGAACATCAAAAGTTTGAGACGGAGAGGAAAAGAGAGATCGGTCATGGCAATTGTGTCCATTTTGTCTAGAGTTGCTTTTCCACCTCCAGTGACTTGCTTGCTTGTTAGAGTAATGTCTGTGGCCTGTCTATTATTTTCAGTTACTGGGGTATTTGAAGGTTTAGGAAAGAACTTTCAGTTCTCTAAGTTCTTTAACTTGTAACGTTCACAAATCTACAAGCAAGCAAATCAGACTGTCTAGCAGAATTGCCATGCTTATAGTTTACACACCAGCATTCCTTTCTGCTATTGCATCCTTTTGGCAGCTTCCAAATGTTGGCCTTAGGTCACTGTTGGTCAAGACAGGTCTAACCTTGCATTTTTTTCAAGAGAATCCTTGAGGTACTTGCCACCTATGCTCTTTGCCTCTCTCTCATCCTCTCTTGTACTAGAACTAGCACAACAAAATGTGTGTTGATAATCATGTAAACATAATTAGTTTGATGAATTGCTAATATTATTTTACAGATTATGAAATTCCCATGACAGCACTGGATGGTTTGTGTTATTTTCTGGTTAATCAAGCGTTGTGTTTTTCTTTTCCATGATGTGAAGGTACTATTTGTTCACAAATATAGTGGCGGGATGGCTGTTGACAGTGTGATTATTATCACTCTTGGTTATTTCACAACTACCTCAATCACAATTTATGCTCTAAGCCTAACACAAGGATTTCCTGAGCCACCAGTGGATTTGAAGTATCCTGGCGTTGTGTTATTTCTGGTGGGAATTGTTGGCAACTTCTACCACCACCATCTCCTTTCCTCGTTGAGAACGAAGAATGACAACGGATACAAGGTTCCCAAGGGTGGTCTCTTTGGTCTGGTTACATGCCCCCACTACTTCTTTGAGATCTTAACTTTCTTGGGAATATCTTTCATCTCTCAAACGTTGTACACTTTTGCCTCAACCATAAGCACAATATGCTACTTGATGGGAAGGAGTTATGCTACTAGGAGATGGTATCTTACCAAATTTGATGATTTTCCCAAGGATGTCAAAGCTATCATTCCTTACGTTTTTTGAATGTTTCAAACATAGAATTTTGAGTTGTCAACAGGTTTCACTTTGGAACTGTGACTTCGAGATCTATGTCAACAAAGGATGTCACCTGTGGAAGTTGTGCTCTGTGAAAAGAGAAGAAAATGATGCCACTTCTGACAAGTGAACCATAATATTGGCCACGTAATGTCTCAATATACCACCTGTTTCTTGCACAATCTCATGCAGTAAGCTTCCTAACTAAATTTGGTCGCGTAAACATAGAAACAAACATGGTTCAACGATTATGTATTCGATAACTTCTTGTAATGAAATAGGTTCGATTCCTAACGATTACTATTCGTTACTACAGTTTGGTTGTGTCATAAAGTGAGATTTAAATCTGGAATGGAAGAGATAAGAATGGCAGAAGGCCCATTTCTTTTTGAAGTTTAAGATTTAATTGATCTTTAATGAAGCTCATTAAATCACTCCATCTGGCTCCATATCAATCCAGGCAGAGGACCATACACAAGCCAAAAGCATTCAATAAGTACCTTGTTAACCACATCTTTGATTGGTGTTGAAGGCTTTTAAGCCAGCAGACCCAGACTCCATTTCTTCTTCACTAGCATAACAGGCCGTACCTCCTGCTCAAGTTCACATTGGTTTTTTCAGCCATTATCAGTTTAAACGCAATCTATCCATACACACCTAATAGCTAAAGTTTCTCAAAAATTGCAGAGAAAGAAAAGTGAAGTAACATGGTGCCCATGTTGCTGAGATTTTTCTTTCCATCTTCTTTCTTTATCAAAGCAATGCCAATTCGTGATGTTAGGATGTGTTGGGCTCTCAGAGATTAGAGGAAAACATCTGCAGTGCTCCAAATTCTTGAATGTTGGTGCAAACAATGCCAACAAAAAGCAGATTCAAGTCTCCAGTAGAACTGGCACGCTTATTGCTTACAAGCTATCATTCCTTGCTAGTGCTGTTTCCTTTGGGCTTTTCCCAAATGAGGATCTCGGGTTTTTGTTCGTCGAATCCACTCTAACCTTACAGTTCCTACACCAGTGCTAACTTAAGTATTGGAGGGTTCTCTGAGCCTATCATGAGCTTGTTTTATATGTATTCATGAAGTTCAAGTTTTGCAGCCAAATTCAACGACTGGATCTCCAAAACCTTCAACCTGTTATGAAAAAGATCAGTATTCTTTGAAAAAAGCTTGCTCAGGCTTGGTCACCATCCTTCTCTGAAGAGGCCTGAAAGTCGGACATACATAGTTTGATTCTCGTAGGCTAGGCTATATTATTTGTTAAAGTGGCTTAACACTCAAGTTCTTTAGATTTGTTTGGCTCTCATTCAGCACTTTGCGTCACCATACCAGGCCAGACAGAAGACCTTGCATATTGAAGCTATTAAAATAGCTTCATTTTCAGCCAATTGGGAGGATTCTTCACCAATCAAGTAAAAATGACTCGGAAAATTAAAACTATATAGCAGTCAGATAAACAGGAGCAATAATAAATAAAAAAAACCAATATGCATCCGGTCCACGTACGTAGCATCAGTTCGATGTGGGGATGTATTTTTAATATCATTTTGGAAAGGGATTTTTATCTCAGTTGACATGCAAGCTAATGTAAGGATACCCTTCAATCCCTTATTATCGAACAAAATAAATAAATAAAATCAAATATTATCTATGGATTTGTATGGATTAGTTCCATATATTTTTCTCATTTGATTTACATATAAACCTTACAAAGGGATATTTGAGAATAAATGTACTTTAGACTAAATATATCCCTTCCTCTTACATCTTATTTCCATGTCCAAATATATGAAATTGTGAACACAATTCTACATTTAGAAAATTTTCAAATCAATTTCAAGTTAAGGAAAGTAAAATAAAATCTTGGATTGAAGATTCACTCTGAGTTCTGTACAATTAAGAAATAAAATATGAATAAGAAAAATGCAATGCATCGTAGAAAAACCAGACATCATTACTTACTCCCCTAATTTATAAATATTTATTGCCTAATATCTATTTTAAGTTGATTTGTAATGAAAAATATGGGCCTTCCAAAACTTATATAAAACTCAAGCCCAAAAAAACCAACAAGTACCTTGTTAACCACATGTTTCACTGTTCCACACTGTCGAAAGTTTGATTCCAAGAAACTCCTTGTAACGTGTCCGTTTCTTCTCCACTAGCATATCAAACTGCCCTATTTCTCTGTTTAAACCAAGCCCATATGATCCCACCTATTAGCTGGAGTTGCTCAAAGTTTCTGAGAAAACAGAAGTGAATAGTAATGGAGTCCATGTTGCTGAGGCTTTTCTTTCCACCTCCTCTGCTTATTAAAGCAATGTCTGTGGTCTGTGTCGTGTCATTAGGAAAAGTTGGGCTCTCAGAGTTTAGAGGAAAGCACCTGCAGTACTCCAAATTCTTGAATATTGATGAAAAGAAGTCCAACAAAAAGCAGATTCAAGTCTCTAGTAGAACGGGCATGCTTATTGCTTACACACCATCATTTCTTACTGGTGCTGTTTCCTTTGGGCTTTTCCCAAATGAGGATCTCAGGTTTTTGTTCGTCAAATCCACTCTAACCTTCCATTTCTTCAAAAGAATACTTGAGGTAATTAATCCCCCCTCCCTCCCTCCATCCCTGTCTCTAGCTAATATGATATGATAACATGCAAGAGTGTAGCGATTTGGCTGCCTATTAAAGAAGGATAAGCCATTTAGTAACCAGAAAATGTTTTTGTCCACCAGGTGCTATTCATTCACAGATACAGCGGGGGGATGGATGTTGAGTCTCTGACTCCAATCACTCTTAGTTATTTCACATCCTCTGTGTTTGTCATCTATGCTCAACACCTAGCACAAGGACTCCCAGAGCCGGCAGTTGATTTGAAGTATCCAGGGATTGTGTTGTTTCTGATAGGAATCATCGGTAACTTCTACCACCATCGTCTCCTTTCCAAACTGAGAAGCAATAACGACAAAGAATACAAGGTTCCCAAGGGTGGCTTGTTTGACCTAGTGATTTGCCCTCACTATCTGTTTGAGATTCTTGGAATTTTGGGGATCTCTCTCACAGCTCAAACATTGTATGCCTTTTCTTTCTTCATTGGATCAACTCTTTACCTGATGGGGAGGAGTTATGCCACGAGGAGATGGTACCTTTCAAAGTTCAAAGATTTTCCCCGGGATGTCAAGGCTCTCATTCCTTTTGTATTTTAAATCTGTTGGAATGAAGGAATCACATATATTTGTTTTTTTAAAAAAAATAATTTGATGGTGGTGATAATGATAAATGTGATTGTTTTTGTGGTTTTGGAAGGAAGAGAGGCAATTGAAAATCAATGCCATCTTCATCGTTGATGGTGATGGAACGTCAACGTAGACTCTTTGCCGGGGAGATGGCAGATCTTGGCAGGTGAAAAATTGCAATGGTAGTTAACAACCTCGTCATTGGATCTGGTTATTTGTTTGCATTGGGTGGTGAAACTTTGCTACAGTAATGGGATAACTATCCTGGCAATCTTAAAAGTTTGTTGTGCTTTCAAGGTTATTTTTTAAAATATTTTTTATTTAAAAATATATTGAAATAATATAGTGTTCAAGCATGCTTTTCACTGAAATAAAATAAATTAAAATAATATTTTTTTATTTTTTAAAATTAATTTAAGTGACACATTCCAAGAAAAAAAAAAAAATATATATATATATATATTATTTTTAAAATAGCCCGGCAATCCCAAATGTGGCTAATAGAGTGCAGCTGCTTGGCAACCTCATGCCTGCTGTGCCTTCCACACCAGTAGAGCGTAACTACAGGGCAATCTCAGAACTTCCCAGGTTTTTTGTGCTCTTTATTTGGGAATGCCTAGTTAGGCTTGCAGGTTTTGAACTATGTACCAAATCGACGAGAGATCACACACTTGGCGGAGGGATTATCTCAGCACCCTTACCGATTTTCCCCAAAAACTCATCTAAGAATGCACAAGTACAAACCATTGCGTATCATAACACAAGGACACCTACAGAGTTCACATGGAAATGTGACTGTCAGGTGGTAGCAGCGCAGGCAATTCTAGGTTTCTGAATCATAATCAAAACAAGCCAAATCCAGTTTATAGCGATGTCAGTTGGATTATATGGCAAACAAGGAGGTCCATAAAAATATCGAGGAAGGTGGGGGGAAAAGAAGCAGCTACAAATTTGCTCCAAGAAAACCCCATATTGATCTTCAATATCAGGACTTTAATGCTTGGCTAACAAGCATTGCATTAAAACACAGCAAAAGACTAAAAGTGCAGAAAACACAATTTAAACAAGACTCGTGGGTTCAAACCAAACTTTAAAAAATTCAAAGCATTCTTACATGTAGTTCATAAATCTGGAATCCAAGTCTTGATAATCCAACCGTAAACAAAACCCATTAGCACTCACTAGCTACTACATAACAAAATACTCCTGATTGATTACCACCAAAGCCAGGATGAGAATCTTGTGAACAAGCAGTAAGATGCCCATCAACGGAGTCTCCTAGCTTCTCTCTCAGACTCAAGCAAGGTAAGAATGTCACCTTCTCTGACTGGTCCCTTGACGTTCCTCATGATGAAACGGTTCTGGTCATCAATAAACTTGACTCTAACCTGAGTGACCTGTCCACGAGATCCAGTCCTTCCCATAATTTTCACCACCACTGCATGCTTAATTTGACTATCCATACTACAACAAAAACAGAGCAAGGTAAACTCAGTCTCACTCTAATGCAATCAAATCATAAATGTGGCTTACATGGCAAACACCGGATCTTCAATTTCTAATAATAAGCCAAACCCGCTTGAGGAAAACAAAATAAAGAAGGCCAATTTGACAAAAACCAGAATCAGATGATAAAGTTCTAAAATTGAAGCACAAAACAGAATACAAACAAGAACCACAAAAACCAAACTTTACACCCAAAGACTAACATACATTACTTCAACAAACAAGTCAATGAAATCCCAAAATGGGTTTCATTAGAAAACACCAAATTTCCAATCCATTAGCTAAATTAAAGCAAACCCATTAAAGAAACTATGAATTAGATACTAGAGATCAGAACTTTAAACATAGCAATGAAGAACCAAAACTAAAAAGACCAAACTTTACAAGCTGAGCTAAAAAATGCATTACTAAAAGAAGCAATAGAGATGTCAAAGAAGACGAGGCTATAATACCTTAAGGAGCTAGATATGAAGCAAGGGAGAGGAAACGGCTGCTGCTAGGTTCTCACTTCTCACCCTGACTGCAATAAGAGAAACAAAAACCCTAGAAAGACAGGTGTTATACGGGTGGTTTTATACATCTAGAGATTGAGGGTATTATTGTCATCTAAAATTACTCTGAGAAAAGGACATAGTTATCCCCCAATTATTACCTAATTATCAATTACATATAGAAAACAAACTATTCTCAATTGAGTCCTCCGTCAATAGGACATTACTCAATTAACCCTCTTATGGAAATGTTTTCATTTTAAGTCATAAAAAAATTATTATTAATTTTAAATTAATGTTACTCTACTATCTTTGAAAATGAGACCTACCATGATGGTTATAGGGAGCAATATTCAAATAAATATATATTTTTCTGAAAATATTTTTTTGTTATAAGTTTTAATGATAGGTTTTAGTATTATTTGATAAATTAAAGATATAATTTTTTATTTTTATTTAGTATCTAATCAATAATTATGTAATAGTTGATAGAGCATCTACTAGCCCCTTTATTGTATTTGTGGAGAAAATACTCTTAAGAGTACCTAGTAATAATATCTTCAAAATAACCTGTTTTTTTCTCAAAATTATTCCTTTAATGTCATAGGTTCTAAAGACGAGGTATGTGTAATATTTGATAGATTGAAAATCTAATTGCAATTTCCTTCGTTTAGGACCTAATTGATAAGTACTTGATAAGTGAAGGACCAACTTATCCTTTTCTCTATTACGTGATAGATTGAAGCCTGAAGTGGTTTGAGGTCTACGAACCTCATTGACTAATATTTTATTAACCGCTGCGTCGTTTGTGGGGCACTTTCTTTCTACACGATGCGTCATTTCTTAACTTGATAAAAAGACAAGTTAGACAAGACAGTCACTTCACTTCTTGTCCAAGAGACAACCTCGACTTCAGTTCTTGATTTATTGAGAGAAGAAGTGGAAGAAGAAGGTAAAGTGTTGTAAACTATGGAGCTTCCATGTCTTGTTATTTGAATTTTTCATTGATATTTTAAAGATAATGAAGAGAGCTTATCTGGGTTAGTAATCATTCTACTTTAACAGACTTTTCATGTTTTCTTGCTCGGTGAATGTCCTTCCTAAGGCTAAAGATACTGTTGGAAGTGATTTACATAATGAATTTGTATGTGGGATGGTTAATTTTGATGAAGCAGGATAGTTCTTCGTGCCCAACTGGTGAATTGTTTAAAGAACATTACTTTGTGATAGATTTTGCTACTGTATAGAAATGGTGCCACTTTTTAACTTAAAATTGTTTTATTACTAGGTTAAAATATGTTGCCTGCATTGTATTACTTTTACCATTATCATCATTTTTGTTCATCTTTGTCGTATCACAGTTGTTTATGATGATCACACTTTAATTTTGGTCTTGATGGTGTTTTGGATCCCAAGATTCTTCAATGAATATAAATAGAGAAACTTTAGAAATATGTTTGTGCTTAGACTAGAATTTTTTTTGTTATTATATGAAGTTCTCATTTTGCTAATCTTTTAAGCTGTTTTTTTTTGTATTTATTATTAGCAGAGCTGATAGACCTATTATGGATCGGCTTGATGGTTCTGCGCATCTCATAATAGTGTCAGATCTTGATTTTACAATGGTAGAACTGTTGGCTGCTTTTTGTAAAATTGCTCAGTGTCATGCTGTGGTTATTTTAGTCATGTACGTAGTGGCTTCTGATGCAGGTGGATCATCTTGATCCAGACAACCTAGGCCTTCTTAGATTTAATGCTATGTGGGAAGCCTACTACCGTCAAGATTCTCTGCTAGTTTTCTCCACCGGAAGGTCACCCACAATTTATAAACAGTTGAGGAAGGAGAAACCTTTGTTGACCCCAGATATAGCCATAATGTCTGTTGGAACTGAAATTATGTATGGTGAATCAATGATAAGAGATGAGGACTGGGAACAATATTTAAATAAAAATTGGAACAGGGAAATAGTCACAGAGGAAACAGCCCAGTTTCCAGAGCTTACTCCTCAGGTACGGTGTTTAACCAAATGACATTGATTATTATATCTGGTATTTGAGTCTAGAAGTCGACTATAAGAGAGCATATATTTTAATATTACTGTTATTTCATGGAGAAGAGCTGAAATCATATACTAATTACTATGATGATACCAGACTTGTGTGCATTTTGAGTTCTAATATACTGAACTTCAATGGGTCATCGCAGTCTGAAACAGAACAACGGCCTCATAAAGTGAGTTTTTTTGTGGAGAAGATTGAAGCCTTGAAAGTTATAAGGTCTCTATCAGAACGTCTAGAGAAGCGTGGGGTAAGATTGCATTTGTTCGCTGATTCTTAATATATTGATTTGAGCAGTTTCATCTCAATGAGTTATAAAAGCATTTGGATTCATAAATATGAATGAATCTGTTCCTTTTGCTATTCAATTTTGATCTCTTCTTGGGCAGTTAGATGTGAAACTGGTATACAGTAATGAGACAGCTTTGGATGTATTACCAAAAGGTGCTGGCAAAGGACAGGCTCTTGCTTATTTGCTTGAAAAATTTAAAATTGATGGAAAGATGCCAGTTAACACTCTTGTCTGTGGTGACTCTGGTAACGATGCTGAACTATTCAGTGTCCCTGGAGTATATGGTGTGATGGTTTGTATCCTCATAAGCTTTGTAATTTGCTGCTACTGTTATTCTTTTCCATTTCTCTCACATATGGTACCATTTGTATTTTTATTATGAAGGTCAGCAATGCACAGGAGGAATTGCTGCAGTGGCATGCAGAAAATGCAAGGAACAATCCTAATATAATTCATGCAACAGAGAGATGTGCGGCTGGGATAATACAAGCCATCGGTAATTTTAGTCTCGGTCCAAATGTTTCTCCAAGAGATATTAGAGACTTTCAGAAATGCAAAGTGGAAATTTTCAATAGTAGTCATGAAGTTGTGAAGTTTTATTTGTTCTATGAGAGATGGAGACGTGCAGAAGTTGCCAAGAATATGCAAACCCCAAAGTTAATATTTGTAAGTTTAATAGGATTCCTTTTACTTTAAAAATGAAATTCAAGTAACATCTGCATTTTGTTAGGCATTCGTTAGAAGCAGAATGTTTCAGTAAATTTATGGACATTCTTTGAGTTGAAGCTGCATTAGAAGTTGTGGGGAACTTATGCTGGAGCTTTTATGGCTTTTAGGGAGAATTATTGTTTTCCTTAGTTATTTTTTTTTTTTTTCCCAATTAGTTTAGGAGATTAAATATTGGTGTGATCAATTTATTACACCTATTGAATTGAGCATTTAATCATCATTTTTGGTAAATTACCTATTCCCGGCTTACATGATTAACAAATTCTATCTGGAGCATGCTAATGCAAGTTTTGTATTGTCACCTGAATTTTGTGAGTGCTTGAACTTTTGTTTGTTGGTGTCATATTTTTCTGCCTTTGCCCTTTCCTTTTTGTTTTTCCCTTGTAGGGCTGCCTCAACTATACTAAATCAGCTTACTGAGTTTCCTTTGCTCCTCAGTTTCCATTTGGTACATTTGTGCATCCTTCAGGAGTTGAGCAATCAGTCAACCACTGCATAGATGTAATGGCAAGGTTGCATGGGGACAAGCAAGGAACCAATTATCGCATATGGGTAGATCGAGTTTCTTCAGCACAAGTTGGTTCAGACACATGGCTTGTGAAGTTTTATAAATGGGAGTCATTTGGTGAGATTTATTTTCCATCATCCTACGGTTCATTTACATGTACTTTTTTTTTCCTGATTTGTATCGGCACTGATGTTTTGATGGAGTTGCTTTTTATTGATAGA
This sequence comes from Populus alba, assembly GCF_005239225.2. Lineage (NCBI taxonomy): Eukaryota > Viridiplantae > Streptophyta > Magnoliopsida > Malpighiales > Salicaceae > Populus > Populus alba. The sequence goes on from NC_133291.1 coordinate 599,086, forward strand.
CAAGGAACTTTTTGACCTTCAGTTTAAATGTAGTCAGATAAATACTTGGTTATCTAAACATCTTTTTTGCCTCTGTACGAATTGATTTTCCTGTGGTTTATCATGTTGGATTCACTTATACTCTCATTTCTTATATTTGCTTTGACATATGACCATGACAAAATTACATTACAGGGGAGGAACGGCATGGCTGTTTGACCACTGTCTTGCTAAGTTCAAAGGTAGAACTGTAGTCCGGTGCTCTCTCAATTGCTAAGTTCAAATATCATTTGCCTTGTTGAATTCTGCCTGCTGGTTTCACCATATATGCCTAACACCAGTGATTAATCTGTGGTGGGTTTTGGGCAGGCCGAGGTACCTGATGGCTTCACATGGATGCACATGCATCAGACATGGCTAGAACGTTCAGAACCTAAAGATCAAACAACCTGGTTATTCTAGATGTCAAACAAGGTGGGTTGGTGTTTGTTTTGACCCAATACATTGGTCTTTATTGACATTTCCTTTTCATTCATAGGCCTTCTTTGCGTGATGATATACAAAAATATAGCTGTTTATAGACTGCAGAGTTTAAGATTATCAAAATATTGATGTAGCTACAAGTCATAAGATTATAGTTTGAGAATTTCATTACAAGTAATAGAATTGTCTATTTTGAAATCATTTTCTCCTCTTTTTCTTGAGAAGCAAGGATGAAAATGGCTTAAATCTATAGGAAACTCGTTTTTCGTGGCTCGTTATTTGTCCTTGCGAGTCTAAATAAATAGAATAATATTTAGAAAAAAGTTATGGTTTACGTTATATTAATTTGCGAGGTAAGTATTAACTTGTAATGCCTAGCTTTGTAACTTGTGGAGAAAACTAATCGTACTTGATACCTGAGCTCCATGATTTGAAATCGTTGATTGTTATGAA